>NC_137455.1:356219766-356717266 GCF_964235325.1 Thermobia domestica
TATTATAGTATAGAACCCTAATATATATTACTATAAATTTGGGTGGTTTACCACGTTTCCTTTGATGGGTACGAAATTGCCAAATTTTAGTACAACCACGTGTTTGGTTTTGGCTCAATTTATCCCCTTGGATGAGGTCCTATTACCTTATATGGTTATATGATCATGTATAGGGGTCCATTCCATATCCCCTTAAATTTTGGAAATTTTCCAATTTAAACATTCGGTATCATAGTACATGACCTCAACATGTATCATGATAAATTTGGGTGGTCCATCTTGTTCCCTTTCATGGGTAAAAATTACTAAAATATAAACATAAGCAATATGTTGTACCATGCGTTTGGTTTTTGGCCCAATTTCTTCCCTTTGATGGGGTTCTATTACCTTATATGGTTATATGGTCATGTATATGGGTTCATTTCCTATCATAAGACATGGGTACATTGACGCACCCCTTGAAAAATTTGGGAGGGGTATCTTGGCTCATCCACTCGGTTTTAGAAATTGTTTTAATATAAGCATTTGGTATTATAGTACAGGACTTCAATATGTACCACTATAAATTTGGATGGTCCACATCGTTCCCTTTCATGGGTAAAGAACTACCAAAAATCGAATTTCGGAGGTTATTGACACCTATTTAGCACGTTATATGGTTTATTACCTTTATATGTTTATGTTCCCTTTTAAATTTGGGAATTATCAAATAACAAAATTCGGTAAACGTTTTCTAGGACCCATTGGTGTTCCTCTTATGGCCAAATATTCAAAATTTAAATGTTATTGACCGGCTTTATTATTGAATAAGTACAGGATTTATTACTTTTTCATAAGACACAGATGTATTTGTGTACCAATCTTTAATTTTGGGAGGGGTACATTTCTTATTGTCATATCAATAATTGGTAATTGTTCTTTGGGTAAATCATTATGATCACGTGATCAGTTATTGACCTATGATGGGATTAGGAGTCCAGGACATTGGTACATTGAAACTTTGTAGGATAATTTGAGAATGCGTCATTGGTATTGATTATTACAGCCAAATATAAACGTAAGCAATACGATGTACCACGTGATTGACCTTGATGAGGTAGTGTACAGGGATACATAGCTAACCTTATTGAATCTTATGACTCATAGTCTTAAGGGAATACATGCTACAACACTGGCAAAGTTATTGTTGATGCAATTTGATTGGTTGATCACTATCTTTCGTGCAATCTGATTGGCTGATCACTATCTTTCGTGCAATCTGATTGGTTGATGATTTTCAAATCTTTGCTGCATTCAGTTTTTAAGTTTTGTTTAACATTTAAAAATCTTGGTTTCGTTCAACATTTTGTACTCACTGATAAATATAATCAAAACCGTTTATTTGTTAATCGAATAGTTAAAAACCGGATAAAGTTTGACGGTTAACCGTGAAACGTAAAAATTTTTTAGTTTGAAATTTTTTGTTTTAATTTTTTTGTTTCAGAATTTTGTTTGAAATTTGTTTCAAAATTTTTTGTTTGAAAATTTTTGTTTGAAATTTTTTGTTGCAAAATTTTGTTTGAAATTTTTTTGCTTAAAATTTTTTGTTTGAAATTTTTCGTTTCAGAATTTTGTTTGAAAATTTTTTTTTGTAAATTTTTTGTTTAAAATTTTTTTGTTTGAAATTTTTTTCGTTTCAAATTTTTGTTTAAAATTTTTGTTTGAAATTTTTCGTTTCCAAATTTTGTTTGAAATTTTTTGTTTCAAAATTTTGTTTGAATTTTTTTTTGTTTCAAAATTTTGTTTGAATTTCTTTCGTTTGAAATTTTTTTGTTTGAATGTTTTTCGTTTCAAAATTTTGTTTCAAAGATTTTTGTTTGAAAATTTTTGTTTCAAAGTGTGGTTTGACATTTTTAAAGTTTGTGCACTCATTAGTAAAGAACCGGAACTGTTTAGAACTAAAACCTCTGGCAACATTGTGGTGCAATAGTACACGTCAGAACATGATAATGAAACGTCATCAGTTTTGCATCATCGTTCGCGTTAGTATTCATGATAACATCATCATGGCTACTTGTCTGCAGTTTCTAAACACGCGTGATGTGATGAAATCATTTACCAAGATTACTGATTTACAACAGAATGTACCTTATAGAATCTTAGCTAGCCAAATGATCCCTACAGAGTTTGGATTAAGAATCGTAGTGAAGCTTGAAAATGATAAGAATATAATTTTACCAGGAAGATATTTACCCATGGAAGCATCAAAACAAGAAGAACTGCTGCGTTTCTTAAATACTGGATCTGTATCTTTATGCTATAAAAGACTCTTGGGTCGAAGTCATCAGTTTGAATTTGGTACACAGCCAGATTCGTCAGCAATTGTGATGAAATCATGAATTCAAACGTCAGCACATCAGACATAGTTGTATGAATGTGGTTGGTCAGCAACTGTGATGAAACCATGAATTCAAACGTCAGCACATGACGTCAGCCGTAGTTCTATAAATCAACCAATACCGTGAAATCATTTGAGCAAGTGCTTTTCAGGAGGAAAGATGTGTACTTCTAACGATAAAGAGTTCATCTTCGCAAGCTATTATCCAATAAACAAAACATGTGATGATTGGTATCAGTGCTAGAACATTTGAACCAGTGATTCGATTGGGCAAAGCAGAACAATTTGGTGTACAACTGACCTGTGAAGAATGGCACGAATCGACCAAATGAACGATTATTTTCATGATGAGCTAAATGTGACCATAGTCAAATCATTAGGCTCAAATCATGAAGTGGTGATGCGTACAGTCCTCGAAGAGAAGATGGTGCTGTTACGTAAAAAGAGTACATTCCATGTCCCTCGCAACATGGTGTATCTAACACAAACAGAATGGAACAAATTCATCAGCGTATTTCAGTGTGTGAAACATGCAGTGGAAGTGTGCAACAAAACTAGTATATTCCTGAAAAAGTACTATTTTGAAAAATGTGTTATGCATATTGTACAACATGTATCTAGATATTGTGATGGTTGTCAACATCGTTCGTGGGTGCATACCTGTATTGATAAACAGTTTATTTGTGATCAAATGAACATTGAGTTTCCACCAATTGATATTGCAATAGACCTTAAAAGACTTCAATTGGAATTAAAATTATACGCTAAAGACAAACTAGTGCAAGAAGTTCAAAATACATTGTATCGACAATATCCAGAACCACTATCTGGTATGGATGTATGTGGAGTGTAATAAAATGATCCATTTCAATGATTTGTGTTTTTTCATTTCAAGTACAACCCATGCTCTGACATGTACTATTGCACCACAATGTTGCCAGAGGTTTTAGTTCTAAACAGTTCCGGTTCTTTACTAATGAGTGCACAAACTTTTAAAAATGTCAAACCACACTTTGAAACAAAAATTTTCAAACAAAAAATTTGAAACAAAATTTGGAAACGAAAAATTTTTTCAAACAAAAATCTTAAAACAGAAAAAAATTTTGGAAACGAAAAATTTCAAACGAAAAAATTTTAAACAAAAAAATGAAAAAAATTTACAAACAAAAAATTTTAAACAAAATTTTGAAACAAAAAATTTCAAACAAAATTTGGAAACGAAAAATTTCAAACAAAAATTTTAAACAAAAATTTGAAACGAAAAAAATTTCAAACAAAAAAATTTTAAACAAAAAATTTACAAAAAAAATTTTCAAACAAAATTCTGAAACGAAAAATTTCAAACAAAAAATTTTAAAAAAATTTCAAACAAAATTTTGCAACAAAAAATTTCAAACAAAAAAATTTTCAAACAAAAAATTTTGAAACAAATTTCAAACAAAATTCTGAAACAAAAAAATTAAAGCAAAAAATTTCAAACTAAAAAAATTTTACGTTTCACGGTTAACCGTCAAACTTTATCCGGTTTTTAACTATTCGATTAACAAATAAACGGTTTTGATTATATTTATCAGTGAGTACAAAATGTTGAACGAAACCAAGATTTTTAAATGTTAAACAAAACTTAAAAACTGAATGCAGCAAAGATTTGAAAATCATCAACCAATCAGATTGCACGAAAGATAGTGATCAGCCAATCAGATTGCACGAAAGATAGTGATCAACCAATCAAATTGCATCAACAATAACTTTGCCAGTGTTGTAGCATGTATTCCCTTAAGACTATGAGTCATAAGATTCAATAAGGTTAGCTATGTATCCCTGTACACTACCTCATCAAGGTCAATCACGTGGTACATCGTATTGCTTACGTTTATATTTGGCTGTAATAATCAATACCAATGACGCATTCTCAAATTATCCTACAAAGTTTCAATGTACCAATGTCCTGGACTCCTAATCCCATCATAGGTCAATAACTGATCACGTGATCATAATGATTTACCCAAAGAACAATTACCAATTATTGATATGACAATAAGAAATGTACCCCTCCCAAAATTAAAGATTGGTACACAAATACATCTGTGTCTTATGAAAAAGTAATAAATCCTGTACTTATTCAATAATAAAGCCGGTCAATAACATTTAAATTTTGAATATTTGGCCATAAGAGGAACACCAATGGGTCCTAGAAAACGTTTACCGAATTTTGTTATTTGATAATTCCCAAATTTAAAAGGGAACATAAACATATAAAGGTAATAAACCATATAACGTGCTAAATAGGTGTCAATAACCTCCGAAATTCGATTTTTGGTAGTTCTTTACCCATGAAAGGGAACGATGTGGACCATCCAAATTTATAGTGGTACATATTGAAGTCCTGTACTATAATACCAAATGCTTATATTAAAACAATTTCTAAAACCGAGTGGATGAGCCAAGATACCCCTCCCAAATTTTTCAAGGGGTGCGTCAATGTACCCATGTCTTATGATAGGAAATGAACCCATATACATGACCATATAACCATATAAGGTAATAGAACCCCATCAAAGGGAAGAAATTGGGCCAAAAACCAAACGCATGGTACAACATATTGCTTATGTTTATATTTTAGTAATTTTTACCCATGAAAGGGAAAAAGATGGACCACCCAAATTTATCATGATACATGTTGAGGTCATGTACTATGATACCGAATGTTTAAATTGGAAAATTTCCAAAATTTAAGGGGATATAGAATGGACCCCTATACATGATCATATAACCATATAAGGTAATAGGACCTCATCCAAGGGGATAAATTGAGCCAAAACCAAACACGTGGTTGTACTAAAATTTGGCAATTTCGTACCCATCAAAGGAAACGTGGTAAACCACCCAAATTTATAGTAATATATATTAGGGTTCTATACTATAATACCAAACATGTAAAAAGGGGCAATTTCCAAAATTAAAGGGGTGGGCCAAAGTACCCCTCCCAAATTTTTAAAGGAGTGCACAAATGTACCTATGTCTTATGATAGGGAATAGACCCCTATACATAACCATATAACCATATAAGGTAATAGAACCTCATCCAAGGGGATAACTTAGGTAAAACCAAACACGTGGTACAACGTATTGCTTACGTTTATATTTTGGCAATTTGTACTCCTAAAAGGGAACGAGGTGGACCACCCAAATTTATCAACATACATGTTAGTGTCCAGTACTATAATACCAAATATATAAAATGAGCAATTTCTAAAATTTAAGGGGTGGGCCAAAGTACCCCTCCCAAATTTTTAAAGGAGTGCACAAATGTACCTATGTCTTATGATAGGGAATAGACCCCTATACATAACCATATAACCATATAAGGTAATAGAACCTCATCCAAGAGGATAAATTGGGCCAAAAGACCAAACACGTGGTACAACGTATTGCTTACATTTATATTTTGACAATTTTGTACCCCTAGAAGGAAACGAGGTGGACCATCCAAATTTATCATAATACATGTTAGGATCCGGTACTATAATACCAAATATATAAAATGAGCAATTTCTAAAATTTAAGGGGTGGGCCAAGGTACCCCTCCCAAATTTTTAAAGGAGTGCACACATGTACCCATATCTTATGAAAGGTAATGGACCCCTATACATGACCATATAACTATATAGGTTAATAACACCTCATCAAAGGGGATAAAACCGATCAAAACCTAAACACGTGGTATAACGTTTTGCTTACGTTTATATTTTGGCAATTTTGTACCCCTAGAAGGGAACGAGGTGGACCGCCCAAATTTATCATAATACATATTAGGGTCCTGTACTATAATACCCAATGTTTAATTTGGTCAATTTCCAAAATTTAAGGGGGTGGGCCAAGGTACCCCTCCCAAATTTTTCAAGGGGTGCATTAATATACCCATATGTTATGAAAGGTAATGAACCCCTGTATACGCCCATATAACTATATAGGATAATAACACCTCATCAAAGGGAATAAAATCGACCAAAAACCAACCACGTGGTATAACGTATTGCTTACGTTTATATTTTGGCAGTTTTGTACCCCTAGAAGGGAACGAGGTGGACCGCCCAAATTTATCACGATACATATTAGGGTCCTGTACTATAATACCCAATGTTTAAATTGGTCAATTTCCAAAATTTAAGGGGTGGGCCAAGGTACCCCTCCCAAATTTTTCAAGGGGTGCATTAATATACCCATATCTTATGAAAGGTAATGGACCCGTGTATACGCCCATATAACTATATAGGGTAATAACACCTCATCCAAGGGGATAAATTAGGTCAAAAACCCCCGAAATTTGAATTTTTGGCAATTTTTTACCCATGAAAGGGAACGACATAGACACCCAATACTGATAGAGGTACATACTAAGGTCCTAGACTACCATACCAAATTTTTAGATTTGGCAATTTCCAAAATTTAAGGGGTGGGTGGGGGGTTCTATGTACCCCTGCCAAAATTTTCAAGGGGTGCATTAATGTACCTATGTCTTATGAAAGGAATGGACCCCTATACATGACCATATAATCATATAAGGTAATAGGACCTCATCCAAGGAGATAAATTAGGTCGAAAACCAAACACGTGGTACAACGTATTGCTTACGTTTATATTTTGGCAATTTTGTACCCCTAAAAGGGAACGAGGTGGAGCACCCAAATTTATAGTGATCCATATTAGCGTCCTATACTATAATACCAAATGTTTAAATTGGGCAATTTCTAAAAATGAAGGGGTGGGCCAAGGTACCCCTCCCAAATTTTTAAAGGGGTGCATTAATATTCACATGTCTTATGAAAGGTAATGGACCCCTGTATACGCCCATATAACTATATAGGGTAATAACACCTCATCAAAGGGGATAAATTAGGTCAAAAACCCCCGAAATTTGAATTTTTGGCAATTTTTTACCCATGAAAGGGAACGACATAGACACCCAATACTGATAGAGGTACATACTATGGTCCTAGGCTACCATACCAAATTTTTAGATTTGACAATTTCCAAAATTTAAGCGGGGTGGTCCTATGTACCCCTGCCAAAATTTAGGGGGTGGGCCAAGGTACCCCTGCCAAAATTTAGAGGGGGTGGTCCTAGGTACCCCTAGGTCATTGACCCCGGGCCAAGGTCATTGACCTTTGACCTATGACGTCACAAAAATTTTTGCTGACTCGGCGCAATATACGCGGGGGCCTACTACTGTGTGTATTTATTCGTAGAAGAAAGAAGTACTGTAATCGAACAATGTACGTACAGCAATATATTTTCTCAGTATGCACCTTTATAAGCATGTTTTTTTTTTTTTTTTTTTTTTTTAAGAAAGGAAAGGTCTACCTCCACTAAGCGGAAACCTGACTTTAACGGAAATTTTTGCAAGTCCCGCTCGATTCCGCTAAAGACAGGTTTCATTGTATTTTCACAAGCTGTGATGATAGTGATGATAACCTACATGTCAGCTTCCAAGATGTGACGTTAGATGCTGCAATGAAGAAGCTTTTGCGTCATGTCACACAATGTTCTGCTCTAATTTGCTATCGTCATTTCACAATTCCTGGCCCATGTGAAAATGACCATAAGCACTACAATAGTCTAGAACGAACAAAGAATAAAACCAAGATACCCCTCCGTCGCAGCAGGCAGCTCAGAGACAAGAATACTTTGAAATAGAAGGCAATGTGGGAGAAGAAAGATGGCAACCCAGAGAAATTAAAGAAAATAAGAAGAAAGTAGTATAATCACTAAGAATTCATGGTATAAAATATGGTAGTCCTAAAACGGGAAAAACTATACCTGCTAAAAATTTGAAACAAAGATGCCATTGTACAAAACTAGGTAGGAAATGTGATTCGTTCCCAGAAAGTGAAAGAGGAAAGCTTTTTGAAGATTTCTACGGAATTGACAATATTCAAATACAACGTGAATACATTGTTCAGTACGTAAACCGTAAAGAGACTAAACAAATGACTTGCAAGAAAGGTGATTCTAGGAGATCAATGAGTAATTATTATTTCCTCCTCAAACAGAGAAATCAGATTCTGTATGTAAGACGTTTTAAATACTTTAAATATATCAGAAAAAGTAATGAGAACTGCTTTGGAAAAGAAAGAAAGTACAGGAGTTGTTTCCAAGGATAAGCGGGAAAACTGGCCAATAAAAATGGTGGAAGAAGATGGAAGAAGAAGGGAACAAATATCACGATTTCCATTTTTAAAATACCATTAAACATTTAGAACTAAGCAGACGATTCAACCAGTACTTGCAATTTCAGATATTTATTCCTTGAGAATTTTGATGGTTTTTGCATTCTTGTTTTTGGGTAAATTTGCTCGTAAAGCAGCATGAAAATAATAAATGTTCCTATATCATATCAAAAAAATCTAAAATAAAAGCCCATACTTTACGTTAGAAATCAGTTCCATAACGCCACTAGATGGCGTAACTCAGAAGAAGTACCACGCAACTGATTTCTTTCACACGACGAAAAGGCGTATCTCATTTTCCTCAAAAAGTGAGGGGTTAATGTTTAAAATATTCGAAGCTTACAATACTACTTTACAAGAGTTGTCCTTACTGCAGTCACGCAAGTTGGAATTACTTCGATAAATTAAACTGTAGAAATCATGGACAGAAGAAATACTGCAAAAACTTTAAACGCTCTCCTGAAAAATGTAAAAAAAAAAAAAAAAAAAAAAAAAAAAAAAAAAAAAAAAAAAAAAAAAAGATACGCCCCTACGTCTCGAGAGGGACGATATCTAAGAGTAATGGTTTTCATTATTTGGGTCGCATTTCACAGATTGGGGAACATACTCTAATATTGATGCTGTACAATGAAGTCGAAAAGCTCTTCAGGCTTTAACATTTTTACAGTGAGGGTTGTGAGCAACATTCTGGAGTTCAAATTTCTTTTAATATAACTGGTATGCATCAATATCATTTCTGTAGATTTTCCCTATAGTTATACAATTATCTAAGTCGTTGCGGTCAGTACCGTAACATAGAGCGTTGAAGTCCAGAAGAAATTCAAACATTTTGAACCAACAACTAGAATCCTTGATCCATTTCCATGAGGACATGGTCTAGTGAATCCTTCATTTATTTAGCATTTCGTGATTAGCTATCTCTCGAGATCTCACTAACTTTCTTTCTTATTTGACGTCTCTCAGCTTCAATATTCCATTTCTGACAGAGATTAAATCATTTATATAAGGACTCAGACTAAAGATTAGGTTTTCTACTCTCTTTCGGCATAAAAATTATCTTTGTGACCCTTTAAATCCAGGAAGGCATCGTGAAGTTTCATCTTAGGACAGTGGCGTAGCAGCTGCCCCCGCAACCAAAGCAGTGCGGGGGGCCCCGACGTATAGGGGCCCCCGAAGTCTTGCGATGAATAAAGATTTAAAGAAGTAGAACTTCAATCTTACTTCTATCGACTTTACAACTAGGGCCCCTTCTCTATACTTTGCGGGGGGGGGGGGGGCGCAAAAGTGTGCGACGCCACTGTCTTAGGATTCTAAAACAGTTTTTGAACTCAATTAGTTGAAGTAAGTAACTCGTTCAAAGATCATAACTAAGTTAGAAATCTGAAATTCATGGAACTTTTTGTATAACTGTTCTGCGTCAATTCTTTCTTTTCTTTTTACGTTAACGTCCTACGATTACGCTCGGGGAGACTAAGGGAGACGGTGATGATGAAGATAATGAATGAAATGGTGGAATGAAGAAAGTGGGAGGAAATGGGAGAACCCCGAGAAATCTCATCCACATGACTTTTGTGAACCACTTCTTGTTACACTGGTCTCGCTCTCATCATCTATTAAGACGTGAAGAATTGAAAGCCCTTCTGCAATCTGCAATCTACATACAATCTGCTTCACAACTTCCAACCTTGCACTCTACCTAGTTCTTGACTCCGATTTTAGAGCTATGAGAAATCACTTTCCAGTTTATATCATAGCTGTGTTAAGCGAATGAAGGAGATGCAGAGCATCGTTGATTCCCTTTTTTTTTCTTTTTTTTTTTTTTACCATTAATGGGTCATGATTTGTTGCATGTATACCCATCACGAAACAGAGATAATACCCTCGGAAGGAAGGATTTAGGATTTTAGATTTCTGGGCTTTCAGTATCTATGGCCATTTTAGCCCGTCACGTATGAGGGATGACGTCCCTTGGCGATGACACTATGTGGGGAAAGGGAAGGAAGAAAGGATTGGGAAAAGAAGGAAGGAAGTGGCCTGGGACCTATGTGTTAGGTACCACCCTGGCATTTGCCTGGTGTGAATGAGGGTGGCTGGCCTGAAAGATTACACTTTTCCGACCGACTGCCCTCACCGAGAATCCGCAGAAGAAAGGAAAATGAGCAAACACAAGAAATAATAAAGACAGCACAGTGAGTTTGAATGGTTGCATCAGCGCAGTGAATACAAGATTAGATATACTTTCACATCATATAGGCCTCTTGTGTATCATTGGGTAGGCATGTAGCCAAGGGGGGAGTCCGAACCTCCCCTTTCGAAACAGAAATGGAAAAAATTAAGGAGAAAAGAAACGAGAAAAAGAAGAGGATCAGCGTTAAAAATAAAACGGTGCAGCAAGTCTTTCTTGTTAGGAGATTTGTATTACTTGCAATACATGGTGACGAATGAGCGGAATATCCTGGAAATGTCAGGGACTTTGAAATTTCTAGACAAGTCAAGTTACGGAATTCACAGAATTTCTGCTACTAGTCAGGAAAATTTCAAGCTTCAAAACCATAGTGGCATTCTCTTAACAGTGTGGACATTTTTTTATCATAATTTTTCGTCATCGCTTCTCTGCAGCATCAAACATGTTATTTGAGAAACAGTTTTCTACTGCTCCTTTAACCTGCCATTTGGAACAGACAGTAGTTGACGGAATAATGAAAACAAAACGTTACGTAGAAAGAAACTTCTCTTAATATTTGATTCTATAGAGAAGGGAATGCAGATGTTGTAAAATATTTTACAAGACATTATTGAATATGTACTTTTTATAATAGTGGATATGTATTTTTTTTATAATAATTGAGGTCATAATGAAAGGAAAATTGTTATATTTGAATAAACAGAGGAAGGAACGTAGTTATTGTAAAATCTTTTTCAATACTTTTTTTAATTCTTTTACTCGAGATATCTTCATAGTTTGTTATTAAAATACTTACTAACATATCCTCATTTTATTGCCCTAACAAACCAATATATATTGCTAGTAAAATAGTTTAGATTGATCGAGCCCCTGGTGTGATAACCACAGTATTTCATATCAAGCCCTCCCCCCATTACGAAATCTTGGCTAAACGAACCAATATATTTTGCCAGTAAAATAGTTTAGAACGGTCGAGCCCCTCGTGTGATGATAACAGTATTTCATGTTACGGATCCCCCCCCCCCCACCTTTACGAAATCCTGGCTACGTGCCTGCATTTGGACGCTATTAAGTATGACCAGTGATGATTCCAGAAGATTTTCTCAGGAAAAGAATATTAATACACCGAGAATCGAAAGCGGTATTACGAAAATACTGAGAATCTACATCGAGCACTATGGGATTCAGTGGCATATTTAGGTGGGGTTTCCGGGCTTAAGCCCCCCTCCCCCGAAATCTTACTTACTATAGTAAAGTATATGAAATATCTTGCAGAATTTTCACATTTTCAGGCAAAGCCCCCCCCGAAAGTTAGCAAAGCCCCCCCCCCCCCGAAAGTTAACAAAGCCCCCCGAAAGAAGATCGTAAATTCGCCACTGATGGGATATATATATATATATATATATATATATATATATATATATATATAGTCCTGGAAGATTTCGTGTCTCCGTGGGGGGAGGATTGTCTCCTGAAATGATTACTGTATATGACAGACGAGGAACTTTCAGTGAACAATAAACACCGCCAAGTTCAAATGCATCACAAGATTAGACAAAGTTAATCGAGTGTTAGCACTGATGAGCAGTAGCGTAGCCAGCATTCTTGTTTAGGGGGGATTAGTGTTTTATATATATATATATATATGTGTTTGTTGCGCCGAAAGGTTTAATTTATTATTATTATTATTATTATTATTATTATTATTATTATTATTATTATTATTATTATTATTATTATTATTATTATTATTATTATTATTATTACCTACATCTTTCCCTGAAGTACTTCCTTTTTGAGATATTTCTTCGCTATTTCTCGATTGCTGTTTTTGCACATTTTCTTACCCAAAATTAACACCATTACTGTCTTTTTTTTTCGTTCTAGCCACTTTTCCAAACCGTTTCTCGAGTCTTTCTCTGAATTAATATCTTGTTTAGATTTTTCTCCGTTGTTTTTTGGTTTCTTTGCACATTTTCCTTGCGGAAATTAAGACAAATCTCTTTTTTCTGCTTTAACCACTTTTGTAAAAGTATTCCGACAATTTGTAATTGCAAAGTAAATTCTTATTTCGACACTCTAAACACGTATATTTCAAGCAAATTTTCTGAACCGCTCTAACTTATCAAACATCAGATATTGCTGTGAGATAGTCACACGCTACGAGTCTTTACTATTGTTTTCAACCCTCTCCTGTTAACAATTTTCCTCAAATATTTTAAATTTTGTTGAAACCAAACCAACAAAGGAAAACCTTTATTTTTACCCCTCCTTTCTTTCTTTCTTTCTTTCTTTCTTTCTTTCTTTCTATGTCTTCCTTGTATGTTAAGGAAACTAGCTCCTAAACATTTATTGAAATCAATTGATCGTCGTTTTCTTTGATGTCAATTGCGGCTAGGAACGAGTGGTTTCAAACAGAGGATTACTGCTGTAGTTAATCCTATTGGGAACGGCGGTAAATGATTCAAAACAGAAAATGGCAGCACGTGTTTTAGTTTTATCCAGGTCAATGATTTCTTGGGCTCAAATTAAGTACGTCCATTCCCTCTTAATCCTTGAACTAAGGTAAAGATTGTTTCGGAACCTCCTTTTACGATTAGAAAGGAAGTGATTCTTTTGGGAACCGGTCAAAACCCCCACAGCCAAAACACCCACACTCAAGAAATGTCAAAACGCCCACACAAACGGTCATAACCCCCACACAAATGGACAAATCTCCCAAACACACGAACGGTCATAACCCCCACAGCCAAAACCCCCCACACTCAAGAAATGTCAAAACGCCCACACGATCGGTCATAACCCCCACACAAATGGACAAATCTCCCAAATACACGAACGGTCATAACCCCCACACTGGTAATCGGTCATAACCTCCAACGGTCATAACTCCCACACAAATGGACAAAACAGCCACACATAGCAACGGTCACAATCCCCACATAAATGGACAAAACCCCCACACAATCGGTCAAATCTCTCACACTCTGAAATGATCCTGGTTGTATGTCTTGCTTTTGTACTTTTTAATAACATTTTTTATTCCACTTAAACTGATGTTGCAACTATTGTTCTTGCACTGTTTTGTAATGACAGAAACACTAAAGTGGGCGTCGTAAAGAGCCGCAACAAAGACGTGCAATCACGATATTTTCAGTGTGGGGGATTTGTCCGATTGTATGGGGGTTTTGTCCATCTGTGTGGCAGTTGTGACAATTTCTGCATGTGGGAGTTTTGTCCATTTGTGTGGGGGGTTTGTCCATTTATGTGGGGATTGTGACCGTTGCTATGTGTGGGAGTTTTGTCCATTTGTGTGGGAGTTTTGACCGATCGTGTGGGCGTTTTGACATTTCTTGAGTGTGGGGGTTTTGACCGTTCGTGCGTTTGGGGGATTTGTCCATTTGTGTGGGAGTTATGACCGATTGTGTGCGCGTTTTGACATTTCTTGAGTGTGGGAGTTTTGGCTGTGGGGGTTTTGACCTAAACCCATTCTTTTCAGTATTTCCTGGCTCAGTTTGCAAACTTTGGCTTTGGGTCAAAGAAGACATGTGAAACTACTATGACTGTGGATACTGCTATGACAAACAGTAGAACAATAGCTTCAAGGTCACCATATGCATATAGGTCCTCCTCACTCTCTTTCCGTTCTTCCATTTGAACAGTAGGGATTCTTGGAAAACTCGATTTGCATACTCCCAAAATGCAAACATTTTTAAATAAAGACGACGTTGGCGAACACAAGGGGCCTTATGCAGAGTCGTTCTGACGTGCGATTAGTGCGACACTAAAGAGTTCGACTAACATGTGTTTCCTGCAATAGTCAGGCCTTTAGTATAACGCTAATCATACATCAAAACGACTCTGCATAAGGCGGAAGTTGTCTAGGAATTGTTTAGTTACATATTTTGTTTCGAAATAGAGTACATGAAAAGCAATTGTTTGTTCCGAGAAAAAAAATTACTAACATTGTTTGTTCCGAAGTACATTGTCGGAACTCTTTGGGAGCGGACCCGGCCTTCTTGAACCCATCCCTTCCCTACGCCACTGCTGATGAGGTAGAGAATTCTACAGAAGAACCAGACAGTCGTGGAAGTAATAACCTGAACACATTGACAAGTATACAGTTAATAGTGTGAAGCCTAGAAGTTAATAGCACAACATGACATTTTATTTCCTTTCAATATTAGCGTACAGGGTACGTGCTCTACTTGCTCTACCCTAGACATGCCTCTCGTTTATACTCCTTTCCTCTTTTCTCCTGATCTGGATTAACCACGAACGATTCAAAACATGGGTTCAGTTACATCATTTTATTGCCTTGTTCTTTTTTTAGCTTTTCTGTAACATGCTTATAATAGCTTGAATTACTAACAAACTATGTTTTACGTATCTCTCGCATTCTTTAAAATAACCAAACAATTCCAATATTTTAACGGGACATTAATTCTAAGATATTATTTATGTGTTACTTTGTAGTTATGGTGCAAGGAAATTGGATAATTAATCCCTACATTTATGGTGGACCATTGCCATCTTCAGGTCATTTTATATTTCACCAATTACATTTTCATTGGGGACCAACCGACTTCGTTGGAAGTGAACACCTAATCGACAGAAAATCGTAAGTTTGATTAACTTGTTTTGTCAGTATTAGCTAACGTTTGCCTAATTGAGTACTTTGTTTGATAGATCAATGTTGGTAATTTTCTTTTTCTACACCGAAACTTTACGTAGGTATCTATTTGAACTAAGTGCTCCCATCAGAGCTCGAACGCTGTACCATACTACGCACGCTAGCCGCAAAAAGGCACTTTCAAATGCTTGTATAATACATTTTGCCCCAAAATATAGATTGATAGGGAAACCCGGATAATGAATGCATAAGAAGTGTGAGAACAGCGGCAATTGCTATCAATATCACAGGTGACTTCTTCAGTAGGCATAACAAAGTCGGCATACAGGCACGTGTGTGCTTTGTAAAGGTTGCATAGCAAATTGCCTGTACTGTGCAGCTAACATTTCATTACGTTTCATTTCAGTCAGAGCTTGTGTGAAGTGCAGAGATGTTTTCTGTAGTGTGACTCAGGAGCGGACCCAGGACGGACTACTGGGGGGGGGGGCGGTGGGTTGTAATACTGCTACTTAGAGCTACTTTTAAGAGCTCCAAACTCTGGGATGGGTTTTATTTATACATAAAATAAGAAACATTTCCTCTTCTGGGGAGGGCAATCGCCCCCCTGGATCCGCCACTGATGTGACTGAATGCCGTTTGCTAATACGTACATACCATGAGGATGTGACGTCGACCCTGAAAGGTAAGATAATCGGCAATTAGAAGGGGGCCAAACACAGACAGAGGTCTCTTAGACTGAATGTGCTGGGAAGTGTCATCTCCAGGTTGTGGCACAGATTTCAAACCACTGGATACATCCGACGTTGACCCATAATAAATCTCATCCTTAGCAGGATCTCTGTGAAGGCAAACTGTACACTGACAGTTGAATATACCTAGTTCCTATGTGAGGCGACCCGTGGTATGTTTATCACGCCAAATTATAACGAAATACTTTAGTTTGTATAATATTTACCTGTACCGTGGGCAAAAAGTGCTCATAAATATGTAATATACTTAGTAGAATGTTCATTTTAAATTAACAGAAAAGAAGAATGTTTTTAATATATGTAGGAGATTATTATGGGATAGTTGTGACTATGTACATGTTATGTGTTGACCTAGTCAAGTGAATTTATGTATTTTACGGTCTTAAAAAGAATATTAAGACATATCAAGCAATAAAGGTGAGACTAATAATCTTTGAATATCTGAGTTGATTTTTGCATAAAGAAAAGTAATTATCGCTTCGTAACTTATATTTTACAAGACGAACCAGGTTGACGACGCTTTTCTATAGAGTCGTTATAAAATCATGGACACCGAAACATCGACTCAATAACATCGTCGTGCATTTCATCGATGGTGCATAAATCGACGGTCCATTTCACTGACGGCACTTAACATCGATGGTACATTTCATCGACACCAAAATCATCGACTGCCAAGACATCAAGAGCGAAATCATCGACACCTAAAACATCGACAACCAAATCATTACCTCGGCGAGTTCATTAATGGAGACACCCGTTAACATCTTAACGAAAAAAGGTGACTTCAACGGTGGCCATCTAATTTTCAAACATGTAGGTTTCGTTTGATCCTTTTTACTGTCTTTAGCAAAGTTTATCTTTAAGTGTGAAAATTCGATTGCTTGTAGTTATTCTGAAGTTTGGTATTGTGCAGCTGTCTAAATTCGTCAATTTATTTGTTTGTCTTGGCACGAAATTTTGCCCAAACTTTTATTTTCGAAATCAGTCAGCCTATTGTCTTCAGCGACCCAACTGCACATCCATACAAATAATACGCCAGAATGTGATTGATTTTTTTAGAACCACAGTAATGTTCTCCCCATGTAGAGATAGGTAGAGCTTGGTAGAGTAAATTATAGTTCGGAATCGACTCCCACTACAAATTTTTATTATAAAAGATCCTCCATAAACAATATTTTACAGAAATACTACAATGATGTAACTTCTCTAATATAAGATAGAGAAAAGTGATCCAAGGAATGAGCAGCTTAGGGCAGGATCCACAGAGCTCCGAAGCAAGCTAGGTGGAGTGGATTAGGAATCCCCGATGCTCCGAAGCAAGCAGAGAGAGGGACACAGAGCTCCGAGCAAGATTAGCGGGAGGAAAAGAAAGCTTAGAGTTCCGAATCAAACTAGGGGCTTTGGGTTGAATGTCTCCTAGAGCTCCGGGCAAGCTAAAAAAGGGATTGGCCAGCTGAGACTGATAGCTGTCCATGGAATCTTCTCAATTATATAGGTGTACCAGTGTAGCGATGGTGCTGCTGTTGCCTCGTCATCATGTGACTGCTGGTGTCGCTGCTGTCTTCGTCTTCTGCAACTGTAGTGCTCCATAGAAAGGTGCACGTGGATGTTGTTTATAAATAGGGGAACGTGTATAACGTTTGTAAACACAAGCACGTGGGACGTGACAATATTAATTTCTTGGGTATCAGCATTATCTCCTGGGTGCCTGGACATTTTGACATTCGAGGAAATAAGCTTGTAGACTCAGTAGCCAAGAACGCTGCACTGGCGTAGGTTGCACTGAAACACTCTCTTCCGTGGTCCGATCTTAGTAGCTCTTTCTTCAAACGGATGCGTTCTCACTGGCAAGCGAATTGAAATCAAGGAAATAAAAGTAAGCTCCACTCAGCTATATTGGGCAATTTTCATACGTCGTAGTCACGTATTAGCCACCGAGTTGAAGTGATCCTGACTCGCTTGCATATCGGATACTTAAGTCTCATATGTTTACTATTTAGTGCGTTGCGCTGATCGTCTGTATAATAGATACTGTATGGCTACACTGAGTAATCGATATATTCTTGTAAAATGTCCAGAATAGCCAGACGTTGTTCGTTCGTTCGTTCGTTTATAGCTAGTCATAATGACTAGCACCCTTTTAGAGGGTTACGCCCTCTCTTAGGGAAGAGTGTTGTTTAAATAGCAGATTTAAGGGAATTTTTGACGGTCTCAGAGAAGTTCTTTAATATAGTAATAGCTAAGGTCTTAAGGATCTTTTCGAACCTTAACATTTGGTAGGAAATTGCGGTTAATTTAAAATTGTACAGAACTGGTACTTAGTGAGAGGCAGAGTGTGAGTGATAGATAGAGTGTGAATGATGAGCATGAAGGATGAGGCGAGGCGTGCTATCACATCACTACACTAAAAGTGTTAGTCCTACAGATGAAGTCATATTCTAGCCTAGGGGCTGCTCTAGGCTTCAAAGTAGACAATGGGAGTCCTGTTAGTAGCAGATGGATTCAGCGTGAAAATGATGGAAATATGAGTGGAAGATGGTCATGAACTTGATAGTCTGTGAGGAGCTCTTGGTCTAAGGCGTCAGGAGGTAGAGTGTAGCAGTAGAGAGTATAGAGTAACGATAGCGGTGTACGGCAATATCGAGATGGAGAAGGATGGAGAGCTAAGTGGTGCATAGTATTCAGAAGTAAAGGGTGTTGGGTGTTATAACGAGAGCATATGTATGTGAGACGTAAAGTTTCAAGATGAAACTGAAGTGTAGGAAACTGAATTCGGTTGTACAAGTCTGCTGTGGGACTAGGCAGTTTGACTCGATATGCAATGCGGAAAGCATGTCGTTCTAACACTAATAACTTTTCATAAATTGTGCGGGTGGCCGCAATCCATGCAACGTTTCCGTAAGTCAGCACAGGCCGTAAAAAGGCCTTGTATGTGTTCAGAATTGTGTTCGCTTTTAGTCCCCAGGACGTTCCGGTGAGCCTTTTTAATAAGTTGAGTCTATTGTATGCTTTAGTTGTGACTGTTTGAAGATGTTGTTTCCAAGTGAGATGTTTATCGAATGTGAGCCCCAAGTAAGTTACAGTTGATCGTGCCTGGATGGGAGTTTGGTCTACTTGTAGTGAAAGGTGGTTAGGATTTCTTCTGACTCTTGATGTTCGCTTCGGTGGAATGAAGACAATTGCCTGCGTTTTTGTGGCGTTGATCGTTAGCTGCCATTTGCCGCACCAGCGAAGAAAATTGTTAATTGCTAACTGTAGAGCAGTGTTGATGGATTGGATAGTAGATCCTAGGGCAAGAAAGGCAGTGTCGTCGTAGCCAGACGTAAGAGACCATTTGAGACTAACTAACTAAACTAACTAACTAACTAACTCTATGGCCTATGGAACCCGCAGGTTCAGTGCCGCGTTCACAAAAGCTCTCCACTGACTTCTATCCTTAGCTAATTGCATCCAGTTTCTACTTTGTATTCCTATCTCTGCGAGATCCATCTTAATATTATCCTCCCATCTGCGCCTAGGTCTTCCTAATGGTCGTTTTCCTATGGGTCTTCCAGTCAAGGCTTTGAAAGCATTTCTACTTTCTTCCATTCTAGCTACATGACCTGCCCACCTAAGCCTCCTAGACTTGACGACCCTAACAATGTTGGGTAAACCGTATAAACTATGTAGTTCTTCGTTATGAAGTTTCCGCCATTCCCCATTCTCGTTCCTCTTGGGTCCGAATATTCTTCTCAGGATCCTGTTCTCAAATACTTTCAGTCTATGTTCTTCCCTCTGAGTAAGTGACCATGTTTCGCAACCATACAGAACAACAGGCATGATTATCGTTTTATATATTTTAAGCTTCAAATTTTTCGACAGAATTCGCGACGACAAGAGATTTTGAACCGAATAGTAACACGAATTCCCTGCTTTTAGTCGACATTTAATTTCTTCGTGAATATGATTTTCATCTGTTAATATTGATCCTAAATATTTGAAAGTATCCACTTTATCAAAAGTATTATTTAAAAAATCTTAATCAGGCTGTGGGAGATAAGGCATTGTTTAGTGACTGTATTCTCATGTTTTATTTGCGAGATTGGAGTAGCTAACGTGCTTTGAGGTTTTTCTTTTTAAAATTTTGGGAGACATGGATGGTGTCTCAGTGGTATAGCGTTTACCTCTGGTGCTTAGGGTTCCTGGTTCAATCTCCGGTTAAGTAAGTTTGTGGTGGAAAAATCGTGTTCGTAGGTTTCCTCCGGGATACTCTTGTTTCCTCCTACGTTCTCATTTTACCAATTCTTCCATCATCATTCACTTGCCTAAATCATCTGTCTGCCTTACTAAAAATAATACGAAATTTACCATTTTCTTTTGCTTGATTATTCATCAGTGAAAGGAGATAATGAAATGCAAGTTACCACAATCATAGATAATGCTATTCTACAACAGAAAATGTGAACCTGAAGAATGTTCAGTGTTGCCAACCATAGAAATAACAGTGTTGCCAGAATAACAATTTCCCTAAAATCTAAGTTAAGACAGCGAGTAGAGGAATGAACTCAACTGCATTTGATTACGTATCATGTTGTTTTGGTTTCTTGAGAACTACTTTTTAATTAACATTATTATTTAGCTTTAATAACTGTATGTTAAAATTATTTTGTTTATTACAAACTAAATACATCTATTATTTAAAATGTAGTTCACAGGAAACCAAAACAATATGATACGTAACCAAATGCAGTTGTGTTTGTTCCTCTACTCGCTGTCTTAACTTAGATTTTAGGGAAATTGTTTTTCTGGCAACACTGTAATTTCTATGGATGGCAACACTGAACATTCTTCAGGTTCATATTTTATGTTGTAGAATAGCATTATCTATGATTGTGGTGACTTATGGGGCGTTTACACTTAGTCGATTTGCGTTCGATTCAGTTGAATTGACGTCACTTTCAACTTAATCGACCGTGTAAACGGGAATTCAACTTAATCGCTTGTTGATCGAAAGCGACTAATCGACTGGCAACTGAATTGAAAGACGTTCTATTTTCTGTGGTTTAAATAATTGAACACATCCATCGATCTGATTCGGCCTAGTTGCTTCGATTTAGTGGCAAATGCAGCGAGTCGATTTAGTCGTGCGACTAAATCGATTTACTCGTGCGACTAAATCGACCAAGTGTAAACGCCCCATTACATTTCATTATCTCCTTTCACTGGTGAATAAACAAGCAAAAGGAAAATGGTAAATTTTGTATTATTTTTAGTAAGGCAGGCTCATAACCTAACAGGCATGATTAGGAGACATTAAACTGAATAATTTCATGTTCATTTTAGTATGTTCCTGTTCTGCTACTATTATTGCTAATTTTGAGTTATTTTCTTGTTATATATATATTTTGTTACTTACTCTTTCAGGATTTTTTTTTTTCACGAGCAGTGTTTAAATTTTATAGCTATTTGTAACCTCTTATTTTGTAAAACTTTTGTTTCAACTAGTGTTTTCGCAAGTCTTATTTTGATTTATTTTTTTTTAAATGTATAGTATGTGTGGGCCATTTGCTTTAACGTAACGGTTACAAATAGGCTCGTCCCCATTAAACTATAACCATTTATTTACTCTTGAATATTAGTCGTGACGATAAAATATTTATTCACGGTTTAGTATCATGAACTTCCCGCCATTTTTATTTCTTTATTGATTTTGTTCTTATTTAGTAAATACCGTATTGGCTTGAATGTTGTATGATCTTGAATATAATACGACCTCAAGTTTCTTGACATGATTTTAATGGAAAAAAATTAAAATTCTCAATTCTCTTTTTAAAATTTTAATCTTAGACTTTATTGCAGCTTCTTCGTCTTCTGATGGTTATTACTTTGTGCAGTATTCTATTTGTGTGCTTAGATTGATTTGAATACTTCCTGCAAAGTGCAATGAACATACGCTAGTAACATGTTAGGTGTCAATCAAGTTGAATCAAAATATAACATAGCCGTTGCTTATTTCCACATACTTTTGAGTTACGCAACACTCTAGCACGGTCGCGCTAGAGCAACAGATTATACAGGCCTGTATGGTAGGCAATAAACTATTTTCAAGTGTGAAGAAGTAAACTGCGGTTGTAATACAAGAATTATGTATGTATATAAAAGTGATTATAGAAGGAAGTATCAAAAAGTTCGTGCAATCACCTATTCCCTGTCCAGCGTAAGCTCTAAACTCCGATAAACAAAATATTTGTGTTCTTCCGCTTACGATTGGCTAGTAACGTATCACTCCCACTCCCCACGGGGAGGAGCAAATCATACACGTGCATTTTCACAATACTGTCTCGTGCTCTCCAGATACTTACAGGAGCAGCAGAAAAGAAAGAAAAAAACTCGAAAGATTAAAAAAATAGTATTTGAATTTCGCTGGTAAACAAATTGTTGCTTAGTGAGTAAAGGTTTGCCTTGGTGTTTCACCACAACACTCGAGGAACCGGGATTCATCTTTCAGACTTTAAAAGCAGAACACCCGTCCACAGTTGAGTTGGCGCCATAATTACTGCGCATGCTTAGTGTTTATTTCTATTGTTTCATTAACCACACTCGAATGCAGTATTATTAGGTAATCCGTATTATATTTTTTGTAATTTATAATAATATAGCAGTTTTATATGAAGCTTCATAGTAAAAGTAATAATCAAATCATATGAACTATTTTGCGGTGGAATACAACCGTTGGCAGGACAACAGCAAATCAGCGAGATTTAGTTTCACGTGGCTTTGTTTATTGCAGTTTAGAGCTTACGCCGAACAATGTGTAGAAGAAATACACTCTGGAGAGCTCTTGACACCATGATGGCATTTGGCCCTTCTCTACGTAGTCACCGTGCTTAGTGACATATTTTTGGAAATGCAAATTCTGGACTCGTTAGAACAACTCCTTTTTTTTTCTTTCTTATTTTAGCATGTAAATCACTGTAGGTTCGATTATTGACAAGCTTGAGGTATGGAGTGTGATTAAGTTCCTCCATCTTCAGAGGAAATCAGCAAAACAGATTCACAAAGAAATTAAAGAAGTCTATGAGATCTTATCCAAGTGGAAACGGCAATTCCAAACTGGACACATAGTAATGACCGCGAACGCCTCTAGATCTGAAAGACCATCTTTCATTGACGATGCCACCTTAAAGGGAAAAACTTGAGAAGATCATAATGAAAGACAGGAGGATAACCATTGAAAGCGTCATGTGTGCAATAAGTACGAGTTATGGATCTGCCTGGTTATTATTCAAAAACCAATTGCATCTTCAGAAAATATCAGGACGGTGGGTGTCACGCCTGCTCATACCTTTTCAGAATAGTAATTAGGATGCGCACGAGTCGAGTCGAGACAGAATTTTCCTCAGAAAATTCGAGTCGAGACACAGCTCTTCCAATATAAAAATATACGTTTTTCGAGTCAAGACATCACTTTTACAGCACATTTTCGAGACGATACAGCCTCAAATCTTGTCTCGTGCGCATCCCTAATAGTAATCACGAGGACGCTGGAAGAGAAATATTGCAACGCTGTAAAGTGAATGGAGAGGAGTTTTTCGACAGACAATGGATGAAAGTTGGGTTTATCTTTATGTCCCAGAAACAAAAGGAAATAAGCAAACAATGGAAACACCCCTCCTGCCCTACCTCTAAAAAAGACACGAGTGCAGAAGATTGCTCTTAAGGTTATGCTTTCCATTTTCAGGGACTGTACAGAGATTATCATGACAGATTATCTACCACAGGCGCAAACTATTGCTAGTATCTATTATTCTCATTTCCTCGTTGAGTTAAGAGAGGAAATGAAGAAGAAACGTCCTGCATTTCTTACAAACGGAGTGCTGCTGTTGGCAGACAATGCACCAACTCATTCTGTCCATGTATATATGATGAAGGCAGTGGAATTAGGATACGAAGTACTGACCCCTCATACTCACCGGACTTAGCACCAAGTGACTTTTTTCTCTTCTCAGAAATGAATCGTCTACTCATTGAACATCATTTTGGCAATATGGATTACGACGTTTCTGAGGTTGAACTGTGGTTACAAATTGCAGACTTTTACAAAACGGGCTTGCCAGAAGTGAAGAACCGCGGTAGAAGAAATGTGTCACTAAACACGATGACCACGTAGAGATGGACTAATACCATTATGGTGTCAAGTTGTCCAAAGTAGATTTCTTCTAGGTCATTGCACTAACTTTCTGGTACCTCTTCCTATAATCAGTTTTTTACATATATATAATTCTTGTATTACAATCGCAGCTTAGTCCTTCACACTAACTTGGAAAAGGGTTTATTTTAGACCATATAGACATGTAAAATCTGTTGCTCTCGCGTGGCCGTACTGTGATGTTGCGTAACTTAGAAGTATGTAGGAAATAGGTAATGGATATATTATATTTTGATTCGATTTGATTGATACGTAAATTATTATTAATGCGGCAAGTAATTAAACTGATTCACCACTTCTACATTGATTTTATTTCTTAAAACCTTAATAGATACATGGTCGCCCGTAGTAGTGAGACAGTATTGCCTGAATTTCAGTCATGTACGGAGATATTCTAGTCTGGTTTTCAACCTTTTGTGATACCAATAATGAAATTTTAAGGTATCACAAACTACAATCTTACATTGCTCTGGTTTATTTTAATAGGTATCCTATGGAGATTCATCTCGTCCATTATAATAATCGTTATGGAAGTTTCGAGAATGCTTCTCAGTATCAGGATGGGTTAGCTGTTGTTACAACATTATTTGAGGTGAGATTACCACTCTTGTTTGGTCTTCATTTTAGCTTCTACACTTATATTTTCAATTTGCTAATATCATCAACGTATTGTTTATCTGTAAGAAATAGGTTTGGACTATGGTAAATTACGCACAGCACTCGTATGTGTGTGTAAAATTGTTAAAATTATTTTTCTTTATTGTATAGAATTCTTCCGTGTAATGTGTGTTACTGTCACCACGGCACGGCGTGTCCTCAGGTTGCCGATTGAGGAGAAGGCCTCTTGATATAGACATTAGCTGCAAATAGGTATACTTGAATAAGCAGTCGCGGACAGAACAAGGAGTGGTTCTTCAGTTCAGGCATGAGGCTAACGAGCTCATCTTGTGGTAAAGGCACATTCCCAGAAGCCTCGGACCAAGCCTGATAATTTGGCACGACCTTAGCAAAGTAATATAGATGTGAGATTTGAAACATACAATATAAGAAGACGACTTTATCCGTAACGAGTGAGATAGAAAAATAAATATAGGATGGACCTGTAGGATTCAGGAAGTTAGATGGGAAGGAAGGGGGACACAGAAGTCAGGAAATTTTACGTTCTTTTATAGACAAGGAAGTAAAAATCACGAACTAGGAACAGAGTTTTTCGTTCACAAACGAATATCAGCAGTTAAAAGACAGTTTTTACGAAGAAAAACAACTCCACATAGCACAAGTACGTCCACGGGATGTCGGAGACTAAGCCTGCAACGGACGACGGGACATCCCGGGACATCCACATGTGCTCCTGGGACATCCACAGGATTTCCACGGGAGATCCAGATGCCCGCTAATATCCCGGGATACGGGATATTCAACGGGACCACAAAGGGATGTCTATTGGTTTTCCCTCGGACCTCCTGTCCCATCTGGGACGTCCCGTGGACATCCTACATGGGAATCCTTCAGGATGTCCCATACAGGACGTCCATGGGATGTCTTCTCATTGTCCTGATAATCCCGGGAACCGAATGGGATGATTGGGATCAAAATGGGACATCCCAGGGACGTAGTGTGCTATGTGGGAACGGATATTTGACCAACTCTCGCAATACCATATAAACATTTTATTAAGTGATTTCAATATGGAGGTAGGACGAGAGGATACTGTATTTTCAAACCAATTATAGGGAATGAAAGTGTGCATAAGGAAAGCAATGACAACGGTGCTAGACTTGTGAACTTTGCAACATCCATAAACCTTGGCGTGAAAAGCACAGAATTCACACATCACGACATTCATAAATATACTTGGACCTCACCAGATAGAGAAACACATAATCAAATTGATCATGTGTTAATAGATAAAAGAAGACAGTGTTGCATAAATGATGTTCGGTCATTCAGAAAAACTAACTGGGACTCTGATCACTACCTGGTAGCAGCGATAATAAGGAAAAAAGATTATCGTTGAATAAAGGAAATATTCAATATAAAAATGTGGAGAGGTTTAATTGAAAGGAATTCGAGGAGAGCCAGTTGAGAAGGGAAATACCAGATTGAAGTGCCGAATAGATTCTCGGTTTTAGAAGGTTCCGAGTGCACTAGTGTTGCGGATACTTGAGTTAAAATTAAAGATAGCGTTAAAATGTCAGGAAAAGAAAAATTGGGACATGCGGAAATACATAGGAACAAACCATGGTTCGCGCAGGAATGCATTAAACTAGCAGACAAGGGAAAGCAGACAAAATTGCTTCGGCTACAAAATCGGAACTGCATAACTACACAAAATTTCGTAGATACCAGGCGGGAAACTTCCAAAACTTTTAGAATAAAGGAGCGCAATTTTTTTGAAAGCTAAAGCTAATGAACTTGAAGATAATAGTGAAAACAAAAATATTTGGGATATGTGTAAGGGCACCAACGAATTTACACTGTAAAAAATAATTTCTTAAATTTGAGAAACGGTTTCTTATCTGTGCACCGAGACAACATTTTCTTAGAAATAAGATTCAGCAATTCTCATTCATTAAAAAAGCAAGAGTGTGGTATCTCCTCCCGCTTCATAAAACCTCCTCTACTTCCCTTCATTTCTCATTAATTTTAAACTCTTATTTCTAAGAAAAGATCTACTCGGTGCACAGATAAGAAACAGTTTCTCAGATTTAAGAAAGTATTTTTAACAGTGTAAGAAAAACTATCATTCTTGCGCTTATATATTAAAGAAAGCTGACGGAAGAATTCTCACTGATGTTATTAATACATTATGAATAGATATTATCGTTTATTTATGGTTTAAACTTCAAATTCGACAACACTGAATGAACAGAAGGCAGAAGATGGCATACTTCTCCTCAATGTTCCCAGACCTCGAAAGTGTGTTATGCGAAGCGTGTGTGTTCGAAAATCATTGTATCTTATACTACCTAATTAACATTTTTCTTACAGCTATCGCATGAAGATAACCCTTACATGCAGCCATTACTATTGGGAGTCGAGAAGATTCGAGACTACAACTCAATAAAGAGTCTGGACAAATTTCCTCTATATTTTCTGCAAGTGCCATTCGACAGTGAATACTTCAGTTATTTTGGATCACTGACAACTCCACCCTGCAATGAAGTAGTCACGTGGATCATAAGTGCTAAGGTCTCTACTATATCCAGTCGACAGGTAAGAATATCCATGTAAACTGGTAAGAAGAAATATTTCTATACAAGTGTGGCATAACCACTAGCAGGCTCATAGCCAGCCCAAAAATGTAAAGTGGTAGGGGGTAGAAGTTAGAGAAGCCCGACCCAACCATATTATAGTTCATTTGCAAGATTACTGTGAAAATTTTAGTAGGCCTACCTAGTAAAAGTTTAGAGGGCCCGGCCCCCGTGGATACAAGCCTTACCACTAAACCTTCTTTATGACTGATAATGTCATACAATAGTAAAACAAAAGTTCACCTTCAAAAGTTGTATATTCCAACTCTAACACTCCGCATTATTCGAAAGGTTTAACAGCTGTTTCTTTTACAAAACATATCATTTGCAAAATATTATTTACAAAATGTTTTCTGGAAACGAGTAATTAGTTAAATGTTTTGCGAAACATTTTAATCACTAAAAGAACGAACAAAACATTTAATTATCTAAATGTGTTGTGAAACTTGTAAACAGTTAAATCTTTCAGAAAACGTGTAAATAACAGCCAAATCGTAATAGTAAAGTTATTTAATTAGCTAAATATTTTACTAATCGTTTAATAGTAAATGTTCTAAATGTTTTGCAAAGCGTGTAATTAGTCAAATATTTCCTGAAACATGTAATTAGCTAAATGTCTGCGAAACGATTACTTAGCTCAATTTCTTTCGAAACATTTAATTAACTAAGTTATGAGCGAAATGTTTTAATTATTCAAATATTTGTGAAACGTTTAATCAGTTAAATGATGAGTGAAGAATTTAATTAATTAAATGAGTTCTGAAATGTTTAAATTACCAAAAACTGGAGAGGCTACCCCTGAGACTCATGAAAGAAAATCAAGACGGCACAGATTACTGAAATTCCAGATTTTTTTTTTCAACTTTGATTAGCTAATCTTTGTATTGAACAAACTTCCAATTAAATACTGAGATTTTGTTTTACTGATTCTAATATGTACTCTATGGGGCAGAAACATTGACCTTACGCAAAAGCGATGAAAAAAATTGGAGGCTTTTGAAACGTAGACATTGAGAAAAAAAAGTAGAGAATTAGCTTGGTTGAACGGAAAACAAATGAGAAGGTGTTAGATATAGTTGCAATAGATGAGAAAAAAGAATTTTCGATATAATTAACAGTAGGAAGAGGAACTGGTTTGGACATTGGCTGAGGAGAAATTGTATTGACATAATAGCAATTATGATGATGATGATGATATGGTTAGTAATATTAGCCAAAAAAAGAGAGAAAAAATTAAAACAATATTGATTATAATCAAATTAGGTTTAAAGAAATCTTCAATATTTTCAGTTTACTGCTGCTTAATAGAAATTATTCCTGCGCTTCGTTCCTATACACTGATAAAAGATGGTTTTTTTTTCTATTCCTGAAGTGTTTTTGTTTTTCATTTTTATTGTCACTATTCTTCGAGTTTTTGCATAGTTTGAATAACCCATAGGGATTCTCCCCACTTCCCGCAACAACTTCGAAGTACACATGGAATTTCGCCACTTACGGTTTTTATTTTGCAATTTCCATCTTACTGGACGTTTGTGGCGTTTCGTCAGCAGACTGCCTGAGGAAAAGCAGTTCAAATCCCTCTTTTTGCTATATTTATCCCAGGACGAGCCGACAAACTTTATCAGCTCAAAGGTCAAAGGTTTAAGTTTATTCCAGATAACACACACACGTAGAATAGTGTCTGATTACCCGATAAGTAATAATTAATGTTTAAAAACGCAAAAATGCATCGTAATCCAGCACCAACGACACATTTCTTTGTGTGCAAAATAATTTGATTAGAATGACACCTGTGTGGCTTGAAAACGAGTAATAACTACAAAAAACGCGAACAGAAAACGACATACTGTAACTATATGCTACAGGGGCAGATCGACTCAGACGAATTGCATAAACTGCTGGTAACACATTCACTGCAACGGCATTTTCACTGAAGCCAAGCAATTCAAGTGAAAGATGTAATGACATTTTCCTTTTTACATTCTATAAAGAAAATTCAAGTAGTACTAGTATTTGTGCAAGATTCTTGGTCTTGGTCGATTCTTGAGAAAATTTTCCTCGTCACGTAAGTTTAGAGAAGTCTCGTCTTGTCTTGATTCTCATACAATTATTTCTCATCTCGTTCTGATTCTTGAGAAAACTTTTCTCATCTCGTAAGTTTGTAGAAGTCTCGTCTTGTCTTGATTCTAACGCAATTATTTTTCATCTCGTCTGGATTTTTGAAAAAAAAAAAAAAACTTTTCTCGTCTCGTTAGTTTGTAAAAATCTCGTCTTGATTCTTGAAAAAACTCTCGTCTCGTAAATTTGTAGGTCTCATCTCGTCTCGATTTTTATACAATTCTTACTAATCTCGTCCCAATTCTTGAAAATCCTTTAGACGTCTCGTCATTTATGATCAATATTTACACCCTTGTTCCCCCCCCCTAATTTCATCTAAAACTTATCAAAATCTTTTCTCACCCCGAGAGATCCACGAACGATGCGATATAACAACATTTAAGCTATACTATTGAAGTATGTTGTTGTGTATAACTTGTGTAGCTCTTAAACATTGATAAATTCGGTTTATTGTGTTCGTGGAATCATTTTATCAATGTATAGGTTTTATAGTATAAATTATGTAACACTAACAGAGTTTGAGACAGGGACGTTATTTTGGGAAAGGAGGAAGGGGAATTGCTCCTTCTGAGTTTGATATAACTATATCTATATATCTATATCTATATCTATCTATCTATCTATCTATATATATATATATATATATATATATTGTAAGGATCCCCACGTCGCCGTACCATGCAATAGCCATGTGTACTACACGTACGACGGTCCCGAGTCGCTCACTATCGCCAACAGTCGGAAGGACGAGAATCAACAAAGAAAGCCGAGAATACAGGATAAAAAGGACCTACACACCTCGACCAACATCAATCTTCCCGGATTGATCAAAACACCTAAAACCCCTCTCACGACGCATGGTCACCGAGAGTACCTCACCTCAAAGCCCACGACGCTTGGTCACCGGGCTCCTATCTAATCTTACCTAAATATCAGTGGAATTACTTATTATAATTTGTGTACATAAACTTTTATAATAAAAAGGTGAAGGGAAAAGTCCAAATCCCGAGCACATTTTATTGCTCTACCCAAGAAACTTTACATGGTAGATGCGTCGGCGTCTATTTACAGACATTAAAACGACTTTCCTACGGGGCGCTCTTTTTGTTAACGAAAAAAAAAACGGACTTACAAACTTTTTCACAATACATTGTAAGTGTTATTAAAAGCAGATAGTATCCGTATTGTCATAAATGCTCTCATTACTCTTAACGGTAGATTGATTCGCTTTAAGCTGGCAGGTATTTATGCCGACAACTAGATCTGGGAAAAATACATGTAAAGAAGGCGATAACAATATGGCAGAGTCAGGCTCCCGTATATTTCTTAATATTCCTCATTTAACTAGATATTCTGGTCACAGTACAGACGACCCCGATCGATTTTTCATGCTGTTTGATCATTTGGCTTTACTTCAGACTTGGACCCCCGAAAAGAAGAAAGAAATTCTTCCTATGTATCTACAGGGCGTAGCTCTTGACTTTATCTTACAATTGCAAAATCAGAACCAATTCGACACAGTAAGTTACAAACAACTGAAAACCAAATTAATTTCTCTGTGCCGCCCAAATTTGCCAGCGTATAAGGCGGAATTAGAAATTTTCCAAATTCAACAAAACGAAAATGAAGCGGTCGATTCATATTTCTTAAGGAAATTAAGGGCCATCAGACAGCTAATGCCAGAAGCTTCAGAGGAACAGAAAATTCATTTTCTTTCGTTAGGACTATAAAGAAATTTGCTGCAAAAGATAGCGTTAGAATCCTTTCCAACAATCCAGCGGCTGCAGGATCGACTTATGTAGAATTGTCACAGGCAATTCATTCTTTAATCGGCCAACCTAACCGACTCTCATCACTCCCTTTGTACGACCATTATAGCCAAACGAATCCTAATTCATACTCCACAGTCAACTTCCTCTCCACCTGAAGTTTTAAATTCGCACCCCCACCAAAGTGAAAACCCGCCCCCACAACCTCCTCACACGGACCTCACCAAATTAGCTAATCAAATGGCCGAGTTATCATTAATGGTGGCACAGAATGCCATGAAGACCAATTATAGGCGCAACAACGGAGGAAAATATCGTAAAGGAAACGGACAAAAAGCGGATGCGAAGAATACCAATAAAAGAAATAACGGTGGTAGAGAAAAGAACAATTTTGTAGAAGGCGATAAAATATCAGTCTGCTCAATTTGTTACAAGAACTATGGAGCATCCACGTGTTGGAATAATCCAAAAAATCCCAACCAGGGAAACGCATAGATGGGCTCGCAGGCCAAAGTCAAGTCTCGCTTGCCATTTCAGAAAAGTCGGCGCGGGTCACACAGACACCATCATAATTAAAAGGTAATGGCATTCAAGAAGAGCAGGTAACAGTGGAAACTTTTAAGGACATGGACGCCAATTTTTTCACCCAGACGACCTATAATGAACATCGAGAACATGTTAAGCTGGGAATAGAAAATAATAAACTATTACTCAATATTAATGTAAATACAAACAGTCTAGCAGCTATAATAGATAAGGGTTCTAGTCTTAGTCTATGTTCAAGACGGGACGTACCCCCAAAATGTACGCTAATACCATTTCAAACTCGTATCAAGGGCATTGCCAACAAAGTTCTAACTGTAAAAGAAATAGCGTTAATTAAATTTAAAATTGGCACTACCACCTTCTCACATTACTTCCGCATCATAGATGCTGACTTTAATCCGATTTTTGGAAATGACATTCTCACAAGACTTTTCTCTCAAATAGACTTGGAGAATAAATCCATATCATTATATAGAAAACCTAGCAAACCTGCGTTTCCAATGGAAAAACAGGAATCGGAAGAAATGTCACGAGACACTACTCACTCTTTGCACTTGCAAAGGAATGCAAACGTCATTACAGCAAGTAAAGTTACGATTCCGGCGAAATCACATTTCTACTTCCCTGTATCGATTCAAAGAGAAACAATTCATGACGCTGTATTTTATATTACTCCACTACAATCATTATTAGACCGATACGGCTTTCAGGCAATGACCTTGAGAGTACCGAGTAACGACCTTACGTTACTAATTTCCAATCGTACGGCACAAATAATAACGCTAAATAAAGGTACACTAGTGGCGTATACAGATGAGGGCGTGGAAGAATTTTCATTTAGAACAGAAGAAGACGAAAAAAAGCGCATCAATTTCGTACTCAAGAAGAGATAAAGGAAAGATTAAGAAAAACCGCTAAAACTTTTAACATTAACCTTTTTTATATAAATCCGGATTTACCGGAATACCAGCGAATAGCTGTAACCAACTTATTGTATGATCTGTCAGGAAAGTAAATGTACACCTATTTTTCGAGTCTGGCATTCCTGTGCTCCATCCGTGGAGAGTATGAGAATTAAATCAATCAAATGTTTACTGAGGGGCAAAAAGAAAAGCTTAATCTGAATAAAACATTGCAGAGGGGCACAAGCTGTGAATACGAATAGTGCATTGTGTAAATAAAGGACGACACCGAAAGAGAAAGCCAGAAACAGCTGTTAAACTTACAAAAAAAGAGTAAAAATTGTCGAAGTGGAAACATAAAACACAAATACAACAAATACGCCGACAACTAAACGGTCACCATGCCATGATCTTGGTGTAGTGGTTAAGGTGCTGGCTTACAAATTCAAAGGACGCAAGTTCGAATCCTCGGCAAGGAGATTTTTAAAAATTTTTGTTAATAATACATACAACTCATGAGAGATGGTAAAAGAGGTCGTATTTAGTTTTTCGTAGCAATTATTATTGGTAATGTTTAGTACTGATAATACTTTTTGTCTTTGCGTATTGCTTTTGTTCTTGTCTTCATTTCCAAAGAGAAGAATATCCGAACAAATGCCACCAAAATTCCTCATATTTTGAATGTAGACGCCATTTGCAATAAGTGAAGAATAAAAATTGAACGTTCCGATGTAGCTGCAAAAAGTAAAAAGAAAAACATGGAAGTGGACCATACTCATGGTTACTAAAAATACAATTTCTACATGCCTTACACCTCCCGACCACGTTTCTACGTTAGCAAGTAAGAGGTTTGTGTTTAGGTTAGGTTGGTCAATACGTTTTGCAAAGGGGCCCGGTTTAGCTCTGACGCACCACAGGTGCGAGAAGGGAGAAAAACACTTTTTCTCTCTCCCTCTGTGTGTCTACTTATCTATCTATTTGTATATATATAACGCTATTTGTGAATGCCATAACCACCCTAATTTTCAGCGGATTGAGACGAAACTTGGCACAAACATTAATTGTTGAAATATCTTGATGAGTTCGTTAACCAGAATAATCAGATGAAAATGTTCAAAATGGTGGCCCTTCAAACTCTTAAAAAGTTCCAAGGGAACCAAATTTCGCCCATAAATAGGTATTCAGAAAGTTTGAATAAATTTTCCTCTTTTACTGAAATATTTGTGTGCAGAAACTTATTGAAATATTGGACCCGATTAATCGCCTAAAAAAGGTTCACGCCCTTTCGCTACGGTCAGTTTTTTTTTTTTTTTTTTTTTTTTTGCAGGAGGGGGTTATTTTCCTATCGGAACAAGATGATTGTTACTGATGATATGGAATTACACATTGAAAGTGAAGTAACTTGTGTAACGTGTTATTTGAAAGAATAATATAATAAATGTGCATTCCTCTAACACAGAGAACTCATGTATTTCGAGTTCGGGAGCCTGAATGGCGAGGAGTGTTATTTGATTTGCTTTTTAGTAACACATTGCATTGCAAATAAAGGTAGGCAACATTAGTGGTAAGTAAAACAACAATAATAATAATAATAATAGTAATAATAATAATAATAATAATAATAATAATAATAATAATAATAATAATAATAATAATAATAATAATAATAATAATAGGTGTTGTTTGTGGCAAGGTAATATCTTAATCAATTCTTCTTCAAACGTAATGATTGTAACGCCATATCTCCCTTACAAACAAAATATTAGCAATTTATATCGAGAGAACGAGAAACTGTAGAGCGATGGGAGCAACGTTGGACAGTATGCACTCATAGTACTCAGAAAAGTAAGCGATTTCAATGCAAAAGGAACGAAGAGTCATTGTCATGGGTAGTCATGGGGCCACGGCAGAGCCCTCTTTAGGCAAAGTGTCAATAACTTATATCGAGAGGTGATACTGGGATGGGACCAACTTTGGACACCGTGGACCCATAAAGCGCATCGAAAAAATAGGGGGGGGGGCGCCAGCCAGCCTTACTTATTTCCACATAATAATATAAAATTATGTTGTCGAAATACACACACGAGTTAGCTACTAATATTTCATATTATTATTATTATTATCGACAGCGTCTTTTCATTACGTGTGCGTGTTTGACATGAAGCCAAAGAGAAGATCCATCATTCGTAGAAAGAATAATAGTCAGTTACTTTAACTGTGAACGACAGCGAAAAATACGAAAAGAGTGGACTACCTGTAGAGTAAAGAAGCAAAATTTTCTCTCAAATGGATAAAAAATCAAGCCGAGATTAATCCGAACTCGCATGGACAGCGCGAAAAGCCAGTGCTTTGTCCACTTTTTTTTTAACTGACTCACTGAACGTGTTTCAGTAACTTACTTATTGCTAATTTTACTTGCTTCACTCGTTTAACTTGCTTTTTCTAATAACTTATAACGACAGAGACACGAACACAGAAACATCGAGAACAGTTAAAAATCATAGATGCTCTCCCGCCGAGTATCGAACCCGGAACTCCATAGACCAAAGGCGCACGTGCTAGCGACTAGACCAGCGGGAAGGGCACCACTCACTCCCTGTGTCGTTAGAGATTACGACCACTGTCTTGCCAGCTATCACTTCTGTGGGTTGTATACTATGATCACATGTTTCTTCTCTGCTGCAAGAGTAAAACCTACATTATATGTAATACATGAGGTATTTAGACCTACATGCTCTTCATATAATGTAATAAAAGGGTCATGCTGGGAATAAGAAAAAGAACATTCCTTGGACAAAACGGAAACTATTGGCATCAGAAATATTTATCTACGAGGCATGCGCAGTAGTATATTTCAGAATAGTTACTGTTTTGTTCAGTAAACGAAGAAAGGGGTATAAAAAAGCAAATATGTCGCGTCAACGAGATCGACCAGATTTGACAGGGGCGGAAGCAGATGTATAGTAATACAACAACTTCGCTCAGTTGATACGAGCCGAGCCGGTTGATATCACTACCCGAGTTGGTCTTCTGCTTGGGCTCAAGAATTCGACCGTGCAGGTCTCAGCCTTAATTTTAAGAACTACAGTATAATTTTAAGTACTACAAGAAAAATACCTTTGACTCGACTCGGATTGAACTCGAGTCGAGTCGAATTTTGGCTCGACTCCTGCTCATCCCTATTCGTATTTGTATTTTGTTTCCACTTCAACAATTTCTACTCTTTTTTTTTTCTTCGTTTACCTATTGTTTCTGGATTTCTCTGTCGGTGTCGTCCTTTATTAACACCATGCACTATTCTTATTCCCAGCTTGTGACCCGCTTCAATGTCTTATTCAGTTTAGGCTTTTCTCCTTACATTGACTTGACATGTGATTGATTTAATTCTCACTTTCCGTGCACGATCGATGAAAATGTTTTATTATTATTATTATTATTATTATTATTATTATTATTATTATTATTATTATTATTATTATTATTATTATTATTATTATACTATTGAACTTGCACGGCGAAATTACTGTATAATACGATATCATTTCAGTAATTTTATTCCATTGTATGTTATTTAATTTATTAATGGGCACTAAATTGTCTCCAGATCAACGAATAAATTAACTACGGCATGCACTTTGGTGGAAATATCATTACATGAACATGTTTGGAACGAACCAATTATCTTATTGCAATGATATTTCCACCAAAGTGCATGCCGTAGTTAATTTATTCGTTGATCTGGAGACAATTTAGTGCCCATTAATAAACTAAATAACATACAATGGAGTAAAATTACAGAAATGATATCGTATTATACAGTAATTTCGCCGTGCAAGTTCAATAGTATAATAATAATAATAATAATAATAATAATAGTAATAATAATAATAATAATAATAATAATAATAATAATAATAATAATAATAATAATAATAATAATAATAATAATAATAAAACATTTTCATCGGTCGTGCGCGGAAAGTGAGAATTAAATCAATCACATGTGAAGTCAATGTAAGAAGAAAAGCCTAAACTGAATAAGACATTGAAGCGGGTCACAAGCTGGGAATAAGAATAGTGCACGGTGTAAATAAAGGACGATACCGAAAGAGAAATCCAGAAACAGCAGGTAAAAGGAGAAAAAAGAGTAGACATTGTTGAAGTGGAAACATAAAATACAAACACGAATAGGGATGAGCACAAGTCGAGCCAAAATTCAATTCAACTCGAGTACAATTTGAGTCGAGTCAAAGGTAATTTTCTTGAATTGAGTTCCGAGCCAAGTCGCTGTTTTCGAGGTCTAGTTTCGAGTTGAGTTGAGTTTGATAATGGCTCTCTCGCTCGTTCAGCTCGTTTTAACTCGTTTTGAAATATTGGCCTGATCAGACTGGAAAGCAAAAGCCATGAGAAATGCAAGCAGTAATGTGGAATACTTTTAGTGTTGCTCACGACAGAGGTGCGTCTCATCTCGTAATTTTAGTGCATCTCGTGGGGCAATTTTAGTGTATCTCGTCTCGTCTAGATAACGAGAAGACAAGAGTTTATTATTATTATTATTATTATTATTATTACGAGACAGCCTCAAATGTCGTAATCACCAATATAAGTATATACTGTAGTTCTTAAAATCAAGGCTGAGATGTGCACGGTCGAATTCTTGAGCCCAAGCAGAAGACCAACTCGGGTAGTGATATCAACCGGCTCGGCTCGTATCAACTGAGCGAACAGCTCGAGTCGACTCGGTTGGGATGAGCCGATGACCCGAGCCGGCTTAGTTGGAACAAGCTATCGACTCAGCTCAATTGAGCCGATGGCTCGAGCTTTCTCGGTTGGGATGGGTCACCTACTCGGCTCATGTGAACCGGTTCGAGCCAGCTAAGTTGAAACTAGTTCATCAGCACGTTTCGACTCAGCTCAACTAAGCCGATGGCTCAAATCGGCTCGGTGTGGTGAGCTGTTGGCTCGGCTCACTTCTCGATTCGGTTCGATATTGAATGAGCTGTAAGCCGAGCTGCTCGAACCGTTGAGAAGCCCAAACCCGGTCCCAGCTGTTTTGAATATGTTTGGATGAAGCCTATAACTTTTAACAATTTTTTGCTCGAGCCCGAATACTTGCCCCTTTGGAACTCAAACCCAGAACGTGACCGATGTCCTTGCCTCCTGAAGACTTCCAGACGACCGAGATCGACAGTCAATTAGCTTTTACTATTCAGATACAAACCGTATATCTTTTAAAGATTATACACTGAGAAAAAAAATTGTAGGTGGCGTACTTAAAAAGATAGGTTACATGCGTAATTCCTGTAGTTTTTGGACTTAACGTACAGCAGACGTATAACTGAAAACGCGTGTTTTATAATACGTTCTGTATAAGTGTTTCATCTATACGTACTTTCCGTATGAAACAATGTAAGCGGTCAGGATCTCACATACAAATGGACGTATATAACATATAGCTGACGAAAGTAACATATGTATATGCATGTGATATACGGAAAGTTGTTAGATGTCAGACATGCTGCAACGGCATGGTGTAACAGCTAACGGCAGTGTCTATGTAGCATACGGATAACGTATGCTCCGTACTGATTTCTATAGTAAGCAAGAGGATACCATATATTTGTACAATATACCGCTGTCCGGACAACGGATTTTTCTCTGTGTACATGGAGTTGATATAATAATAACAATAATAATAATAATAATAATAATAATAATAATAATAATAATAATAATAATAATAATAATAATAATAATAATAATAATAGTTTTAAACTTGCCCTGAAATTTGGCAAAACTTACTTAAAAGTAGAGATTTCGGGGAAAGGGTTCCGTACCTTCAAGACACACCTCTGCAACTACCAACATTTTAAACTAGCACCTTTTATTGAAGTTTCATGTAGAAAGTATGTTTTGAGGAAAATAACTGTAATAAATATAACTGAATATCACGCGACAGTAAGGCATATAATAAACTAATTTTTAGAATATGCAGAGGTAAATATAAAAGCTTTGCTACAAAAATACCTACACAGAGCATAATTCAATGAGCTCTGAAATACAATGTAACGAAATAGCCTATGAGATTCAGTCTACAGAGCAATTGTTACTTAAAGAATGGACATACACTATTTCGAGAATCGAGACAAGACGGGAAATGTTTACGATACTTTTCGTCTCGTCTCGATTCTCATCTCCAAAGAGAGACGAAAATTTTGATTTAGCCCTGACCCGTCTCGAATGTAAAATGTTAATTCTCATGTTATTTTATTTGTTTTAGAAACGAGATGAGAAACTCCTCTTCTCGTGAGCAACATTAAACCAAACCGAAATATTCTTTCACGTTTCTCCTTGTAATGGTATGACCTGAGCGATAATTTAGCTTCTAGCTTTTAATCTTCTACGAGATAATAATAATTATTATTATTACTATTATTATTCCTGAAGATTTTATAGTTCAAGTATTGAAACATCCGAGTATTCAAATATCTGAATATAATAAAACGTATGTTATCGCTGATCAATCGCCATCAAAAATTCTAAAGTAAGAAAAAAAAATTGCAACGTGCATTCGCAGAAGCACCTTGACCACTGAACCGCGATCGCTACGCGGTAAACGATCCGTCTTTAGTCTGGTTACGTTAGGTTTCTTTGTCTCCGCTTGCAAACTTGTATGTTATATTTTTCGATTCAAAATGTCTTTCGTATTTCTTTTATGAAGTCGGCAAAGTTTATATTAATAACTTGAGTTTTTCTTAAACCACTGGTTCACAAGTTCGTTCTTTCTCCACACGAAACTACAAATATGACAGATTGAATTCTCATACTCCCTATTTCTTTCAAAGCAGTCGCCATTACCTGGTCAAAGACTTATTTCCGCCACGATTCATATTAACCAAAATAAATTCATTTTTCGGAAGCGGAACTTTCACTTTCCGGATTTCTAAAAATTATGGAATTCAGTTATACTCCGGAATTCAGAAGAATTTCGGAACTCGGAAAGAATCCGGAATTTAGAAAATTCCGGAATTGAGAAAAACTCCGACTTTCGAAAAAATCCGGATTTTCCGAATTCCGGAATGTTAACGAAATCAGAAATTTCTAAATTCCGGATTTTTCCGAATTCCAAAATTATTACAAAATTGGAATTTTCCGAATTCCGGAATTTGTCCGGCTTTACTTTCGGGAGTCCGAAAACTAATAATTCCGGAACGGGCTATCCCTAATTTATACACAACCTTTCAGAACACTAAGCTAGTAGCTGTCTACAAACAAACAAGTAATGTAAAGCATGTTGTATACTGCAATACGTCATGTATTAAAATCCGACACCATGACCCTTTTATTACATTATATGAAGAGCATGTAGGTCTAAATACCTCATGTATTACATATAATGTAGGTTTTACTCTTCCAGCAAAGAAGAAACATGTGATCATAGTATACAACCCACAGAAGTGATAGCTGGCAATACAGTGGTCGTAATCCCTAACGACACAGGAAGTGAGTGTTGCCATCGCCGCTGGTCTAGAGGCTAGCACGTGAGCCTTGGGTGTATGGAGTCTCGGGTTCGATTCTCGGCGGGAGAGCATCTATCATTTTTAACTGTTCTCGATGTTTCTGTGTTCGTGTCCCTGTCGTTATAAGTTATTAGAAAAAGCAAGTTAAACGAGTGAAGCAAGTAAAATTAGCAATAAGTAAGTTACTGAAACGCGTTCGGTGAGTCAGTTAAAAAAATAGTGGACAAAGCACTGGCTTTTTGCGCCGTCCATGCGTTCGAATCAATCTCAGCTTGATATTTTATCCATTTGAGAGAAAGTATTGTTTCCTTTCGCTACAGGATGGATTTTCTCTTTGGTTTCATGTCAAACATGCTCACGTAATGAAAAGACGATGTAGATAAAAATAATAATAATAATAACATAATAATAATAATAATAATAATAATAATAATAATAATAATAATAATATGAAATATTAGTAGCTAACTCGTGTGTGTATTTCGACAATATAATTTTATATTATTATGTGGAAATAAGTAAGGCTGGCTGGCGCCCGCCTCCCTAATTTTTTCGATGCGCCTTATGGGTCCACGGTGTCCAACGTTGGTCCCATCCCAGTATCACCTCCTGTTTTCTCGATATAAGCTATCGACATTTTTTCTAAAGAGGGCTCTGCCGTGGCCCCACAATGACTCTTCGTTCATTTTGCATTGAAATCGCTTACTTTTCTGAGTACTATGAGTGCATACTGTCCAACGTTGCTCCCATCGCTCTACAGTTTCCCGTTCTCTCGATATAAATTGCTAATATTTTGTTTGTAAGGGAGATATGGCGTTACAATCATTACGTTTGAAGAAGAACTGAGGAAGATATTGCCTTGCCACAAACAACACCTATTATTATTATTATTATTATTATTATTATTATTATTATTATTATTATTATTATTATTATTATTATTATTATTATTATTATTATTATTATTATTTTACTTACCACTAATGTTGCCTACCTTTATTTGCAATGCAATATGTTACTAAAAAGCAAATCAAATAACACTCCTCGCCATTCAGGCTCCCGAACTCGAAATACATGAGTTCTCTGTGTTAGAGGAATGCACATTTATTATATTATTCTTTCAAATAACACGTTACACAAGTTACTTCACTTTCAATGTGTAATTTCATATCATCAGTAACAATCATCTTGTTCCAATAGGAAAATAACCCCCTCCTGTAAAAAAAAAAAAAAAAAACTGACCGTAGCGAAAGGGCGTGAACCTTTTTTAGGCGATTAATCGGGTCCAATATTTCAATAAGTTTCTGCACACAAATATTTCAGTAAAAGAGGAAAATTTATTCAAACTTTCTGAATACCTATTTATGGGCGAAATTTGGTTCCCTTGGAACTTTTTAAGAGTTTGAAGGGCCACCATTTTGAACATTTCATCTGATTATTCTGGTTAACGAACTCATCAAGATATTTCAACAATTAATGTTTATGCCAAGTTTCGTCTCAATCCGCTGAAAATTAGGGTGGTTATGGCATTCACAAATAGCGTTATATATATACAAATAGATAGATAAGTAGACACACAGAGGGAGAGAGAAAAAGTGTTTTTCTCCCTTCTCGCACCTGTGGTGCGTCAGAGCTAAACCGGGCCCCTTTGCAAAACGTATTGACCAACCTAACCTAAACACAAACCTCTTACTTGCTAACGTAGAAACGTGGTCGGGAGGTGTAAGGCATGTAGAAATTGTATTTTTAGTAACCATGAGTATGGTCCACTTCCATGTTTTTCTTTTTACTTTTTGCAGCTACTTCGGAACGTTCAATTTTTATTCTTCACTTATTGCAAATGGCGTCTACATTCAAAATATGAGGAATTTTGGTGGCATTTGTTCGGATATTCTTCTCTTTCGAAATGAAGACAAGAACAAAAGCAATACGCAAAGACAAAAAGTATTATCAGTACTAAACATTACCAATAATAATTGCTACGAAAAACTAAATACGACCTCTTTTACCATCTCTCATGAGTTGTATGTATTATTAACAAAAATTTTTAAAAATCTCCTTGCCGAGGATTCGAACTTGCGTCCTTTGCATTTGTAAGCCAGCACCTTAACCACTACACCAAGATCATGGCATGGTGACCGTTTAGTTGTCGGCGTATTTGTTGTATTTGTGTTTTATGTTTCCACTTCGACAATTTTTACTCTTTTTTTGTAAGTTTAACAGCTGTTTCTGGCTTTCTCTTTCGGTGTCGTCCTTTATTTACACAATGCACTATTCGTATTCACAGCTTGTGCCCCTCTGCAATGTTTTATTCAGATTAAGCTTTTCTTTTTGCCCCTCAGTAAACATTTGATTGATTTAATTCTCATACTCTCCACGGATGGAGCACAGGAATGCCAGACTCGAAAAATAGGTGTACATTTACTTTCCTGACAGATCATACAGTCAGCGACAGTAGAAAATGGAGGTTGGATACATAAGAAATGATAGCTTTTTCCAGTAGCAGAATAGTTTCACCGTATGTCTGATAGTTGGACAACCAACATGACAGCAAATACATGCCCGAAAACATAACATGCCAGGATATTCCTCCATTTGGAGGAAAAAGTATTACTATCTGAGAGCATCACTTAGAGAAACAACCACGAGATAAATCTACAGAAATTCCATTCACTTTAAGATCAAAGAGATATGAATTAATGCAAAGGAAACGAAAACAATAATACACATCATGCAGAGACCGAAAAAGTATGGAAAGCTAAACAAAATGAGAAAAGAAGGAAAGGAAAGAGCAAAAGACATGGGAATAAATTAAATTTTAACCCTTAAGGATAAACAGTGTCCGTCTTTCCTCCTGCCCCCTGTATCCGTCCTGGTTTTTCTCCCTTCATAGGATAAATCTCATTCAGCATCAAACGCGAACATTAGTGTTTATAGTGTTTAACTCTTTGAAAAAAGTAACTCAGTCCAGGCTGAGACTCGAACCCCGGACCGTTAGCATAACAGTCAGAGGCTGTAACCACTTACCTACACACGCTATAGCAAGTGTGTTTATAAACCAGCCATTACCCGCGCTATCAAACGTCGGGAGTTACCCCAGTTACACTTGAAGTTTGATTTTTATTTACGGCCTTTAGCCATCTGCGGCAACAGGCCCCATGTTTTCATTAAAAGCATTTGTTCTGTAGATTAAAATCAAGAATAACTTAATCTATACTCTTACTTACTGTTGTCAATATATATATATATATATATATATATATATATATATATATATATATATATAGAGAGAGAGAGAGAGAGAGAGAGATAGTAGGTATATAAAAATCAGATTAATGGGGGTTAAAAGAGTGATTTCGTAACTGCGAAATGGGTGATAGCACCACTGCTGACATCTGGTAGCGGTGTTACGTAACACACACATTAGAAATAAAGCTTCGAAACGACAAACTTGCACGTTGTGCCGTGGATAAGTCGGTAAGGTGTATGCTTATTGAGTAGGCAACTGGAGTTCGAGTCTTGAGTACACCAATTACTTTTTCCTTCAAAATACATTTCTATATTTTTATATATGTTATTAATAATTGCTTTCCTGCATTTTTTGTAAATTATCTTAAACTAGTGAAGGTTCAGTAAAATCAAGAAGGTTAAAATACATATATATTATTGTTTTATCCGTATGTACAGTCCAGAGATGGAGCGGGTCGGGGGGCCGCGGGTCAACAGAACGTGACCCACTGCAACCCCCCACTCTGACTTAACAACGTATTACGACCCACAGACTCATTCTGCTCAGTGCATTGTAGACAGCTTCTGAACACTGGTGAATTTGTCTACTTTCAAGGCATCCTTTTTCTTTTCATTTGTTTCTATTGACAAAAGAACTTCAGGCAATTTTAGATATTGATATTTGCAACTGTAATAATAGCAATAGGACTTATTTGAGACGCAGCCTGTGATTTCTTAGAGAAGCTAACTACTGGGAAAAATGTTTCAATCATGTTTTATATGTGAATTATTATATAAAAAATTGAATGTAACTATGTGTGCATGATCATCATATCCAAATTGCAAAGTCAAATGAAATGATTTTTGGTATATACTTAGGCCTCAATCTCAACTAGGAAGTTATCATAAATTCGGTATCGATTTCATTATATTACATATTCTAAGAGGGTCCGAATTTTTGCGAAAAATTTAGTATCTCACAAGCCGTTCAAGTTGGAGAGCTGATATTTAGTATATTAATTCTTTATCTAATATAAATAAAATAAAGAGTTTGTTTGTGTGATTGTCTGTCTGTCTGTCCGTGTGCGGCCTGGGAACCAGACGAGTGGACCGAGAGTTACCAAAATTTGGTCAGGGGTACCTAGCCCAGGCCCCAGATCAAGACGAAGTCGTTTTTTTAAATTTCGAACCAGGGGGTCTGAGGGGGCTTTTACCGGAACCGGCTTGGGAACCAGACAAATAGACCGAGAGTTACCAAATTTTAGTCACAAATACCTTGATTCACGCTCCAGATCAGAGTTAAACGTTTTTCTCAAAATTCTAACCAGGGGGTCTCAGGGGGGGCGTTTATCGGGACATGTAAAAGTAGTAGAAAATTTCCGATATTAGTGTCGAATTAATAGTTCTCGCGGTCGCTGAAATCAATGGTGAAACTCTGATCACATTAACTTCCAAATTCACCTTATTCGAGCCGGGAGTCAGCGGGGAGGGGGGCGGGATACCGAATAATTTAAAAGTAATCTAAAATGACCGATATTAGTGTCCAATCCATAGTTTTCGCGGTCATTGAGATCAATGGTGACACTTCCATTAGCGAAGATTTGCAAATTCAGCTACAATTGTATGCAAGCCGGGAGTCAGCGGGGAATACTGAGAAATGTAAAAATAATCCAAAATGACCGATTTTAGCGTCAGTTCCATAATTTTCGCAGTCGGTGAGATCAATGCTGACACTTTCATTAGCGATGATTTGCAAATTCAACTACATTGTATGCGGGTCGGGAGTCAGCGGGGAGGGAGGGGACACGAAATGCCGAGACATGTAAAAATAATCCAAAATGACCGATATTAGAGTCAAATCCATAGTATTCGCGGCCGCTGAGATCAATGGTGACACCTTCATGAGCGATGATTTTCAAATGCAGCTACATATGTATGCGGGCCGGGAGTCAGAGGGGGAATACTCAGGCATGTAAAAATAATCCAGAATGACCGATATTAGCGTCAATTCCATAATTTTCGCAGTCGGTGAGATCAATGGTGAGACTTTCATTAGCGATGACTTGCAAATTCAGCTACAATTGTATGCGGCCGGGAGTCAGTGGGGAGGGGGGATACAGAGACATTTTAAAGTAATCCAAAATGATCGATATTAGTGTCACATCCAAAGTTTTCGCGGTCGCCGAAATGAATAATACTTCCACAAGCGTTGACTTCCAAGTACTGGCCCCATGCGAAGAACGGGTATATTCAGCTGGTATATATATATATACTTCTTTAGTTCTTTAATACCAATTATGTATGTACTTTGCCAGTATTATCTGTCAAGAAAGTAAATGTACACCTATTTCTCGAGTCTGGCATTCCTGCGCTCCATCCCTGGAGAGTATGAGAATTAAATCAATCAAATGTTTACTGAGGGGCAAAAAGAAAAGTTTAATCTGAATAAGACATTGCAGAGGGGCACAAGCTGGGAATACGAATAGTGCATAGTGTAAATAAAGTACAACACCGAAAGAGAAAGCCAGAAACAGCTGTTAAACGCAGAAAAAAGAGGCAGAATTGTCGAAGTGGGAACATAAAAGATAATTACAATAAATACACAGGAAACCAAAGTTTCACCATGCACTGATCTTGGTGTAGTGGTTAAAGTGCTGACTCACAAATGCAAAGGACGCCAGTTCGAATCTCCGGTAGGTAGTTTTTAAATTTTTTTGTTAATAATACATACAGGTCATGAGAGATGGTAAAAGAGGTCGTATTTAGTCTTTTGTGGCAATTATTATTGGTAATATTTAGTACTGATTATACTTTTTGTCTTTGCGTATTGCTTTTATTCTTTTCTTCATTTCCAAAGAGGAGAATATCCGAACAAATGCCACCAAAATTCCTCTTATTTTGAATGTAAATGCCATTTGCAATTAGTAAAGAATAAAAATTGAACTTTTCGACGTAGCTGCAAAAAGGAAAAATAAAAACATGGAAGTGGAGGGTTTCGAATCCATACTCATGGTTATTAAAATACAATTTCTACATGTCTTACACTTCTCGACCACGTTTCTACGTTAGCAAGTAAGAGGCTTGTGTTTAGGTTAGGCTGGTCAATACATTTTGCAAAGAGGTCCGGTTTAGTTCTGACGCAGCACATGTGCGAGAAGGGGGCAAAACACTTTTTCTCTCTCCCTCTATGTGTCTATTTATCTATCTATCTGTATACGTAACGCTATTTGTGAATGCCATAACCACCCTAATTTTCAGCGGATTGAGACGAAACTTGGCACGAACATTAATTGTTGAAATATCTTGATGAGTTCGTTAACCAGAATAATCAGATGAAAATGTTCAAAATGGCGGCCCTTCAAACTCTTAAAAATTTCCAAGGGAACCAAATTTCGTCCATAAATAGATATTCAGAAAGTTTGAGTAACTTTTCCTCTTTTACTGAAATATTTGTGTGCAGGGACTTATCCTCTTTTATTGAAATATTGGACCCGATTAACCGCCTAAAGAAGATTCACGCCTTTCGCTACGGTGAGGCTTTTTTTTTTTTTTTTTTTTTTTGCAGGAGGAGTATTATTTTCGTATCGGAACAAGATGATTGTTAGTTATGATATGAAATTACTTGAAATGAATTTATATGATATGAAATAGTAATGATTGTAACGCCATATCTCCCTTACAAACAAAATATTAGCAATTTATATCGAGAGAACGGGAAATTGTGTAGTGATGGGAGCAACGTTGGACAGTATGCACTCATAGTACTCAGAAAAAATAATCGATTTCAATGCAAAATGAACGAAGAATCATTGTCATGAGGAGTCATGGGGCCATGGCAGAGGCCTCTTTAGGAAAAATGTCAATAACTTATATCGAGAGAACAGGTGATCGTGGGATGAGACCAAAGGCGCATCGAAAAAATTAGGGGGGGGGGCGCCAGCCATCCTTACCTATTTTTACATAATAATATAAAATTATATTGTCCAAATACACACGCGAGTTAGCTAGTAATATTTCATATTATTATTGTTATTATTATTATTATTATTATTATTATTATTATTATTATTATTATTATTATTATTATTATTATTATTATTATTATTATTATTATCAACGGCGTCTTTTCATTACGTGTGCATGTTTGACATGAAACCAAAGAGAAGATCCATCATTCGTAAAAAGATTAAGAATAGCCAGTTACTTTAACTGTGAAGGACGGCGAAAATTACGAAAAAAAATGACTACCTGTACCGATGAGGAACAATACTTTCTTTCAAATGGATAAAAAATCAAGGCGAGATAGATTCGAACTTGCATGGACGGCGCGAAAAACCAGTGCTTTGTCCACTTTTTTTTAACTGACTCACCGAACGTGTTTCAGTAACTTATTTATTGCTAATTTTACTTGCTTGTGCTTTAACTTGCATTTTCTAATAACATAACGACAGGGACACGAACACAGAAACATCGAGGACAGTTAAAAATCATAAATACTGTCCCACCGAGAATCGAACCCGGGACACCATACACCAGAGGCGCACGTGCTAGCCACTAGACTAGCGGGGAGAGCAACGCTTACCACCTCTGTCCTTAGGGATTACGACCACTGTATTGCCAGCTATCACTTCTGTGGGTTGTATACTATGATCACATGTTCCTTCTTTGCTGGAAGATTTAAACCTACATTCTATGTAATACATGAGGTATTTAGACTTACATGCTCTTCATATAATGTAATAAAAGGGCCATGCTGGGAATAAGAAAAAGAACATTCCTTGGACAAAACGGAAACTATTGGCATCAGAAATATTTATCTACGAGGCATGAGCAGTAGTATATTTCAGAATAGTTACTGTTTTGTTCAGTAAACGAAGAAAGGGGTATAAAAAAGCATACATGTCGCGTCAACGAGATCGACCAGAATTGACACAGGCGGAAGCAGATGTGTAGTAATACAACTTCTTGGTTAAATTGATAATTGGTTCTGTATCCTGTAGTAGATTGTATCACAACTTTACGGGAGAGCAGAGAAAGACTTACTAACTAACGCTATCATACAGTAAGCTTTAGTAACAAGATCATATAGACACAAATGGATGTAACTGTGAGTACTTCAACTTGGATTTAATGAAAGCCGTTTAGATATTCAGTGGTTTGCAGGGTTGTATAAGACACAATACAATTCTTCATACCTTAGCTTCCAGTAGCTAGATACAGACAATTTCTGGTTAGATACTGGAACTCCTGTCAGATTTTAATACATGACGTATTGCAGGATACAAAATGCTTTGCATTACTTGTTTGTTTGTAGACAGCTACTAGCTTAGTGTTCTGAAAGGTTGTGTATGAACTAGGGATAGCCAATTCCGTAATTTTTACTTTCCGTACTCCCGAAAGTAAAACCGGACAAATTTCGGAATTCGGAAAAATCCGGAATTTAGAAATTTCTGATTTCGTTAATATTCCGGATTTCGGAAAAATCCGGATTTTTCGAAATCCGGAGCTTTTCTCAATTCCGGAATTTTCTAAATTCCGGATTGTTTCCGATTTCCGAAATTCTGAAATCCGGAGTTTAACTGAATTCCGTGGCGGAAATAAGTCTTTGACCAGGTAATGGCGACTGCTTTGAAAGAAATGGTGAATATGAGAATTCAATCTGTCATATCTGTAGTTTCATGTGGAGAAAAAAAAACTTGTGAATCAACGGTTTAAGAACAACTCAAGTTATTAATGTAAACTTTACCGACATCATAAAAGAAATACGAAAGACATTTTTAATCGAAGAAATATGACATACAAGTTTGCAAGCGGAGACAAAGAAACCTGACGTAACCAGACTAAAGGCGAATCGTTCGCCGCGTAGCGATCGCGGTTCAGTGGTCAAGGTGCTTGTGCGAATGCACGTTGCATTTTTTTGTTTGTTTGTTTTTGTTTTGTTACTTTAGGATTTTTGATGTCGATTGATCGGCGATGACATACGTTTTATTATATTCAGATATTTGAATATTCGTATGTTTCAATACTTGAACTATTAAATCTTCAGGAATAATAATATTAATAATAATAAACTAATACTGATTATTATTATCTCGTAGAAGATTAAAAGCTAGGAGCCAATTATCGCTCAGGTCATACCATTACAAGCAGAAACGTGACATTTGGAAACAATATTTCGGTTTGGTTTAATGTTGCCCACGAGAAGAGGAATTTCTCATCTCGTTTCTAAAACAAACAAAATAACATGGGAATTAACATTTTACATTCGAGACGTGACAAGGCTAACTCAAAATTTTCGTCTCGCTTTGGAGATGAGAATCGAGACGAGACGGAAAGTATCGTAAACATTTCCCGTCTTGTTTCGATTCTCGAAATAGTGTATGTCCATTCTTTAAGTAACAATTGCTCTCTAGACTGAATCTCAGACACAAGACGGGAAATGTATTACACTTGTTACATTGTATTTCAGAGATCATTGAATTATGCTCTGTGTAGGTATTTTGTAGCAAAGCTTTTATATTTAACTCTACATATCCTAAAAATTAGTTTATTATATGCCTTACTGTTGCGTGATATTCAGTTATATTTATTACAGTTATTTTCCTTAAAACATACAGTAGAATACTGTCTACATGAAACTTCAAATGAACGCTCGAGTTTAAAATTCGGGTAGTTGCAGAGGTGTGTCTTGAAGGTACGGAACCCTTTCCCCGAAATCTCTAATTTTAAGTAAGTTTTGCCAAATTTTAGGGCAAGTTTAAAACTTTTAATGCCATTATTATTATTATTATTATTATTATTATTATTATTATTATTATTATTATTATTATTATTATTATTATTATATCAACACAGTATATAATCTTTAAAAGATATGTGGTTTATATCTGAATAGTAAAAGATAATTGACTGTCGATCTCGGTCGTCGAGAAGTCTTCAGGAGGCAAGGACATCGGTCACGTTCTGGGTTTGAGTTCCGAAAGGGCAAGTATGCGGGCTCGAGCCAAAAATTGTTAAAAGTTATAGGCTTCAGCCAAACTTGTTCAAAACAGCTGGGACCGAGTTTAGGCTTCTCAACGGCTCGAGCGGCTCGGCTTACCGCTCATTCACTATCGAACCGAACCGAAAAGTGAGCCGAGCCAACAGCTCACCCAACCGAGCCAATTTTGAGTCATCGGATTAGTTGAGCTGAGTCGAACCGAGCCGATGGACTAGTTTCAACTTAGCTGGCTCGAACCGGTTCTCATGAGCCGAGTAAGTGACCCATCCCAACCGAGAAAGCTCGAGCCATCGGTTTAATTAAGCTGAGTCGATGGCTCGTTGCAACTGAGCCGGCTCAGGTTATCGGCTCAATTGGGCCGATCAGACTGGAGTTGTTCGCTCAGTTGATACGAGACGAGCTGGTTGATATCACTACCCGAGTTGGTCTTCTGCTTGGGCTCAAGAATACGACCGTGCAGGTCTCAGCCTTGATTTTAAGAACTACAGTATATACTTATATTGGTGATTACGACATTTGAGGCTGTCTCGTAATAATAATAATAAAAACAAACTCTTGTCTTCTCGTTATCTGGACGAGACGAGATACACTAAAATTGCCTCACGAGATGCACTAAAATTATGAGACGAGATTCACCCCTGTCGTGAGCAACAATAAAAGTATTCCACATTACTGCTTACATTTCATATGGCTTTCGCTTTCCACTCTAATCAGGCAATTATTTCAAAACGAGCTGAACGAGCGAGCGAGCCATTATCAAACTTGACTCAACTCGAAACTCGACCTCGAAAACAGCGATTTGGCTCGGAACTCAACTCAAGAAAATTACCTCTGACTCGACTCAAATTGAACTCGGGTCGAGTAGTATTTTGGCTCGACTCGTGCTCATCCCTATTCGTATTTGTATTTTGTTTCCACTTTAACAATTTCTACCCTTTTTTCTCAGTTTACCTCCTGTTTCTGAATTTCTCTTTCTGTGTCGAATTCTTCCGAATTCCGGAATGTTAACGAAAACAAAAATTTCTAATTCCGAATTCCGGATTAGACGAATTCCGGATTTTTTTCAAAATCGGAATTTTCCGAATTCCGGAATTTGTCCGGTTTTACTTTTGGGGAGTACGGAAAGTAATAATTCCGGAATTGGCTATTTCTAGTTTATACACAACCTTTCAGAACACTAAGCTAGTAGCTGTCTACAAACAAACAAGTAATGCAAAGCATTTTGTATCCTGCAATACGTCATGTATTAAAATCTGACCAGAAATTGCATGTATCTAGCTACTGGAAGCTAAGGTATGAAGAATTGTATTGTGTCTTATACAACCCTGCAAACCACTGAATATCTAAACGGCTTTCATTAAATCCAAGTTGAAGTACTCACAGTTACATCCATTTGTGTCTATATGATCTTGTTACTAAAGCTTACTGTATGATAGCGTTAGTTAGTAAGTCTTTCTCTGCTCTCCCGTAAAGTTGTGATACAATCTACTACAGGATACAGAACCAATTATCAATTTAACCAAGAAGTTGTATTACTACACATCTGCTTCCGCCTGTGTCAATTCTGGTCGATCTCGTTGACGCGACATGTATGCTTTTTTATACCCCTTTCTTCGTTTACTGAACAAAACAGTAACTATTCTGAAATATACTACTGCTCATGCCTCGTAGATAAATATTTCTGATGCCAATAGTTTCCGTTTTGTCCAAGGAATGTTCTTTTTCTTATTCCCAGCATGGCCCTTTTATTACATTATATGAAGAGCATGTAGGTCTAAATACCTCATGTATTACATAGAATGTAGGTTTAAATCTTCCAGCAAAGAAGGAACATGTGATCATAGTATACAACCCACAGAAGTGATAGCTGGCAATACAGTGGTCGTAATCCCTAAGGACAGAGGTGGTAAGCGTTGCCCTCCCCGCTAGTCTAGTGGCTAGCACGTGCGCCTCTGGTGTATGGTGTCCCGGGTTCGATTCTCGGTGGGACAGTATTTATGATTTTTAACTGTCCTCGATGTTTCTGTGTTCGTGTCCCTGTCGTTATGTTATTAGAAAATGCAAGTTAAAGCACAAGCAAGTAAAATTAGCAATAAATAAGTTACTGAAACACGTTCGGTGAGTCAGTTAAAAAAAAGTGGACAAAGCACTGGTTTTTCGCGCCGTCCATGCGAGTTCGAATCTATCTCGCCTTGATTTTTTATCCATTTGAAAGAAAGTATTGTTCCTCATCGGTACAGGTAGTCATTTTTTTTTCGTATTTTTCGCCGTCCTTCACAGTTAAAGTAACTGGCTATTCTTAATCTTTTTACGAATGATGGATCTTCTCTTTGGTTTCATGTCAAACATGCACACGTAATGAAAAGACGCCGTTGATAATAATAATAATAATAATAATAATAATAATAATAATAATAATAATAATATGAAATATTACTAGCTAACTCGCGTGTGTATTTGGACAATATAATTTTATATTATTATGTAAAAATAGGTAAGGATGGCTGGCGCCCCCCCCCCTAATTTTTTCGATGCGCCTTTGGTCTCATCCCACGATCACCTGTTCTCTCGATATAAGTTATTGACATTTTTCCTAAAGAGGCCTCTGCCATGGCCCCATGACTCCTCATGACAATGATTCTTCGTTCATTTTGCATTGAAATCGATTATTTTTTCTGAGTACTATGAGTGCATACTGTCCAACGTTGCTCCCATCACTACACAATTTCCCGTTCTCTCGATATAAATTGCTAATATTTTGTTTGTAAGGGAGATATGGCGTTACAATCATTACTATTTCATATCATATAAATTCATTTCAAGTAATTTCATATCATAACTAACAATCATCTTGTTCCGATACGAAAATAATACTCCTCCTGCAAAAAAAAAAAAAAAAAAAAAAAAAAAGCCTCACCGTAGCGAAAGGCGTGAATCTTCTTTAGGCGGTTAATCGGGTCCAATATTTCAATAAAAGAGGATAAGTCCCTGCACACAAATATTTCAGTAAAAGAGGAAAAGTTACTCAAACTTTCTGAATATCTGAATTTATGGACGAAATTTGGTTCCCTTGGAACTTTTTAAGAGTTTGAAGGGCCGCCATTTTGAACATTTTCATCTGATTATTCTGGTTAACGAACTCATCAAGATATTTCAACAATTAATGTTCGTGCCAAGTTTCGTCTCAATCCGCTGAAAATTAGGGTGGTTATGGCATTCACAAATAGCGTTACGTATACAGATAGATAGATAAATAGACACATAGAGGGAGAGAGAAAAAGTGTTTTGCCCCTTCTCGCACATGTGCTGCGTCAGAACTAAACCGGGCCTCTTTGCAAAATGTATTGACCAGCCTAACCTAAACACAAGCCTCTTACTTGCTAACGTAGAAACGTGGTCGAGAAGTGTAAGACATGTAGAAATTGTATTTTAATAACCATGAGTATGGATTCGAAACCCTCCACTTCCATGTTTTTATTTTTCCTTTTTGCAGCTACGTCGAAAAGTTCAATTTTTATTCTTTACTAATTGCAAATGGCGTTTACATTCAAAATAAGAGGAATTTTGGTGGCATTTGTTCGGATATTCTCCTCTTTGGAAATGAAGAAAAGAATAAAAGCAATACGCAAAGACAAAAAGTATTATCAGTACTAAATATTACCAATAATAATTGCCACAAAAGACTAAATACGACCTCTTTTACCATCTCTCATGACCTGTATGTATTATTAACAAAAAAATTTAAAAACTACCTACCGGAGATTCGAACTGGCGTCCTTTGCATTTGTGAGTCAGCACTTTAACCACTACACCAAGATCAGGGCATGGTGAAACTTTGGTTTCCTGTGTATTTATTGTAATTATCTTTTATGTTCCCACTTCGACAATTCTGTCTCTTTTTTTCTGCGTTTAACAGCTGTTTCTGGCTTTCTCTTTCGGTGTCGTACTTTATTTACACTATGCACTATTCGTATTCCCAGCTTGTGCCCCTCTGCAATGTGTTATTCAGATTAAACTTTTATTTTTGCTCCTCAGTAAACATTTGATTGATTTAATTCTCATACTCTCCAGGGATGGAGCGCAGGAATGCCAGACTCGAGAAATAGGTGTACATTTACTTTCTTGACAGATAATACTGGCAAAGTACATACATAATTGGTATTAAAGAACTAAAGAAGTATATATATATATACCAGCTGAATATACCCGTTCTTCGCATGGGGCCAGTACTTGGAAGTCAACGCTTGTGGAAGTATTATTCATTTCGGCGACCGCGAAAACTTTGGATGTGACACTAATATCGATCATTTTGGATTACTTTAAAATGTCTCTGTATCCCCCCTCCCCACTGACTCCCGGCCGCATACAATTGTAGCTGAATTTGCAAGTCATCGCTAATGAAAGTCTCACCATTGATCTCACCGACTGCGAAAATTATGGAATTGACGCTAATATCGGTCATTCTGGATTATTTTTACATGCCTGAGTATTCCCCCTCTGACTCCCGGCCCGCATACATATGTAGCTGCATTTGAAAATCATCGCTCATGAAGGTGTCACCATTGATCTCAGCGGCCGCGAATACTATGGATTTGACTCTAATATCGGTCATTTTGGATTATTTTTACATGTCTCGGCATTTCGTGTCCCCTCCCTCCCCGCTGACTCCCGACCCGCATACAATGTAGTTGAATTTGCAAATCATCGCTAATGAAAGTGTCAGCATTGATCTCACCGACTGCGAAAATTATGGAACTGACGCTAAAATCGGTCATTTTGGATTATTTTTACATTTCTCAGTATTCCCCGCTGACTCCCGGCTTGCATACAATTGTAGCTGAATTTGCAAATCTTCGCTAATGGAAGTGTCACCATTGATCTCAATGACCGCGAAAACTATGGATTGGACACTAATATCGGTCATTTTAGATTACTTTTAAATTATTCGGTATCCCGCCCCCCTCCCCGCTGACTCCCGGCTCGAATAAGGTGAATTTGGAAGTTAATGTGATCAGAGTTTCACCATTGATTTCAGCGACCGCGAGAACTATTAATTCGACACTAATATCGGAAATTTTCTACTACTTTTACATGTCCCGATAAACGCCCCCCCTGAGACCCCCTGGTTAGAATTTTGAGAAAAACGTTTAACTCTGATCTGGAGCGTGAACCAAGGTATTTGTGACTAAAATTTGGTAACTCTCGGTCTATTTGTCTGGTTCCCAAGCCGGTTCCGGTAAAAGCCCCCTCAGACCCCCTGGTTCGAAATTTAAAAAAACGACTTCGTCTTGATCTGGGGCCTGGGCTAGGTACCCCTGACCAAATTTTGGTAACTCTCGGTCCACTCGTCTGGTTCCCAGGCCGCACACGGACAGACAGACAGACAATCACACAAACAAACTCTTTATTTTATTTATATTAGATAAAGAATTAATATACTGAATATCAGCTCTCCAACTTGAACGGCTTGTGAGATACTAAATTTTTCGCAAAAATTCGGACCCTCTTAGAATATGTAATATAATGAAATCGATACCGAATTTATGATAACTTCCTAGTTGAGATTGAGGCCTAAGTATATACCAAAAATCATTTCATTTGACTTTGCAATTTGGATATGATGATCATGCACACATAGTTACATTCAATTTTTTATATAATAATTCACATATAAAACATGATTGAAACATTTTTCCCAGTAGTTAGCTTCTCTAAGAAATCACAGGCTGCGTCTCAAATAAGTCCTATTGCTATTATTACAGTTGCAAATATCAATATCTAAAATTGCCTGAAGTTCTTTTGTCAATAGAAACAAATGAAAAGAAAAAGGATGCCTTGAAAGTAGACAAATTCACCAGTGTTCAGAAGCTGTCTACAATGCACTGAGCAGAATGAGTCTGTGGGTCGTAATACGTTGTTAAGTCAGAGTGGGGGGTTGCAGTGGGTCACGTTCTGTTGACCCGCGGCCCCCCGACCCGCTCCATCTCTGGACTGTACATACGGATAAAACAATAATATATATGTATTTTAACCTTCTTGATTTTACTGAACCTTCACTAGTTTAAGATAATTTACAAAAAATGCAGGAAAGCAATTATTAATAACATATATAAAAATATAGAAATGTATTTTGAAGGAAAAAGTAATTGGTGTACTCAAGACTCGAACTCCAGTTGCCTACTCAATAAGCATACACCTTACCGACTTATCCACGGCACAACGTGCAAGTTTGTCGTTTCGAAGCTTTATTTCTAATGTGTGTGTTACGTAACACCGCTACCAGATGTCAGCAGTGGTGCTATCACCCATTTCGCAGTTACGAAATCACTCTTTTAACCCCCATTAATCTGATTTTTATATACCTACTATCTCTCTCTCTCTCTCTCTCTCTCTCTCTCTATATATATATATATATATATATATATATATATATATATATATATATATATATATATATATATTGACAACAGTAAGTAAGAGTATAGATTAAGTTATTCTTGATTTTAATCTACAGAACAAATGCTTTTAATGAAAACATGGGGCCTGTTGCCGCAGATGGCTAAAGGCCGTAAATAAAAATCAAACTTCAAGTGTAACTGGGGTAACTCCCGACGTTTGATAGCGCGGGTAATGGCTGGTTTATAAACACACTTGCTATAGCGTGTGTAGGTAAGTGGTTACAGCCTCTGACTGTTATGCTAACGGTCCGGGGTTCGAGTCTCAGCCTGGACTGAGTTACTTTTTTCAAAGAGTTAAACACTATAAACACTAATGTTCGCGTTTGATGCTGAATGAGATTTATCCTATGAAGGGAGAAAAACCAGGACGGATACAGGGGGCAGGAGGAAAGACGGACACTGTTTATCCTTAAGGGTTAAAATTTAATTTATTCCCATGTCTTTTGCTCTTTCCTTTCCTTCTTTTCTCATTTTGTTTAGCTTTCCATACTTTTTCGGTCTCTGCATGATGTGTATTATTGTTTTCGTTTCCTTTGCATTAATTCATATCTCTTTGATCTTAAAGTGAATGGAATTTCTGTAGATTTATCTCGTGGTTGTTTCTCTAAGTGATGCTCTCAGATAGTAATACTTTTTCCTCCAAATGGAGGAATATCCTGGCATGTTATGTTTTCGGGCATGTATTTGCTGTCATGTTGGTTGTCCAACTATCAGACATACGGTGAAACTATTCTGCTACTGGAAAAAGCTATCATTTCTTATGTATCCAACCTCCATTTTCTACTGTCGCTGACTGTACAAATACAGGGATGTGTTTTCATACAGCTCAGAGGATATAGGCTATTTTAGAGGATATGAATACAAAATTCGTATAGATAAAAGTGCGTCATTCCATCACTGTTCTCCACCAATTCCATTAGGGATAAGAGATCAAATTGATAAGCAGATACAACAGCTGCTAGATGCCAAAATCATAACGGAGACACAGACTAGTAATTTCTCCTCGCCTTTAATTGCGATCAAAAAACCAAACAGTTCAAATTTCAGGCTTGTGCTGAATCTACAGGCATGTAATAGCTATACCAAATATTTAAGCAAACCATTTCAAAATACAGAGGACGTTTTACAGGTTTTAAAAGGGAAAAACCTAATTTCAACCTTGGACATTTCGCAGTCGTATTTTCAGATAAAATTGCATCCAAAAAGCACTAAATACATGACTTTCGAGGTAAATCATACACGCAAAAGTTATAAATTCCTTAGATGCGTAATTGAACATTGTTCCTCTTCCCAATCTTTAACAATAGTAATAAAAATGCTATTAGACGGCTTATCAAAACGCATAACCAATTTTGCAGATGACATCGTGATCGGTTCTTACACGTGGGAACAACAACTCTCATATTTGGAGCCTATATTTAAAAAATTAAGGAAACACGACTTCCGAGCAAACCCCAAGAAGACTCACCTGTTATATAGAGAACTCCCAGTACTAGGATTCCTTGTATCCGGAGAGAAGATAAGCACCTCACCAAAAATAGTAAAGAAGATCAAGAATTTTAAAATGCCGACTACCAAACGCATACTTAAGAGCTTTATTGGCCTCTGTTCTTATTTACGAAGTCATATCAACCACTTCACGACCAAGATAGAACCTTTCCAGCAGCTTCTTACTAAAAATGCCAAATTTAAATGGACAGAAAAACATGACGAGTTATTCGAGAAGCTGAAAGAAGACATTTGAATGTCCCATCTCTCTATCAATTTGACGAAAAGCTAGAGATAAGGCTGTACACAGATGCATCCTCCCACCAGATCGGAGGGCTATTAGCCTGTTTTGACCCCAAAACTAACGAAGAAAGAATCGTTTCCTATTGTAGCAGACGTCTCACAAAAACTGAGACCAAGAGCTCAGTCTGGCAAAAGAAGTATACGCTATTATATAGACCCTATGCTTTACGCAAATTTAGATATTTCTTACTTAACCGTAAATTTAAATTGTTTACAGATGCAAAATGTCTAACCTCTTTGCGTACTCACCCGGAAAGAGTAGGAAAATACACTCGCTATAGACTTTTCTTAGCTGACTATAATTTCGATACCTGCCACATCGAAGGAAAGAAACACCCGGCTGATATCATCAGCCGCTTAGAGCAGAATAGCAGTGATACTTCAGAACCCAAGGACCCACATCAGGCAATCGAAGATCTACATGCATACAGATCCAATTCTCTAGAGGAACCCATTCTCCAAACAGAATACTCAGGATCTTTGAAGAACTTACGAGAGGAGCAGCGTAAAGATGACACATACGCTGATATTATAACAGTTTTAGAAGGGGGAGAACCAGCAAAAAGTTCCACCACGAGGGCAGCCAAATATTTTCGATTAAAAGACAACATATTGTATCGTACACAAAAACATCCAGAACTTGGTCTACTTCATCTTTTGTGCATCCCGAAAATCTTAGCATGACATTGGTTCGAGTGTATTCATAAAGATCCGTCAGCTCTCCATTTTGGGTTTTCAAAGACATATAAAACTGTCCTTAACAAATACTACATGCCAAACATGAAATCATACTTGGCATTCAGAATCAAGAACTGTAGGGAGTGCCAACTATTGAAAAAACTACCCAGAAAACAACAAGGTGAACTTCTGCATCACCCGATAGGCCATATAGGAGAACGATGGATATTTGACGGCTTAGGTCCCTATCCGCACGAAGGGAAACCAAAATATGTTTTAGTCGCCATCGAAGCAAGTACACGTTATATAGTGACGAAGGCTGTTAATGGAATTACGGCAGACACAATTGAACAATTCTTATTGGAAGAAATAATTCTGAAATTCGGCGCCTTTCGTTTCCTCCATCTGGACAGACATCCTGTACACAGAGCGAAGAAACTTCAAAAACTAGCAGAGATATATAACTTTGAATTTAAGTTCTGCCCTGCTTTCAACCATCAAGACATGGGATTATTCGAAGTCATGAACAAAACATTACAGAATTCCTTAACATATTTCGTCCAACAAAATCACAAAACATGGCCAAAATTATTACCTCATATCACTTTTGGTTTAAATAGTTTCGCTCAATTAGGAACGAAGAAATCCAGCTTCTTTCTCATGTTTGTGTACGAACCCAAGACAATAAGCGATTGCAACTACAGATTACCCCTCAGCTACAGCTTGAACGAGTCGAGAAAAGACACGGCATAACTTACTGAAGGCTCACGAACAACAAAAGAAGTATTTTGATAAAAAAAAAAAAACATAAACAAAGGAGATAAAGTATTCATTTACTTCCCCTTTCGAAGAATTGGAGAGTCATCACAATGGACCGATAGATACTGTGGACCGGCTACAATAATCTCAAAAGTAAACGATAATCTCTATCGAGTTCGCATGTTCCATAATTTCATTGATAGAGAACAGAATATCTCCATCGATAGAATCAAATTTTACCATGATGGCGAGGAACACATACCACACGAGGAAAATGAAGAACGCAGCGGATAAGATAACGATTCGAACAGAAAGAAGACCAAAAAAAAATATCATCTCAGCAGATATAAACGAGTGACATACGAAGCGCACTCTCCATGTTTCTGCGGCAAAGAAGAAAAAAAGGAGACGAAATAAAACATGGAATAGAAAAAACCAAGATACACCTTATGATACAGCTAACTATTTGAAGTGACCAAATCTAGCACCTACCTTAGTATTCAAATCGCAAGCGATCTCTTGTCTTTTTTTCACTCTTATAATTCCTAACCAACCTGCATTTTGCCATTTAAATAAACATCCATACATACAATTTCCTTCAGTTGTGATCAAAATTGCAAGCCAGCATTTTCTTTCCGCTTCGAGCGAACGAACTTCATAAGGCCAGCTACAACATTTTTATCTTCGCTTCTCTGTTGCGTATCATATAACTGTCACTAACATATTGACCTACATGTACAGAGTGTTTGGAAAATCAGGACTTTTGATTGGCAACCTTTTTTTCCGGCGTGACTACAATTATCAAAGTACTGACTTTAACCGTTCTCTAAGTGTGTTCTATCATCTATTAACTAGTACTAGCCAGACCTAGACCAATATTAGAAACTTTTTATATAGTAGCACCATATGACGTGCGAACTTCATAAAATATACTACGGACATTATTATCAGTGACGTAGTTATAACTATTAACTGTACTCACCAGAGCTTCGACAGCCTCTCCTTTGAGGAAGATGACGTACTATACTGATCCTGCTTAGATTAAGAGGACAAACTGTCAGTGCTCCTACTTCCACTTTCATTTTAAACTTTCTTTGTGTGATAATATCTCAAACAGTGATATCAGTGACCAGTGCTTTTAACTTTACTTTTGTGTTTCAGTGTTATAGTGCATTTACAATGTATACTGTGCCCAATATGCAGATTCCACATGATGGCACAAAGAAAAAATAATCCAGTGGCTTATTTTTTTCTACGCTCCGGGGGTGTAAGGATCCCCACGTCGCCGTACCATGCAATAGCCATGCGTACTACACGTGTTGATGATAAACACAAACAGACGACGGTCCCGAAGAGGAGTCGCTTACCATCGCCAACAGTCGGAAGGACGAGAATCAACAAAGGAAGCCGACAAGACAGGATAAAAAGGACCTACACACCTCGACCAACATCAATCTTCCCTGATTGATCGAAATACCTAAAACCTCTCTCACGACGCACGGTCACCGAGAGGTACCCATCCTTATACCCACGACGATCGGTCATCGGGTTCCTTTTCTCTTTCTCACGACGCACGGTCACCAAGAGAGAGATACCTAATCTACACCTCTCACGACGCACGGTCACCGAAAGTACCTCACCTCAAAGCCCACGACGCTTGGTCACTGGGCTCCTATCTAGTCTTACCTAAATATTAGTGGAATTACTTATTATAATTTGTGTACATAAACTTTTATAATAAAAATGTGAAGGGAAAAGTCCAAATTCCGAGTACATTTTATTGCTCTAGCCAAGAAATTTTACTATATATATATATATATATATATATATATATATATATATATATATATATGTGTGTGTGTGTGTGTGTGTGTGTGTGTGTGTGTGTGTGTGTGTGTGTGTGTGTGTGTGTGTGTGTGTGTTTTGATCAATTGTACATAATATACTTTTTTTTTTTAAAAAAAAAGATAAAACTATTATGACTAAGAAATTTTATCTCCTCCCCCCCAAGCAAACTCTGAAATAACACTGCTGGTTTGAGATCTTGAACTAGTGTTGATTCGAGAATTTCCTCGTCTCGCCTCGATTTTCATCTCGAGTTTAGAAAAGTACTTTTCTTCTCTTGGGGGGCATTAATCACAAACATACTGAATTATCAAGGTAAATTATTACATTAGCGAAATTATAATTCCTGTACTGTTATACTAGATTTGTAATTAATCTGTAGTACAAATATCTCCATCACACGTAACTTCCATGGTATTACAATTTTTATAAATCACTGCGTAGTTTCTGATTCAGAAATTGATTATAGAATCGAATAACACAGGATAGTTCAGATGGAAAAGAGACAATTTTATTGCCGGAACCCTGCTTCTGGAGAATAAAATTAAGTAGTCTGTCTGAATAACGAACAGAACTAATAACCGAATAGTAGATAAATTATTCTCTAATTATCGGTTTAATTTGTCTTTGGGTATAGTCCTAATATTCGTCTGTTGAAGTTAATTCAATTATTGTAAATACATTGCCCTCTACAAAACATATTGTAAAATATATGTGTTGCTATCTGTCGGCAATAGTCGAGTCTTCACTATCACCTACAAGGAAGCCTTAAGCTTAAAGGTAGGAGTAGGCGTACATACTTATATTCAGGCGGTAAAAGTGAGAGGAACGCGGGAGAACGCCGTCACCCCACTTCCAAACAAAAATTATGATGTCCGTCCACTTCCTAAAAAAATTACAATAGGTAGATAAAGATAGACACGGCGGACGGCGTGACATCGTCCGTCCCCCTATCTTTTCAGATCAACGTTTCCCCGCTTATATTTATTACGATTTTATCTAGATGTAAGCAAGGGCGCCCATCAGGGGGGCAAGGTGGGGCGCTCGCCCCCCCTAAGAGGAAATTGTACTTGGGAATATTGAAAACCCAATAGAATTTTTACATTAGTTACAGTAAAATTTGAAACTATATTTGAAACGTAGCTTATACTTGCCCCCCCCCCTTGGAAACCACAACATGGGCGCCCTTGGATGTAAGGATTTACTGCATTGGTATGAATTCTGGAATGAAAAGCAGGCCCGCAACTGGCCACAAAAGTTAGGGGAAGAACATTAATATGTTAGAATTCACAACTAATTAAAAATTTTAAACCACTCTGCATCAATGATAACCGAGATTTTGTATGCATGGTTACTATAATTTTAATTATATACCTTTACTCAAGTTATCTACTATAATAATAATAATAGTAATAATAATAATAATAATAATAATAATAATAATAATAATAATAATAATAATAATAATAATAATAATAATAATAATAATGGTTAATCCATATGAAGCGGTCCAAAGCAGGTTGCTCGACCGTCTCCGAAAATTCTAAAAATTTGAGTGTGATGAATCTTGTATATGAGAAGGTCAATAACATCATTTACGTTGTCGTACGTTCAAGTGTTCCTGAATGGCAGCCATCTTTGTTGTCGGTGGAGTGACAATTTTTGCATTTGCAAGCGTTTATGAAAACTATAGTTGATCAGGACGTAAAAATTAGAGGAACACCAAACAAAACCGAGTGTTTACAAGAGAGACTGAGGTATACGGAGATTCTATAAACTTTTGCTTCTAAATAAATATGCAGGGTTGCAAACTAATACATGAAATCACCAGAAAAACTACAGAAAATTACACTTTTAAAGGGGCTGTAGTTTGGAATGACATAAAGTAGAGTGTTCATGAGTTTTGTGCTGAATACTATTACATGTAAAGAGACTGCACAAATACCCACAGCTATGGTACTACTCGCCCCATAGATTTATGAGGGACGAAAATTGAAGTTTGTGATTTTGATGCCATTTTTGGGGCGTAATATCTCAGGAGGGCAAAGTGCTAAAAAAAAAAAAAAATTGTGCTTAGGCCACAAAATAATTCTGTATGTGAATAAACTATTGCAAAAAAAAAAATCATGACTGATATTACATGGAGAAAAAAAGTAAGGTCATAGTAGAAACGCGAAGAAAGCACGTGCGTGATGATGGTCGTAGCCTGGAAAAATTTTAATGTCTGGATTTTTTTCATGCTAGATCTCAAAAACTACGCATGGTGCAGCAATTAGGCTCGCTTTTGTTTGTGTTCAGTTGTGCACAAACTTGCGAGTTGCGTTCGTTCCATCTTTCTAGCTCCATGATCATTACCACGTCTATATGGTAAGTGGATTAGCTTCCCCTTGCACACACGACATCCATTGTCGAACTGGATTGCTTTATGAAGGCACATAATGTATCAGCAAAGTATCATTGAAATCCAATCCCAGTTACGGAAGTTAATATGTTCACAAGATTGCGTTTTATAGGATAGACTAGCCTTTGTCTAGCTGGGGGCTCCGCTCGCAGTCTCCCGCGTTTGCTCGTCCTACGGCTCTCTAAAACGTACAGTTTTACCAGCTTTTTAGTTGGGACATTCCATGTGAAATTAACCAATGAAATGACAAAATTTGACTTGACCATCTCAGATTTTTGTAAAAATTGGTGCACAGTTTTATTTCAGTGGAAGATGAAAAAAATTCCAAATATTACCTCTCTCCTCCTGAAAGTATTCCCATACAGGGTGCTCAAGAATGTCAAAAAAGGGTATTTTTTCAGTTACTGTGATTATTAAAAAAAACTATCATAAAATGGTTAATATGTGCTCTAGAGACATGGAACAAACACCATTGAAAAGCTGAAAGACTGCTCTACAAGTCGCACTGTGCTGAAAAAACCTGTAAAATAAAAAATAACAGTTCAAAAATTTAAATTCAAATTTGAATTTTGAATTTCTCATAGAAATGTCCACACGAATTTGTTCAAAATTGTTCAGGTTGTAGTCTCATGTGTGTTCTACAGCACCACCAAGTTGCATTTTGGGCACTCAATGGGATCTGATTCAAAATTCAACATAAACAAAACATTGCACGATATTGACCATGAGAATATCTGGGTTAAAATCGGTAACCATTTACCTGTAGCTATTTACCTGCAGCATCAAATGAATTTATATTCAATTTAATTTGTTTCTCGAAGTATTCATTTGAATTTACACAATTATCCACCTTTCGAGTTATTTAGAAAGGTATTACGTTTCCGAACAATCCTCAATACAGGTCATTATTCTTGTTAGTCAGTATGGATGTTTCTAAATGTATATTGGCTACATTGATACAATTTTTCATTCCTTTGTTTCACGATTGCTGTTACAGAACTTATTATGAAAGGGAGGGATACATTTCCCTCCCTTTCACAATATTTGTATCAAATGTGTTATGAAACACAGTGATACTGTTCACAAAAACTTCACATACTTTCAGCACAATTAGTCAATAAATTCTTTTTCCTATTTCAATTATGCACTTCCACATGTCTGTGACGGATAGATGTAATGAATTCTTTATACACATGCATTTAGTTATAATGAATGAAATACAGAAACCCTCTTGTACTACCTCTGGCATAATGCAATATGACAGCCATTTTATTTGTTTAGATCCTCAAGGTATTGATACATTTTCCTTTTCATCAGCATCACTGAAAATTAAATTTTACACAAATATATTATTATATATATTTTATATAAATTTCAGCAACCTTTGAATTTCTGTGCAATTGACATTTGAAAATACATACCTTAAAAATATTTCATTAGAAATAAACTAAATGAAAAGCAAACGATGTTTTAACGAATAAAACAAATGCAATCAAATTATGTCAATCACCACTTTTATAGTCTACACAGAGAAAAATCCGTTCTCCGGACAGCGGTATATTGTACAAATATACGGTATCCTCTTGCTTACTATAGAAATCTGTACGAAGCATACGTTATCCGTATACTACACAGGCACTGCCTTTAGATGTTACATCATGCTGTTGCAGGATGTCTGACATCTAACAGTTTTCCGTATATCACATGCTTATACTTATGTTACTTTCGTCAGCTATATGTTATATACGGCCATTTGCATGTGAGATCCTGACCGCCTACATTGTTTCATACAGAAAGTACGTATAGATGGAACACTTATACAAAAAGTATTATAAAACATGCGTTTTCAGTTATACGCCTGCTGTACGTTGTCCAAAAACTACAGGAATTACGCATGTAACCTATCCTTTTAAATACGCCACCTACAATTTTTCTTCTCAGTGTATGTCTTCCTCGTCAACAAAAAATAAATCACTTGTATTAGAATTATTCATACAGGAAAGACTTTGACAGTTTTTACACATAGAACATAACCCCGAGTTTCTACAGTAACACTTGTTATAGTATGTCGATCGACATTCACATGAAATAAGCTTCATCAACTCGTGGAGGTGCTGGACTCCTTGATATCTGCACTGGAGACAAGGCATTTCCCAACTGTACCCATCCTCAGTCGGCTGGGTTCGATTTATTGTCTTTCCATAGCTAGACCTGAAGGTACACACGATACGAATGTTGGGCAGCTGCGTTACTTGTACGAGGTAGTGATGAAAGGTCAAACGTCATGTTTAAAGCTTGTTCGGATATCATGTTATTGTACCTGTAGCACGGTAGATTGTCCAATGTTTGTTGTTGTCTATCACTATACAAATGTAGCTAAAATATTTCTCCTGCTTTGGATATCTGTTCTCGGCATCTACACCCAATGCATTGTTGACTCCCTACTTCCTTGACCGTTGAGTACCAGGGTCGATATGGGTATGTGTAGAACCGGTGGGCTCTGTAGGTCACGAATATATTAGTCTAGATGTCACAAAGTGAGGTGTGTTCGAACAGGAGTCGAAAAACCGATCGACGGTACCGACAGTGATATGGTCACTTCTCGGGGTTACCATGCGCCACTGGAGAGGTTTCCGGTGGATAGCTTTGAGTCTATCCTCATCTTCTGACTCTGGTGCGTAATTCTATGCCGCACACTAGCCACGAAACTACGGAAATCCAGCAGGAACTGTACAACAATTGACGAGAACCGGCCCAGAAGTGAGGATTGTTTACTTGTGGGGCGCCTATTTCCGGTGACCGACGGGCACTTCGGACAATGTCGTATGGGGGAGAACATGCAGACATGCTGGTTTCCGAATATGTAATCCACAATGTCGCATTTGAAGTTGTTCTAGTGTCAGGGCCCAAAACAGTCAGACACTGCTGATCGCTCTCGGCTATTTCGATCCATGCGTCAGCTGAGCTTGGTTTGGTTCCAGTGGGAACCCATTCTTGGGCTTAGTTATGATATCGACCAGGCCAATAGTTAGGAGTGTATTATGGAAGAGGCACAGTTCAATTTATTCCCTGACCTATACACACACACACACACACACACACACACACACACACACACACACACACACACACAAAGCTCAGCTGACGCAGGTCTCGAAATAGCCGAGAGCGATAAGCAGTAACAAGCTGTTTTGGGCCCTGACATTGAAACAACTTCAAATGCTACATCCTGGTTTGCATATTCGGAAACTAGCGTGTCTGCACGTTCTCCCCACACCCACATTGATTGAGAGGCTCGTCGGTCACCGGAGATACACACCCCCACGAGTAAAAAAAGCCGTGCTTCTGGGCCGGTTGTCGTCACTTCTTGTGAAGATCCTGCTGAATCTATGTGGTTTTGTGGGTAGTGTGCGACATAGAATAAGGCAGCAGAATTAGGAGATAAGGAAAGATCCAAAGGTCTCCATCGGAAGTATTTCTAGTGGCGCACGGTGACCCGAGAAATGACCACAACACTGTCGGTACTGTCGATCGCTTTTTCGACTCCTGTTCAAACACACCTCACTTTATGACATAGAGACCAACGTATTCGTGAGATATAGAGTCCACAGGTTCTATACATACCCATATCGACCCTGGTACTCACCGGTCAAGAAAGTAGGAAGTCACTAGAGATGCCCTTTGTGTTTGTGCTTTTCATTACAACTAAAGACATTTATTCACAAAGACTCATGTTTCAAAGTTTTCAAACTGATCATAGCTTTAAAATAATTTTGATAATAGAGTGGCTATTTACCAATATGGCAGCCTTTGCACACCTGTAATTCTTTTCAAAATTCTAGGATGGTTTTCACTCTAACGAAATGCTCTATAAAGTAAGTTTCATGTTTATAAGTATATTTTCAAACTGATCGCAACTTTAAAACTATTTCTTATCTTGCGGCCGCCATTTTCCAATATGGCGGCCATAGCACAATCGCGATTCTTGGGGGACTTTTAGTATATTTTTTCAATGCAACTTAATACATCTATTTACAAAGTCCCATGCCTATAAGGATTTTTCAACTAACTTTCATATTATGACTGGATTAGGGTGCAAAGGGAAACTAACCCCTTTATCATATAGAAGTGGCAATGATCATGGAGCTAGGAAGATGGAACGAACGTCATTCGCAAGACACAAACAAAATAGGCCTAATTGCTGCACTATGCGTAGTTTTGGAGATCTAGCATGAAAAATATCCAAACATTAAAATTTTTCTGGGCTACGACTATCGTCACGCACATGCTTTCTTCGCGTTTTTACCACGTCCTCACTTTTTTCTCCATGTAATATCAGTCATGATTTTTTTGGCAATAGTTCTGATTCGTACGTCCTGAGCAACTATAATTTTCATAAACGCTTGCAAATGCAAACATTGTCACGCCACCAACAACAAAGATGGCTGCCACTCAGGAACACTTGAACATACGACAACGTAAATGATGTTATTGACCTTCTCTTACACAAGGTTCATCACACTCAAATTTTTAGAATTTACGGAGATGGTCGAGCAACTATTTTCACCATCTTTGGACCACTTCAGATGGATTGACCCTAATAGATACTTCAAAAATGTTATTAACTCGTACCCGGCTAACACTTGTAGATTCTTTGAAAGCCTTCCTATAATGAAATATTACATATTGAAGAATGTTACTGGTCCAAGAGAAGGCGCTACCTTCTGTGGCCCGCCTATCTATTGATGGGAATGAAACTACATTATATATATATATATATATATATATATATATATATATATATATATATATATATATATATATATATATATATATATATATATCGATAGATAGATAGATATCCAGGGTGGCCCATTTTAATTTTTCCACGGAAAAATCTCGAACCCGTTTAAAGATGAATGAACTGATCTTAAACTCAAATAGAAAATACCATAGAGCAAATCGAATGGTGATGTCGCGATGCTCCACAGGGCCGCTATTCAAGGGGGGCCGGGGCCCAAGTTTAAAATTTAAACGGAAACATGGAGCGAGTGACACCTCATTCGATAGATCTTTAAAAACTTAACAGATGTGGCAAAAGATTTTTCATATCGTTCACCGTATTCAAAATGGCCACCAAGATATGTTACCTGTATCAGATAAACGTCCAGTAGCACTAATACGAAAACTTGAACATAAATGAACCAAACAAAAACTCAAATAGGAAAGCCATGGGGCAAATCGAATAATGTCGCGGTGCCCCCCCCCCAGCACCGCCTTCCATGGGGGCTCAGGTCCAACTTAAAAATTTTAAACGAAAATATGGGTCATGTGATACCTCGTTCGATAGATCTTCATACACTAAACAGTGGTTGTGGCAAAAGATTGTTCATATGGGTCACCGTTTTCAAAATGGCCGTCAAGACACGGCGTGTGTATTAGATAAAGCGTCCAGTACCACTAATACGAAAATGGTAGGAACTCACAGAGAGTTAGGAGTTTTATTGGATAGGAGTTTTATTATGTTCATCCGTTATTATCTTCAACCATTTTCGTATTAGTGCTACTGGACGTTTACGTGATACAGGTAACATATCTTGGCGGCCATTTTGAATACGGTGACCGATATGAAAAATCTTTTGTCAGATTGCTTTTTAGTTTTTAAAGATCTATCGAATGAGGTGTCACTCGCCCCATGTTTCTATTTAAAATTTTCAAGTTGGGCTCCGGGCCCCCTTGAAGAGCGGTCCTGGGAGGCACCGCGACATCACCATTCGATTTGGCCCAAATACGTAATATCTGTTTTCCTATCCAGTAACAATTGAAAGATTTTTTTGTATATATATAGTATCTTCCCGGTTGCTTCTCATTGAGATGTCAATTTCACTCCCACATACATACTAGCTTCTAGGTGACTGCTCAGATTATCCCAAGGTGAGTTAGAAATTGCTGGTTTTTAAACTTGTTTTATATCCTTCCTGACTTTCAGTCTTTTCTAAACTTATATGGGTTTCGCGGTATTCGGCTTCCTACAATTCCATCATTACACTCGTTACATTTCATCCACCGTATCATAGAAAAAATTAAATGAAAAAGTAATTATTTCAGTTTATTGTCCTATAATTATGTCCTTTAGGCTAAGAGAGACGGATGATTAAGGGAAGTGAATGATGATGGAAGAATTAGTGGAATGAGAGTGTGGGAGGAAACGGGAATACCTAGAAAACGGGAATACGATGTTGTCCACCACAAACTTACTTGACCGGGAACTGAACAAGGGACCCCACGCACCAGAGGTATTGTAGAGAAATTACCAATAAAAACTTGTATAAAAATTTCGTTGTAATTCTATCATTTTTCTACATTTCTTCATTGTATTTTCTGAAAGGGATCAAAATGGATTCAAAACAAACTCGTCTCTTATACATATCTAATTTTTTTTAATTAATAGAGCACAGAGCATATATTAAAGCATGCTGGTCGTGAGGGGACAAGATAAACTTAGGAGGGCTGCTTCAGGCTCGTATCCACGGGGGTCTAGGGGGCCGCGCCCCCCTAAGTTTTTGCTGGACCCCTAAAAGTTTCACGGTAAGCTTGTAAATGAACTATAATATGGTGATGAACTATAATATGGCTGAATCGGGCTCCCCCTAACTTCTACCGGTCCTCCCCCTACATTTTTGGGCTGGCTACCGGCCTGCGCTGCTTCCCTTGGATTTCGCAAGTGGGAAAGTAGCGCCCGAGCACAATGGCGAACACAAAGCAGTTCAATAAGCTATGGCTGGGTACTTCCGGCATAATTTGTTTTTGTTCATTAATATTATTATTTTCAATATTCTTTAGTATTTAACCTTGTTACATATTAGGTGTATACAGCAGCGTTCTGGGACGCCAGCAGGATTTTTTCCAAGGGGGAGGGGCTATAGACTGGCACACAAACACAATAGCGAATACATACAACTTTTGATGCACGCGGGCGGATATTACTATAATATGAAACAACAGTTATTTATGCATATCCTTACTAACTACAACAACAAATAAACTTCAGTAGGCTACTATAGTATTTGGCAGTTTAGTATGTGAGAGAATATTAGTATGTTTTGAACGTTCCCTGAAAACTGAACACCCTTTGAAAATCCAGGGAGAGGCAACTGCCTCACTTGCCTCCCGCTGCGAACAGCCATGGTACTGTCATTTCAGATTTTGCGTTGGGGAGGGGAAAGAACAAGATTTAACATCGACATAAGAATATCATGTTTTTATTTTATTAGTATATTGGTATACAATTAATGAGAAATCATGTAGTGTTCAACCTCAGGCAGAGACGGATCTAGAAAGTAAAAACTGTGGGGCGGGGGGGGACCAAGACTATGATATATCATGAGTTAACTATAAACTTTCAAAAATATATAAATAAAAAGGTTGAATTATTTTTGTCACTAAAAATAAACTGGTTGGCCTAGGCTCCCCCAGACCCTGGGCTAGATACGCCAACTCCGGGAGAAATTGCTCTCAAGAAATGACGTGCCTTAAGGGTCTTCACTACAGCGAAATTAAACTACCGCTAATTCTAGTGTTTTTCTGTAATATCTTCAAAACAAATAAAAATATTCGAAAAGCAGAAGCGTAGTGAACTAGACTATACGATTTTGCATGTGATACCATTATCACAACTTATCTATCTGCTTTCGATTTGCAACTGTAAATAGATTTAGCATTTTTTTCGGATTCTGTAAATAGCAGCAGAGCAAAAGCAGATAGGTGAATTGTGGTAAAGGTATCACATGCAAAATCGTATTGTCTAGTTCACTACGTTTCTGCTTTTCGAATATTTCTATCTGTTTTGAAGCTGCCGTTTTATATGAATACCACGGTCACGGTCACGGTAATTTTCAAGTTTTGAGTAGAGTATCGGGCCGAAGCCCCTGACTCCATGAGTTAGATGGTATAAAAGATATATGCAACATGTGCAGGTGGTTTGTTGGGTAGTACTATTGTTTTGTTAGGCGTGGTAGACTACATCGGCAACTGTCGCAGAGTAGCAGATGATGATATCAGTGCGATCGCTGGAAAGATATTAAATGCGTGGTGTGCGATGGACATTTCGTAGAGCGAATTCGGTGCCGATGTTAGCTATTGCTGGATTAATGTGTCGGGGTAAAGTACGCCAGAACTTACTGTGAAGATGTCGCAGTAGTTCTCTAACAGTAGGAAGTTCCAAATCTTCCAGAATTTGTCTGTTTCGGGTATATCTGTCGTGACCAGTGATTATACGACCAGCTCTAGTTTGCACACTTTCAAGTGTTCGAAGGAGACTGTTTGAAGCGTGTTGCCAAGCAGGGCATGCATATGTGAGGGTGGACAGAACTATCATCTTAAGTATGTGAACGCGGACCTCATGAGAAATGGAACTGCAGCGGAAGATGGGATATAACGATGAGATTTTTCGTAAAGCTCTTTGCTTGATGTTGCTGATATGTGCGGCGAAAGTTAGCCCACGGTCTAAGGTCACTCCCAAGTATTTGGCGTGGGTGGCGTGAGGAATATGTGCGTTCTCATAGATAAGGTATCGAGGGACGCGGATGCGTCGTCGGCTGTGGATGACAGCACAACTTTTGTCTGTATTTACTTTAATCCTCCAACGTCTTGCCCATTCCTGAAAACTTGTTAGTTGTCTTTGCATATAGATGTAGCATTGTGCAAGAGAGCTACTGGTCGTAAAAAAGGCAGTATCATCGGCATACGTTGCGAGAAAGCAATGTGGTAGGGTCGGAAGATCTGCTGTATACAGAGTATATAAAAGAGGTGAAAGTACAGCGCCCTGTGGAACACCTGCTTTGATAGTTCTAGAGGAGGATTTGACACCGTCAACAGACACATGAAATTCTCTGCCAATGAGGTAAGAACGAAGTAAATGCAGAAGACGATCTGGAAGACCCTGGGTGTATAGTTTATATAATAGCCCTGCTAACCAGACTTTATCAAATGCTTTGGAGACATCCAGATATACTCCAAGGGTGTGTTGTTTTCTGTTGAAAGCCACTGTTAAGTGATCTACTACGCGTACGAGTTGCGTAGTAGTACTATGTTGTGCACGAAACCCAAACTGATGGGATGGTATGAGATCGTTATTGACTACATGCTGTCTTAGCCTCCAGAGTAACACACGCTCAAATAATTTACTTAAGTGTGACAAAAGACTGATCGGCCTATAGTTTTCCGGGAGCAGCGGATTTTTTCCAGGTTTGGGTATGGTAATGATTCGAGCTTCCTTCCAGGTCTTTGGGAAGTGGCATAGTTGAAGGATGGCATTAAATAAATAAGTTAAGAAGACCAGTAATTTCCTTGTTTTGTGTTTCAGTATCTCAGTTCGAATCCCATCAGGCCCAGATGCTGTCCTTGCCGGCAGACGTTTGATGTGTCTTTCTATTTCCCGAGGTGTTACTAAAGTGATATCATCTGTGGGGTTTTGTTTACTTATGGCATATAAGGTGGTTCGAATGTGCTGTTGGAAATAAGGATCGAGAATAGCTCTGTTGGGCTGGAACTGCTTTTCCAAAGAGTCGGCGAAAATATCCGCTTGCGACTGAGGGTCTTGAGTCAGTCCTTGGGGTCCTTGTATGACTCTAGCTTTTGAAGCGTTTGTAGTGCGTTGGAATGCTTTGGAGTACGTCCAGATTTTGCGATCATTTACTGTTACATTTCGAAAAGTGTCTTCCCAGTATTGTTGGTTTTGTCGCATAGTCAGTATCTTGAACTTTGCACGCAGTTTGTTCCATAGTGTCTTATATGCTGGATGTAGTGTGTGCTGCCATCGACGCCTAGCCCAGCGTTTTAGATGGATATACAGTTGTAGATGAAAACTGTCGCATTGACCGGTTTGGGTGGAAGAGATTTTGATGGTGGTGCTCGCTGCCTCTGCAGTACGAAGTGCGAAGGTGACGTGAGAAACTGCTTGTTCGATGTCCTCTATAGTGGCTGGTCTATCTCGTAGATCGATCATATTGTTTAATTCCTGTTTAAATACATCCCAATCAGTTTCTGTTGTTTTGATGAGAGGGCTGGTATGTGCGAGGCTGCGGTGTGAAACGTGGAAAATGACAGGATCATGATCAGAGTCTAAATCCGAGATGACATAGGGATGTACAGTAAAGGATACATCTTTGCAAATAGCAACATCAAGAACATCGGGTTGACCACCGAATTTTGGATGATAAGTCGGGTCTCGTGGAGCACTGATAATGAAATTAGACCTTAGGATATATTGGTGTAAGGCGTCCCCTGCGTTGTTAGGTTTAATTGAGTGCCATTCGCCATGCTTAGCATTAAGATCTCCAGCCAAGATGACTTTTGGTCCTAAGCTAGCTATGATATCAAAGTCTGTGGGCTCTAGTTGCGTGGCTGGGGACCTGTACCCAGTGACTAATATTAGTGGAACGCCTGGAGTTATGAGCTCAACACCAAGGGCCTCCAAAGTAAGTAGGGGTGGTATTGTTATCAACCTCACTGGGAATGACTTTTTGATGATAAGTAACAATCCTCCTTTCTGTCTACCCACTCTATCCTGTCTGTACACAATGTAGTTAGGTAAGCGCCAGCTAGTGATTCGTGCAGTAAAATGCGTTTCTTGTACAAACATAATATCAACTTTATGTTGGATGAGAAATCTAATAAGTAGGTGTTTCTGCCCTTCGAGACCATCTGCATTCCACGTAGCAAGAATAAGGGAGTGATGGAGAACCTTGGATTTAGAAGCAGCCATCGTCAACCATTTCCGCTATAGTTTCTATTACAACTGCAGCCTTAGAAGCTGAATCGACTGCTTGTCGGAATCGTGTAATCCCACGTTTAATATGAGTTATTATTTTACGGAAAGGTAATTCCTTGAGGAAGGAAAGAACGGACTTTAAGTCCAGATCTTCTTTAGAGTTCCCTTGATTGAGTGCAGAAGTTGACTCGATGTTGGAAGAGATAGGAGCTCCAGGATCATTATCTGTAGCCATTGGCTGGTTATTAACAGAAGTGGGAATGGAGGTTTTCTCTGCCGTTGGTTCTTGTAAATTTTTCTTGGGTGCTTCTGGGTGTTTCTTCGGCTGCTGTGCCGGTAATTTTAGTGCTTCAGAGTAAGACTTATATACCGGGCAACCACGGTAATTTGCCGGGTGATCCCCCTGACAATTTGCACAAGTGGCGGGTGTTGATGTGTCTGGTTTACTACAAGACTGTGTGAAATGCAGTTGTCCACATTTGAGACACCTCGGGTGAGCTTGGCAGGTATCTTGAGAATGCCCCAATCGTTGGCACCTATAACATTGCAACACTGAAGGAGGCTTATAAGGTTCGATCTGGACCTTGTAGTACAGCAAGTTATTAATTGCATAGATCTCTTTAACAGCTGCAGTTCTCTCCAAAGCTACCAAGAACAGTGGCATCAGTATTTTCTTCTCGTCAGTCTTGCTTTTGCGAGACATTTGGTGGACACTTATTGGTTTGAAGCCTAATCGTGTAAGTTCTGCCTTCAGGTCATCTAATTCGGTGTCAATAGGTAGTTTACGGACAACTACCTTTATGGGCCTTTCGTTTTTTGCTACTCCTGTGGCATATTCAGTTTTCGTTTGCTCACAATAAGCTTTGATAGCGTTATAGTCATCTTTGGTAGCCGCTTGAATTCGGATGCGCTCCTTATTGGGCTGAGCTAAGGGAGGCTCCTTCAATGCTCGCGACAAGGTCTTTATAAATGTATATGTGTTTGTTATTCCGTATATGAAAATAGGAGGCGGCCTGAAACTGGAGAGCTTGTTAGTCGGTGCATTGTTGTTGCTGGTACTAGTATTATCTGCTTGTTCAGGTGACAAAATATCGAACCTATTACTGGTGGGAAGAGGTGGATATTCTTGGGTGCTATTAATTATTTTTTCTGCTTTGTTGAGGTTCTCCAAAGAAGACCTTCGTCGCTTGAGTGTTCCCACCACTGTGAAATCCATATCGTCAGTGTTATGGGACGTTGATGGCTGCGATTCACTTGACTGTTTAAGTGTAGTTGTCGTTTTCACTTTTTGCTTCGCTGGAGCGTTTGATTGCTTCTTCTTGCCTAAAGGCAGAAGAAAATCTTCCGGTTTATACGTAGATCTTATTATTTTGCCCCTGATACTAGGATTTTTGGATGATTGTGTCTTCTTCTCTGTCTTGACTGGGGTCTTCTGAGAAGCCATCTTGATAGCGAAAGTGGGAGATGGCGCCAGCTTACCACTAAGGAGGGTAGTGGAGTACTTAGGAAAAGATATGTTCTTAGAGCGCTGCTCTAAGGTTGTATTTTAATAATATGACTTTTCCTCCGAAGAGGAAGCACAAAAAAGTAGTCGTTAGCCGGTAGAGATGCCTGAGTCGTCAACTGATTTGTTCAACTACCTCTGCCTCCGAAGAGGAGAGTATCAAAATAATTCGTAAAGCCTAAAGAATAGCAAGGTCGTCTAAAGATAAGATCAAGCAGTGGCGTATTTAGGGGGGTGGCTTCCGGGCTTAAGCCCCCCCCGAAATCTTACTTAGTATAGTAAAGTAAATTAAATATCTTGCAGAATTTTCACATTTCCAGGCGAAGCCCCCACCCCCCCAAAAGTTAGCAAAGCCCCTCCCGAAACAAAATCGTAAATACGCCACTGAGATCAAGGTAGTGTGTCCGCCTCCGTAGAGGCACAAAACAATTCGACGGTTGTTTCCTTTACCTCGATAAGGTAAGTAATCCAACCGTATGCAAGATGTTCGCGAATAAAATTCAACCAAGGGGGATGGAAAACCTAAATGACTTGTTTATTTTTCTCCGCCAGCTACGGATACCCTATTTTTTTACCTGGTTAGAGATTCCAGGTGGCCAGTTCGAATACCACCACTCCACCTTACGGTATTATACTTGCCTTTTTATCAGCGCTCTGAGAAACTGCCGCTCAGCTTCTGCCATCTATCGGCAAGTGCTGTAACTTAGTACTAAAAGTAAGGAAATTAATTTATTGCTCATTGCGTAAAAAATGAAATGAAGCCAATGGTTCATGCTGCCATGCTTATATCCTTTACGCTAAAAGAGACGGATGATTATGAAAGTAAATGACTATGAAAAAAACGATGGAATGAGAGTGTGGGAGGAAATGAGTGAACTTCGAGAAAAGCAATGTACACAATTTTGTTCAGCAGAAAGTCACATGATCTGGGTTCGTGTCACCTTTAATGTTAAATAAATGGCGAAGATGTTGGATCACTTTTCTTCGACGAATAAGATTTCAAAAACATAATTAGTAAAATATATCTTTACTCAAAATAATTAAATTTCATTTTATACTCTAAAACCGCTATAGACATTTAAATGTAGCGAAAGACGCACAAGAAACTCACTCTTGAGACACTAAACCACATTGCAAACAGAATAAAAAATAAAATCACTTTCTCTTACCCTTTTTGCTATTTATAATAATAATAATAATAATAATAATAATAATAATAATAATAATAATAATAATAATAATAATAATAATAATAATAATAATAATAATAATAATAGTAGCCACTGGTGACAGCCCTTTGCGAACTTTGAGTCACTCCAGCACAGTCTGTTATCAGTCCAGCCTAGCTACTAACGCGTAGTGAGCGAGTTGCGTCACCTTGTCTCTAAGCTCGCTTTGACTCGAAAGCTTTCTGAACCACGTGACTGTCGCATCTTTATTCACGTGACTCCCCAGTTTGCCTCACGATGTTGGGTGGAAGCCAAAAATTGGGATGCATCGGCCGGGAATAGAATCTGGGACCACACGAATGCGAGTCCAAACCTCTAACTTTTTAAAAAAAAGTTAACTGATTTACCGAACGTTCGTAACGTTAATTACAGTAATCATCACTATCTTTTACTTCGATTTTTTTTTTTTTTTTTTACGTTTTCTTCCATTAATCTTTAAGGACAGAGATACAAACACACAAACATCGGGGGCAGTTAAAATTCCCAAGGCTCTCCCACCTGGAAACGAACCCGGGACCACTAGACTCTGGAGCCTCCGTAGTATATCAATATTCAAACCTCCAATGGCATGTTTTTATTACTTCTGGATGCAGTAAAGGGTTAAGCACGAGAGTGGTACCTATTCTTGGGATTCTAAATTCATACCAGTAAATAACTTCTTTTAATTTCCTACGATTTTTGCAGTAATTGTCGACAAACGGACAGATGGACAGTCATTAGACAAAACTTAACGTACGAGGGTTGATCCGGAAATAAGGTTACCATCAATTTTACAAATAGATAACATTATTTATTCTCATAGCAATGTACATCGTTAAAAAGAAGACACTTTGCTCTATTTTCGACATAATCGTCATCTTTTTATACGTATTTTTTGTAGACAGTGCTCCAATTTCTGTATCCCAATGTCGTAGAACTCCACCGTCAACCCGTTAAGGAAGCGTTTCATCTCGTCAAAGCTCTTTCCACTGTACCGTGAGAACTCCTAGGAATCCGAGCAACAAGTTCACGGATGGTGATACTCCTGTTTTGAAGCACTTCGCGTTGGACCATCTCGACAATCGCCTCCGAAACTGACAGTCTTCCACTCTGTTCTTCATCGTGGACGTCCTTCCGGCTGGTACTAAACTCCCTGCACTACTTTCGGACGTATCAAACGGACATACACTTGTAGAAATACACCTCTGTCAACTGACGATAAATATCCACAGGTAGAGTCCCTTTGGTGTGCAAAAACGAATTACGGAACGAAACTCGCACTTAGCGGGAGCAACAATTTGCACCTCAATCTCGGACGGCTGCTGAGACAAGACTGAGCGGCACAGCGAAGCGCAGCCGGATGGAATCGAGAGTGGGTAAACAGCCGCGTACAGTGGTGTTGCCGGATTTAGCCTCGGACCTTCCCGTGCGGCTGGACCTCTTTGGGAACCGTATTTCTGGATCAACCCTCGTACTTTTACATAACGTAGTTTGGAATTCATCAATGACCTCTACTCAGTACAAGATTCGGACATTTGTTTAGTGACTTTCAGGTTGCATGCGGTGTAAAACGCAAAAGTAAATAAAACAGAAAGCATCATAAGAGCTTGGCAAATGACATGAAATTATTTTCTTTTTAGTTTTACGTCCTACGTTTATGCCTTGTAGGATAAAGGAGTGGATCGTTAATTAAAGAAATGATTATGAAAGAATTGCTGGAATGATAACGGAAGAACCTCGAAACAAAATCGCAAGGATAAGATATTATCCATTACAAACTGACATGACTTGGGGTCAAACCAGGGACTGCTTGTACAAGATGTAAACGCTATACCACTAGACAGTGCAATTGTTCGATTCTCTTAAATATTATCATCACCATAGGTATTCTGCCATTATTGGCAGATCACTTGCTGTAACCGAGAAGCTTCCACGGTTTTCCGCTAACCTCTTCGTCTTCACGTACGATTTCTCTGTTTTGATATCGTCCATCAATCGTATCCTCCTTCGCTTCCTTCCCCTGTTTCCTGTCACCATACTCTCTAACACGTCCCTGATGATACAGTTCCTTCTTAATCAATGTTCCAACCAGTTTCTCTTTCACTTCTTAATAATATCTACAATTCTTCTTTTCTCCCCAACATTTCTAACAGCCTTTCATTCATTTTCCGCTCAACCCAGCTAATTCTTTCTATTCTTCTCCACACTCACACTTCGAAAGTGTTCAGTCGTTTTCATCATTGTTGCGTAATATTCATGTTTTTGCCCCATAGAATACAATACTCCACACGAAGCACTTTATGACTCTTTTTATTAACTCTTTATTCGAGGTCCCACAAAATAGTATTTTCTTCCTCCTAAAGGCTTCTTTCGTCATTCCTATCCTTGCTTTTATTTCACGTTCACACTTCACATCATCGCTAATAATACTACCCAAGTATCGAAAACTAGTCACCTGTTCTATTTTCTCCTCTCCTACTTCTATCTTTGACACCGACCCCTTAATTCCATCCACCATGGCTTTTGTCTTTCTAACATTTATTTTATCCCATATTCTTCACACTTTTCCCTCAAATTTTCTAATATATTATTGATTTTCTCTTCAGATTCTGCAACATATCATCTGCAAACCGTATACACTTATTATGTATACGGTTTATATATACTACAAGCAATACACAGTTAAAAAATGGCTGTGTTAATTCAACTCAATTTTAACACAGGGCAGTGGTTCCAGCCTGACTACCACTCTGCGGTGTTAGTTCAACACATACCCCGCGGTGTTGGGGTTTAACACAGGGGGTGTGTTACGTCTTTAACACACAACCGGTGTCGAACCGTGCCATAAGCGTTAATGAACCACAATATTACTCCCCAAAATATGTTAAATCGCCTATATGCGTAATTTCTTTACATTATGCTGAGTCTAAAATACACTTTAAATAAGTAAAAAAAATGAACTCCAGGGGCGGGGAGGAGAGCACGAACCACCAATCTTTCGATTACTAGCCGCGTACTCTTCTGACTTGGCCACGAAAGCGATAAAGAAAACGTCGCTTGTAGAGGGATAAATTGTTGAGGTCTTTTGAATTTGGCTAATCAGAGTTCTCCTTTAAGCCGCGTAAATTCGACGATAACCGTTCGGGATAAGATAAAATCTGCTCGCCATGTAGACCTAATTTTATAACAAAATGACGACTGTCAATTTACTTTATTTTATAGTTCTTCCATATTCACTTTCAAATGATCGGCGACAGTTGCCATCTAATAAAGTTGATGCGTTTGTTGCTTCTAGCACATAATCGCTTAGAAAAAGAAGCAATAAATGCATCAAATGTGGGAGATGAATTTAGAACACCAATGGCACTTGCCTAGCACATCTTGTGCTGTTAAGGTTTCTTCAGAAACATTATGTAAAACAATGTCAAACACATCACGCGGTTTGCATTTTGAAATTTTGCGTATACCTGGATTTGTTTAAGTATTTCTTTCTACTGTGTTTGTCTGTAGCTTCAATTCATAAGCCTTTATAATTAGATGCCCAACATATTTGGCAATCACGCAAAAAACAACACCGAAGATTCTACACTTGTGTTAATTTAATACACAGGCTGTGTGTCATTTCAACTACCGGCATTTGACACACAACTCCAAATGGAGAGTGAATTGTTCTAACCACTTGTTTGTGTTATATTTTAACACAATCGTGTTAACACATAGGCATGTCGTTCAAATAACACAACGATTTTTTACAGTGTATGTTTATTATAAGTGGTATTTGTTTTCATACATTTTATTATGATTTTAAATATTTCCTTTGTCTGTTTTAGCTTCAACAGTTCAGAAGATTAAAGGACCACAACAAGAATCCAATGAACAGAACTTACAGACCAAGCATGCCATTAAATGGTCGAAACGTTTATGTATTCTTATAAACATTACTCGTGATTATTATTTTGGAGAAACTGACTACCTCTTCAATTAAAAGTTTGTATAGTCTATGTATAACAAATTAACGAGAACTTATCTCCTCGCATACACTGTCTACCTCTTAGTGATATAAGTTTTATGGCCAGTATAAAAATTAGATATGGAATGGACCTTTGACTTTTGATGCTAGTGACACATTAACTAAAACTTAAAATAAACAGTGTGCTTTTCAAATAACGCATTCGTGTGTGAAATATTCAAATGTTAAACGTCTGTGGTATGTTCTATTTTTGCTGATGTCGAGTGAAGAATCTCGCAATATATGGTTAACGCCATACCGTAGGTACACCATCTTTATTTCTTTAGCCCATTGATTTATACGGATAATTATTTTCTCTATTTTTTTTAATGAGCTGTAATTTTAATGAAATTTTATTTTACGATTTCTTCTTTAGGTATAGTTAAATATCTCTTCGTTTTTCAAAATAAATTTGCATGAATTATAAATTTCATATTTAACTATTTAAATTAAATATTCAAAATTATAGAAAGAACGTTTATAAATTTGGTGACCAAATTCCAAACTTCTGGTGACTAAACTCCGGGAGATGATTCTCAGTGGCGGACCTAGCCCAGAACCGGGGGGACCTAGGGCTCCCAGCTTTTTGAGTGAAAAAATATTTAAAACTATTATTTATATATCTTTGAAAGTTTATATAACATATCTGTCATAATCTGGATTCTGGCTGGCACCCCCAGTATTTACCTTCTAGATCGACCACTAGCTGGCTCCTTATATTAAATATAAGAAAAAGAAAAGTTCTAATAAGGATAGGCTGAAAATCCACCTTTCAAAGTTATAATAAGCTGAAAAACTCGAAATATCATTTTTTATAATGCCCTTACTTGAAAATTCGCAAGAGATTCAAAACTGAGTTATACACGAACTAGAGTAGTATAGGATCAATGCTAAATATCCATATTTTGCAGTCCTCTGCTAATACCGTCGAAATGAATGCTCAAAAGTACCTCAAAAGTGCCTCCCAACTTCCCTTATACAATTCGTTTCACCGGTACAGTACCAGAGAATTGTTGTTCTTGTTATTTGGATAGACCGCATATTATTTCTATGTAAATACTTGAACAGGTTGCGATAGGACCAATAATTTTGCAAGCCATGGTTTTTAAAATGTGATATTTCGCATTTTTTGGCGGCTTCTAATTTTCAAAAAAGGTGTTTATCAACCCATGTTTATTAGAACTTTTTTTCTTTTTTTGATGTAAAGAATCACCTTCTGCAGTTTGGTCATCGAATTTCTAAAGGTACTATATTAAACATAATTTAATTTTCTCGAAGAGATATTTACAGCCATTTTATTTCAAGTTTGCACCTGTTGGTACTGCTGTCAATGTGTGGTTTCCTGTATTTCCCTCGAAAGGGAGGGACAAGTTGCTGCAAGCGAGATCTTTTAATTGTTAGTTGCGGAAGCATTACCACAATGAATTATTTCACGGACCTCGCTGTGCACTGTCTTGTTAATTCTAAGTAGCCTACAATCTTCACTCATTAAGACCAAACGACTATATGACAACTTGGCAACACAGCTGAGGTCATTCACTTCTTTCCCCTAAGCAAAGGGAGGGTTTCCTCCGTTAGAGGATGGCGGGGATGGAGCCGAAGTATGTTTCACATATTTTCCGAGGGCACACTTGAAGTGGAAAGGCTTTAATAGATTTGAAGATGAAATCAGCAAAATAAAGTCATTAAAATTCCAATTTATTTTGAAGAAAACAGAAAAATAGCACATATAAATCAACGGACAAATATATACACACACACATATATATATATATATATATATATATATATATATATATATATATATATATATATATATATATATATATATATATATATATATATTTCCTAACTATATATAAAACTACATGAGCTGACATAAATTATTGAGCACTTCCTGTATGGCTACAATGATTCAATTCGGCATGATTGTAGCTTTCCGGAACTAATCCACAGGAAAATTGTCAAAAGTGAATATTTTTAATTTTTATGGGGTCTAAAGAGGGGATGAAAAATTTCCCCATGTTATTTAAATGGACCTTATTTTGGACTTATAATCTCATGTTTTAGGTACTTAGAATTGGAATAGAAACTTGAAATTCGTTATGCTTACACATTTTCGTTAGCACTAGCTAAGTAAATCAGTACAAGTAAAAAATTCCGACCTTAGAGTGGTTTTATAGGGAACTGAAAAATCTTTCCCATGTTGTTTATATGGGGCACCTTTTACACCCTCAAATTATTGAGCACTTCCTGCAGGGCTACAGTGATTAAATTTGACATGATTATAGCTTTTGGGACAACCCCACAGGAAAATTGCCAAAAGTGAATATTTTTAATTTTTAGGGGGTCTAAAGAGGGGATGAAGAATTTCCCCATGTTATTTAAATGAGACTTTTTCTGGACCTATAATCTCATGTTTTAGGTACTTAGAATTGGAATAAAAACTTCAAATTCGGTATGCTTGTACGTTTTCGTTAGCTTTACCTAAGTGAATCATCAGGAATGAAAATTTCTAACCGTAAAGTGGTTTTATGGGGAACTGAAAAATCTTTCCAATGTTATTTATATGGGATGTCTTCTATACCCCAAAATGTTTAGGCACTTCCGGCAAGATTAGAATGATGAAATTTGGCATGATTGTAGCCTTCCAGGACTAACCAACAGAAAAATTACCAAAAGTAAAAAATTCCAACTTTAGAGTGGTTTTATAGGGAACTGAAAAATCTTTCCCATGTTATTTATATGGGGCACCTTTTACACCCTCAAATTATTGAGCACTTCCTGCAGGGCTACAATGATTAAATTTGACATGATTATAGCTTTTCGGGACAAACCCACATGAAAATTGCCAAAAGTGAATATTTTTAATTTTTAGGGGGTCTAAAGAGGGGATGAAGAATTTCCCCATGTTATTTAAATGAGACTTTTTCTGGACCTATAATCTCATGTTTTAGGTACTTAGAATTGGAATAAAAACTTCAAATTCGTTATGCTTATTACGCGTCGATGACTTTTTTCTTACTCCAGAGGCCCTCGCTAACGTCCATGCCAAAGGAGTACCAGATCACAACCTGGAACTTAAAAAAGGCGCAGTTTGCATGATAATGAGGAATTTGCACTTCGATGATGGGCTTCTAAACAGCACTAAAGTCATAATTGTTGATATATCACCGCGGCTCATAACAGTGAGAAAACCTCATAGTTCTGTGCTGTATTCAATACCACGGATTACTTTTCAAGCGCTTATTGAGCCCAACAGTCCTTTGACTATGTATCGTAGGCAGTTTCCTCTTACTGTTAGACTTGCTTACGCTATTACGATCAACAAGAGTCAGGGTCAAACAATTGATTTTATTGGAGTTGACTTGCGCAGTGACGTATTCGCTCACGGTCAACTGTACGTCGCACTTGGACGTGTCCGATCAAGGGATTCAGTTGTGTTACTGGTTCAGTCTGAAAGAATAATTGAAAGAACCGCTTTTGTAAAGAATGTTGTATACCCACAACTTCTACGATAGTTCCTTTTAGTGAGTGATAGCTATGGAATTACCCAGGGAACATCATCATTGGACTTTCATTTCGGAGTATGATACATGTCTGCTGCAAAAATTCCTTTTCACTTATACTTGATAGTAACATAAGAGTCTACGCAAAAAGAAATCCCTTTAAGCTTCTTTATGGAGAATGCTTGGTGCCTGTCCAAATACAAATCATATTGAACTTCATTTTCACACTATAATACGAACCTTCCCAGACACAAATACCACTTACGTTCCAGTTTTTTTAGTATACGAAAGACATGACAAAGCAAAAGTCTTCATTCAAAGGAGTATGCGTGTAGCAGGATACCACAGGGGTGGTGTGGAAATACTACGAAGTTACAAGAAAAAGAATCGACCTTTGTCTTACAAATATGCAAGAGTTATGGTCGAACAAAAATCCCAGATTTCTTTTTTGAAAATTATAAATAAGAAAAAAAACCTCTGAAAATGAGAATCCAACATCATCATTCATTATATAATAAGTCGATAAATTGTGGTTGACAAAACAAAGGTTGCTAAAAAAAAAAATAAACTGTGAGTTATTAAGCAGAGTATTAAGGAGCAAAGGATGATAAATATGAGATCTGGGGATGTTGGGCCGATTTAAGGAAATATTAAGAATAAATGCACGAACATATGACATGCGAGGCCGTAGGCCGAGCAAATATGGAAGTCTTGTGAACTCATTTACTTCCGTCATTGGGATCAGATTGCAATAACACTTGATACATCGAGTGCCTTAATACCACGGTATGTTAGACGATGGTTGCCGTGGGTGAAAGAGGAAGCTACCCCTCTCTCCCATATAGACGTGGCAATGATCATGGAGCTAGAAAGACGGAACAAACGCCACTCGCAAGCTTTTGAACATATGAACGCTAACGAAAGCGGGCTTAATAGCTGATCCATGCGTAGGTTTTGATATTTAACATGAAAACTATTCAAACATTTAACTTTTTCTGGGCTACTATTATCGTCACGCACGCGCTTTCTTCGCCTTTCTACCATGTCCTCGTCCTTTTCTCCATGCATTATCAGTCCTGATTTTTTGCGATAGTTTATTCACATACAAAATCACTTTGTGGCCTAAGCAGCACTTTGCCCTCCTGAGATATTACATCCGAAAAATGGCATCAAAATCACAAACTTTAACCTTCGGACCCCCTTAAATCTACGGTGCCAGTCGTATAATAGCTCTGGATATTTCTGTAGACTCTTTACATGTAATAGTATTCAGCACAAAAGTTATGAACCTCACACTTCATGCCATTTCAACATACAGCCCCTTTAAGAGTGTAATTTTTTGTACCTTTTCTGGTGATTTCATGTATTGGTTTGCAACCCTACATACTTATTTAGAAGCAAGAGTAAACCTCTCAGTGCACCTCAGTCTCTGCTCTAAACGTTCGCTTTGTTTGATGTTCAACTGATTCGTACATCCTGAGAAATTGTAGTTTTCGTAAAAACATTGCAGATGCAAAATTTGGTACTTCACCGACAACAAAGATGACCGCCATTCAGGAACAAGTGTATACGAGAACGTGAATAGTGTTATTGACCTTCTCATACAGATGGTTCATTACACTCAAATTTTTACAATTTTCGGAGATGCTCGAGCAATCATTTTCAGCATTTTCGGTCTACTTCAGATGAATTGATCCGAAAGCATAATTCACGTGCGTTCGTGTCACACCAAAGCCTTTCCCACGTTGCGATTGAGACAAATGGTATTTGGACGCAGACAACTATCTCCGTATCAGGACCACGCCCACGGGAGAGAGTCCATCCCCCCCCCCCCAAAAAAAATCCTAACTCGACAGATATTTGTACACTTTCGAAATAAAATCATACTTGCTTAACAGGGAAATGATCGCTGTAGCATGAAAATTTGATCTTACTTCATTTGTGGCTATGTTTAGTTCAACTGAGAAATCGGAGAGGTACAGAACCAATAGCTTGAGCTTTCCTAGCTATTCTGAAAAAATAAAAGAGAAATCCTCGATGCTAAAAAAAAGGATGCTAAACACCAAAATCAATTATAACAACAATGGGAGTATTGTCTTCTTACATCAGTGCGTTTTCTAGTAGTCTAATAGTGTGTTTTTCTATGCACTGGGTCGAGAGTACGGTGCTTATGGAATTGGGCAACACAGTCACCTGAACTCAACCTCACGCTCTTTGGCATATGAGGAAGTTTTCATTTTAAAATTTTACTGTAAAACACTGAGATCTGAATAATTTCCTAGAGGAAATAAACATCCTTATTTGTTGAAGATAATTTAAGGGACAATGGTGGAATGTTTTAGGATGTGTATTGAGTATGTTTGATTAATTGTTTTGGAGTTTAACGCCTCTTTTCAACATCGAGGTTATATAAAACGTGGATCTCTATCCAACTTGGTATTCGAGCTACATGAACTTTCTCCAAAAATTGAGTGTTCCGTGACGGATGTGTGTATGCTGCTGATTACATAGCCATGGAAGAGCTCTGATGTGGAGTTCATTAGAGTAATACTTTGTCCATTATCCAAACTTTATAACCATGCTGTTAAAGAATGACTCGATCTAATAATAATAGAAATGATAATAATAAACTGTAAATATCTAGTGATGAAATCTATTAGATAGACTCATGTGCGCTACTTGACGAAGGTAATTATCTACCACGAAACAGTACAAATTGTATTATATCAATTATTGTATTATAGCTATCAATAAATTATTTTAGTTAATTATACTGGTTTATTCTTTTACAAATATTTGGAATTCTATACCCAAAGTGTTATGAACAATATACAGTAAAAAACCATTAACAAAGACGAAAGCTAGAGACCCCAACATGAGAGGAATGTTTTCCCCAAACTTCCTATCTCAAAATTCATTTATGGTAAATTTCATTAACCTCACCTACATTTTCAAATGGTATTTTAGCTATGTTAAAGTGAACTATATTTTGTTAGATTGGTGCAAATTGTGCCTTTTTTTTTCGCCAGGAAATACTGGAGTTGAAATCTTTCTAGTTTCGAACTTCCTTACCAGATAGAGTTTGTGTTGTCTGGCAGTGACCTCGTTTGGGGTTACCTATGAGTAATTTTCAGTTATTTGAGTCATTTGAGTTAGCTATGAGTATGGAAACCGCTGCTTTAGTATACTACTAGTCACTACTGTTGGTGGCTAGTATAGTGAGGTTATGTAAAACGATATTAATATTTCATTTATTATATAAAACAGTTGTACATTTATCACTGTATAGTCTCGCTACTTATGAACAATAAAATCTCTCTGGTAAAGTCACTGAAGAAGATCATGCAATACTTATATTTATGAATGAAGCTTTTCTTTTTTAAGGTTAAACTGAGCCTAAGAACAACAATACTCTAGGCTTTATATACGCTCTGATACCCCAAGTATGTGAAGTTTTAATCTTAAGAATGTTTTTTTATGATTTAACCAAAAATCTTATATTTGAGGTAAAACTGATGCCAAACAACAATAATACTCTAGGTTTTATATATTCTCTCATACCCAAAATATGTGAAGTTTTAACCTGACCAATATTTTTAAGATTTAACCAAAATTCTTATATTTGAGGTTAACTGATGCCAAACAACAACAATGCTCTAGGTTTCATATACCTTCTCTTATCCCTAGTTTGTGAAGTTTTAACCTCACCAACATTTTTTGAGGTTTAAACAAAAAAATCTACATATTTGAGGTGAAACTGAGCCAAACAACATTACTCTAGGATTTATATATACCTTCTTATACCCCAAGTATGTGAGGTTTTAACCTCACCGATTCGTTTGAGATTTGATCCAAAAAAAAATGTTATCCTGAAAACAAACATATTATCCTCAAAACATCTGTTAATCTCAACACATATTTCGATGTATGGGGTGTGGATAACCAGAATAGAAGTCACCGTTACTTCTGAATATGTAAACAGTGTTAACTTCGTTAACGAACTCAGCCAAAATAATCACTCAAGCTGTCTGTTGTAAGAAATATAATTTTAAAGAATATTGCAATGTTCCCTCATATTTACAAGCAACATCACGTGCTTCTCCACAAGGATCACCAAGCAGTCAACGAATGCCGTCTCCGAATAAATACGAGAACGACACGAAGAGTCACGAAGAAGACCCCTACAACCCCTCCACAGGTTCCGCCTTCAAAACTGGCTATTAAATTAGAATCATATATCACTTCCAGCTTATCGATTTATACCTTTCTCTCCAAGTTGTTCTGGACTTAAAAGAGTCTCTAACCTTACCAATCTCCGCGCTGCACTGGGCAGGAGATACTAATTTAACTCTGCGCTGCTTCGGGCAAGAGATTTTCTTTCAATCAACCATACATTACAATATGCTTTCGTTCAAGAGTTATGGTGGCGAGTAACGGACGGACGTATTAATATTACAATTTTGTAAGGCCCACTAACATGATCCTAAAAAACAGGTTTCAGCTGAATACTCTTCATACTAACAGCATATTATTATTACTATTATTATTATTATTATTATTATTATTATTATTATTATTATTATTATTATTCAATATTTTATTCTAACTTAATTTATTTACTAACGACAGAATACCATATAAATAATGGGCCTAAATAATAATAATAATAATAATAATAATAATAATAATAATAATAATAATAATAATAATAATAATAATAATAATAATGACGGAGCCTAAACCAGAACACCAAGTTGACTGGATGCAGAAGCATCTTTCCATGTGATGTGTGCCATTCAAGATTGAAGGCTTGATAAATCATAACAGTACACTTATCATTCTATCAGCCTGTTAAGTTGGTATTATCACACAATCTTGTTTCGCCACGCGTAGAAGCATATATTACGCTTGTAAATCATCTCTCCACCCCAGTCCCCTTTAAGATCCTTTATTCCAATCCATGCTTCTAAGCGGATGCTGCAAGTAAGATTTCTACACAGAGACACATTAACAGTCTATCGTATGCAGAGCAAACTGTTAGATACAGTTCCCTTATTTGCTTGTGTGGTCTATATCGTATGAGAAGAATCAGGAAAAATGGGAGAGGGAGGTACTTGTAATTTCCTAAGCGTTCCTCTTTCCCTTTTTGATGTGGCCAGAATTATTTGTCACGTGTCTTTGACGCCAAACAAGCCACAAAATCAATCTAAAAAGCTAACTTTCTACAACTTGTAACGACCTGTTGGTGATTTTCTCTTTGAGGTGTGGAAGTTTGGAAGTTAGGTCGTTAAGACTTGTCACACTGGTTTCTCGTTAACAGGGTTGGGGACAGATGCAGGTAGTTATCGTCTTGTTTCAGTTCATCAACCGTGCTTTAATTCTTTGTTAATACAGGATAATTAAGATGAATTTATATTTTTTTAAAACTAAAGATGACTTTTTTATTAAATAAATTCAATAAAATTAATTAAATTTATATTGTTTAATACGTATATAAAGTTTTTTTTTTTAGCATTCCCTGTTGGTCTAGTAGTTAGTGCGTGTGCATGATACTCGTGCTTCTGGGTTCGATTCTCATTGTGAAAACATTGAATGCATTACGGTTATTCAGATTCCACTTTTTGTACTATAGGTCGATGTTTCATATAGCTCGGTGCTGAGAAAAAGGATGCTAAACTTCTAGAAACAACATCAATCGAATATCTGATACACAAGAAGTCAGATCCTTAAGGTTTGTTAGAGATGATCATATGTTCTATTCTATCATTATCTAGTTTTCTTGTATGGAACTTTGAAGTCATAAGTTAAATGATGTGATCTGAACGGCCAATTATATTTTTTAGATTGTTAGTTGCTTGCCAATACTTCTACATTCGAATGTTCGTTCAGTTAGTTAGTTGATTTGGGGTTTGGTGTTCTGTTTTGCACAACGGCTATTTGATACATGGACCTCCAGTTTAACGTGAGATACCAACCACATGAGCGCCCAACGGGAATCGAACTTATACACTAATCAAGAGAGAGTACAATTGTTTGTTCACATATATACTTCTATAGATTTTATATGCAGTTAACAATGCTTGGAGGGGAATCCATTCATAGAAACAAGAAAAGAATTCCAGTAACCATTTCCTCTGAATCGCTTAGTTTGAGTGTTGCAGGCTGCCGAAAACGTAGGAAAATACTATAGAGGTGAATATCTCCCAAACGAGTAGCCATTAAGCTAAGGAGGCATGTTCTCCTCTTAAACTTGTAATCTGCTCTATCCAAAAAAAGGCATGATTTGGAATCTGTTAGTGGCGGTGCATCATTATCTCCCACAGGAAATGGGAGATTATGGATATTCCATTAGGATACGTGTATCCTATTCATGGCGTGTGAAACGATATCCCAGCACATAACAAAAATTCGTTGACAGAACATCGATGTCTTGATCAGAAGCAAGATGATGAAGGGTTTTTGGTAAGTTTTGCGTGGTTGCATAACCACAGAAGGGACTTATTGTAGTTGATAAAATGAAATTAAATAAAATCTTCAGATTAATGTCTCACGAACACACCCTGTGAGCTGTAACAGACAGATATTTATAATATTTAATTATTTTGAAAGAATTACCGCAATGACGATGTTCGAGAAAATGGGAGTATCTCCCGGAAAAAAAAAAAAAAAAAACAGACCAGGTGTCCTACAGAGGAACACAACATGGACTGTTCCACCCATCAGTCCACCGATCTGTATATAAGACTTCCGATACGCTTATGTATAGCATAGTTTGAAAGTCCGTATAATAATTGGTGGGACGAGGATGTCGTAGGAAATGCAAAAAAGCCAGAAAACCCACCAACACGAGTTTGTCCACCTCTACTCGCCTAGATATATTCAATCGGTAACAATACGTAGTATGGAGACACGGGTAAATCAAACGTACAGGACGATAAAAGCACTAGAATAATGAATTGACTTACATTAACCAACCTTCGTGTCCTTTCGCGCTTGTGGATTATGCCAAAACTGTAGGGGAAGCAGTGAGGATCACGGTTATTATGGTTTTCACCACTATACAGAAGGTGCATAGGCCATTTCCGGGATGTTTTTCAGTGTAGGTCAATGATACAAGTAGAAAAGAAACTAGTATGAAATTCACGAATCACAAATAAGTTTTTCAAATTAACAATATTCAAACTAACAATTGTATGTATTTAATACCTAATGTACTCGTACGTATGTCTATGTGTGAGATGGTAAGAAATATTGTGCGACTTTGCTTTTTTATGTTGATTTGGCTTACGAGGTCCAGTGTACATTGCATGTAAAAGATTACGAGACAGTTGGGAAAGCCTGTTTATTTGCCGATCTAATCTTTCTGACTGTATGTTATTACACTCTGTTGCATAATACGTTTTATTTCGATTCGACCTGGGTTTAGAGCTAAAGTGGCCAGAAGGGAATGATTAAAGAGCCGGACACATTGACTTAGAAAGCCGGACTTGATGGATTTGTAAACCTTTTCCCCACATATCACAATTCAATTCATTAATTGAGTTTAGACATCTTTGGCTCAAGCAAACTGGGAAAACTACACTTACATGTTAAAATCCTTGCCTCATTGATATTTCTCTGCTCTTCGAGCGGCTTTCAATAAACGCTTCTTCTGCAAGATTTCTTTAAATATATCAATGCACGTTCTATTCTCACTTTTTCCTTCAAAGCTGAAACAAAGTTGAAGTTCGGATTTAAATGTGGACATATTAAGTCGGTTGCGTTCTTTTGTTTAACTGTAAGTAGCATGCATTAATGAAAATACTCGTTCGCAGTAAGCACTACTACTTTGTATGGAAAGAATATATAAACCGACTTTCTTCAGATTCTCAAAAACCTTTTTCGGTTGGTGGCTTCGCACGTTCCAAAAGTTTCAAATGTCATTCTCCAACACGGTTTCGATTCCCGATTGGGTCACTCGGTCGAAAAAGTGTAAAACGCTTTTTCCGGCCAGCCCCCCTTGAATGAGGTTTTCCTCATGCATACCAGGCAAATGTCGGGATGGTATCTAACTTATAGGTCCCAGGCCGCTTCCTTCCTTCCTCAATCCTTTCTTCCTTCCCTTTCCCCGAATAGTGTGCTCGCCGAGGGACGTCATCCCTCAAACGTGACGGGGTAAATGACCTTAGATGCCGAAAGCCCAGAAATCTAAATCCTAAATCCTCCTTCTCTAATAGCTGTACAGTTCTTGAACATTTCTGATTCTGCTACTTCTTGTAACAGCTTGAATTCTTGGTAAAGTCCATCCAAGTCAACGGATTTAATATTACACGCCCTAACAGAACTAACAAAATCTTCAAAAGAATAATCGAGATTTTCAAGCGAAAGCAACGAGAGTCTCTTATGTAAACTTGTTTCACTAAAATCAAACCGCTCGAGAATGTATTGACGAGCCCATTTATAAAAGTTCAAAAAATCAGATTCGCATTTTGTTTTATCACAAGCAATTCATAGTTTTATCTTAGAGTTAACAACATATCCAAACAGTTTGTCTGTTATTCTATCTGTAAGCTTTTTATCTACATATTTCAACATTGAATAAAGTGCTGTAACAATACAAGTATTACTTTCGAGAGTTTCGATGACAGGAGAAAATAATTTGAGGGCCATCAGAATAATGGAAAGTTAAACATTTATATTGAGACAACTGAAAAGCAGGACAAATAGGCGTCCGGCTCGACTGCCGGAAACGGGACACGACCTTCTAAAAGCCGGACTTTCCTGCCAAAAGCAGGACATCTGGACACCCTACTTAGAGCATAGCTTGTTAATTCTTGGGTTGGTTGAAGTTTAGCTTCCCTATTGTAGCACCAAGGCTATATGAGACATGGGCCTATAGTTTAAGGTGAAATTCGAACCACCTAATACACTGAATACTCCTCCAGCGGGAATCGATCATGCAAACAAAAGGTGAAAACGCTAGCCACTACCACAGAAAGAACTACACTGAGAAAAATTAGTTATCCGGACAGCGGTATATTGTATAAAGATACGAAATCCATATGTTTACTACGGAAATTGATATAGGACATACGTTATCCATATGCTACATACGTACTGTCTTTTTCCCACTTAGATGTTACTTCATTCCGCTGCAGGATGACTGACGTCTAACAGTCTTCCGTATATTACATACGTAAACGTATGTTACGTACGTCAGCTATATGATATTAAAGCTCATCTTTATATGAGATACTCACCGCCTATATACAGTTTTTTCTTTCATACGGAAAGTGCGTTTAGATGGAAGACTCATACGGAAAGTGCGTTTAGATGAAAGACTCATACGGAAAGTGCGTTTAAGATGGAAGACTCATACGGAAAGTGTGTCTAGATGAAAGACTCATACGGAAAGTGCGTCTAGATGGAAGACTCACATGGAAAGTGCGTCTAGATGGAAGATTCATACGGAAAGTGCGTCTAGATGAAAGACTCATACGGAAAGTGCGTTTAGATGGAAGACTCATACGGAAAGTGCGTTTAGATGGAAAACTCATACGGAAAGTGCGTTTAGATGGAAAACTCATACGGAAAGTGCGTTTAGATGCAACATTTATACGGAAAGTACTATAAAACAAGTTTTCGGTTATACGTTTGCTGGAGAATATTACATATAGTCGCACGTTAAGTCGAAAAACTACAGGATTTACACATGTAACCTACGTTTTTGCGTACTTCACATACGTTTTTCTTCTCTGTCTAGAGCTACAGCTTAACCTGAATTGTGAATCACATGAATTCCTACAGATGTCGAACTCGGCTATCCCACATAGAAGGCACGTAAGCTAACCATATACCCATAACGGAGCTCCCGAGATACAGTACCAGTAAGGCCTATATTTTGTTCTGTCGGCAGTGAATGAAACAAACTACCTTAAAATAATCGAAGAGCTAAGCTCTTGCAAAATTCATGTTTGTAACCGTTCGATTCAAGCTTTTTCTGATTCACATTTCTGCAAGGAACGAAAAACACTTTAACGAGTATTTCTGAATGGATCAAATATTTGCAGCGCGCGAGAATCAACCTATCGGCTTTAAGAAGCGCTATGACTAATCTGTGGAGTGGTCAATTTAATAAGTGTGTCGCCCTCGAGGAGATTCTTTTAACAATCTGCTGACCGAAATCACAATGCTCGCTCATCCTTGCCTTGCAATTCAATTTATCGTTTGAAAGATATGAAAGAGAAAAAAAAGGAAACCGATGATTCTTTCTCTATCTTTTGCTCTACATAAGAAGTTGTATGAATGTAATAGTAATAGTTAAATGGACTTCACTTCTTTCTCTCTTTTTTTGTAAATCTCAAGCAGAGTCTTGTAATTGTAGTATATAATTGTAACTGTATAATTGAACGATTCAGGAGAAATATAATGGTATGTAGGGCGGTTCCGGGTTCGATTCCCAGTGGGGTCACTCGGTCGAAAAAGTGTAACACGCCTTTTCATACCAGCCACCCTGAATGAGGTTTTCCTGGGTTTTCCTCATTCACACCAGGCAAATGCCGGGGTGGTACCTAACTTATAGGTCCCAGGCCGCATCCTTCCTTCCCCAATCCTTTCTTCCTTCCCTTTCCCCGGATTGTGTGCTCGCCGAGGGACGTTATCCCTCAAATCGTGACGGGCTAAATGACCTTAGATGCCGAAAGTTCACAAATCTAAACCCTAAAAATCCTTTTTAAAATCCTATAATGGTGTGTCGTATTTTTTAACTTTCGAGTCAACTGGGAAAGAACGTTTAACATTCCCATGCAATTCAATGCAATGACACATATCAAATGAACTTCCCTTGCCGCTTGTAGGTGTATTTCCAAAATTAACCTTTATATTAACCTTAAATTAAGGACACAACTGCTGCGTCAAGCTTTCAACCTTAATAGCTCAGTCTAATTAAGCTAGGAAGATCATTTTGGTATCAATGTGTTTCTGAACAATGAAGCTTGCCGCCGAAATGCGTTTTATGTATGTCGGGGAGGTATTACGGCGGAGAGGGGAGGGTAAATTTCGTATTTTTCTTTGTTTTTTCATCAAATTTTTGGGTGACCATTCCCTCCCCCCTTGGGGGTACAGTCAAAAAAATTGGTATCTGAAATAATGAAGTAGTCCACTGCACGTTAATACCTTGCAAAATACTTGTTCTTTATAGAGGAGGGACAAAGATGGCCAATTTTTTGAATCTCAGTTTCTTTTTATGTAAATTACATTTATTTTTTTGGACGGTTTCATATAAGACAAAATATCTTTTCACTAAATTGATCTAGAAACATAATTCTTATTTCTGTAGTTTTTACGCAACAATAAAAAATAGTGTGCATATAACGTGGTACTATAGTAAGGGGGGGGTCCATAGTCAGCAGTAGTGGTAAGTGTATTTTTTGTTTGCTATGAGTTTCGTTCTGAATTTTTATGTCGTCTTATATTGCAGCAATGGGTATAATTTTTTAACAGTTTGTTACAAGTGTATTGCCTACATATATTAGCTTTATTTTATCAGAGTAGAGTGACTCTAAGGGTTGCCAGGGTCCTACAAATTCTATCTTTTCTTATTTTTTAAGGATTTTTTTGTTTCTTCCTCTTGTTCTACGAATAGAATGCTAATTGCTAGGGATGCGCACGAGACAAGATTTGTGGCTGTCTCGTCTCGAAAATGTGCTGTAAAAGTGATGTCTCGACTCGAAAAATGTATATTTCTCTATGGGAAGAGCCGTGTCTCGACTCGAATTTCGTTAGGAAAATCCTGTCTCGACTCGTCTCGTGCGCATCCCTACTAATTGCACAAGTGCTACCTCATTGGAATCAGTGTTCTATAAGCTTTCCAACGAGGTCTCAATCATTATACTGTGATAATTAATTAGGTCACCAGGGCCCCCAATGTGAGTGTTCAAATCTCTGCCCAGTAGGTTAAACTACCTGCATATCTACTATTCTATAGTTTGATCACAACCCATGTGATCTAATAACTTAATTTCTCCAGAAATGGCTCTTACCATTATGTTCGCCTAAGTCGCTGAATTATATCCAACTTAATTACTTAAAGGACACGGAGGATCATCACCGCAGAAAGAAAAACTAAGTATTTTATTCTATCCTATTCCATGTCAAACAAATTAGGATTGTTGTTACCTACCTGCCGAAAATGTTGCTTTAAATTATTCTTCCACTTTCTCTTTGGTATCCCAAAGGTCTCTTTCCTATAGGCTTGTCCATTTTTAACTTTTACACGCCACCAAGTCTATTTCTTATTGGTTGATTTGGAATTTAATTGTTATTTTTTAGCACAGAGACTGTATAGGACAGAGGCGTCATTTAGAAGGGCAAGGAGGGGCAATTGTCCCCCTGAGTTTGAGATCTATATAGATTTTATCAATAGAATAGTAGAAAGTCAGTGAAAAACGCGAAATTGTGTTTATATGAAGGGGTCTTGCCCCTCCTCCCAAGCAAAATCTGAAATGACGCTCCTGGTATAGGACAAACGTAATTTAAACCAGTATTTCCTAGCCTGTGGGAAGCGTGGAGAACGAGTAAAAGGGCACAAGCTACTGAGAGAAGGAAACTGGGCAATTATGAACGAAGGATTTATACTGACCATTTACAATTTAGCTTCAACAACTTCACAGGCACTACATGCTTGACGTTCTGTCTTTGTCATGAAAAGAAGGGGACGTGAAGTATACAGGGCTTACCAAGAGGGACACCAAATAAACAAGATTGGGAGCAATTATTTTTAAAAAATATAAACTAACTACAAAAGAATGATAAACAAAAGGAAATACATAGGAAATAGGGTATCCAGGCTTCGCACATATTTTTTTTAGACGTCATATTATCCTACTATATTTCCTGGGGGCTGTGGTGGCTCTGTACTTCACGACCTTGATAGCTCAATGGTAGAGCGACATTTAAAAGTCGATGGGTGTAGCCACGGCCTTCTAATATTTCCAAGGTCGTAATGTAGCCCAACGTTCTGAGGCGCGTTAGACTGACGACCATGAGGGAAAACCCATTGTAGTAGGAGCATGAGTGTTGAACAAGTACCATGTGCGTGGATTTTCTTGGTGTTCTCCCGTTTCCTCCAACTACCTTCATTCCACTGATCCCTTTATTCTCAATATTACCGTCTCCTTTAGTCTGTGTGTCATAACCGTGGAACGTAAAAGTGATTTTTTTTTTTTCATTTTTGCTATATTTTGTACTCTTTTACAAACGGTTAAAATACAGATAAGCAATAAAATAATAATCGTAAAAAAAAAAAAAAAAAACATTTAAGATACTCGTCTCAGGTAACATCATATGTCCTTATGTTGTGTAAACAGCACTTCATTGCTACCATCACCCCCTTCTCTCATCACGTTCTTATGTATTAATGGCAATAAATCAACAAATAAATAATTCCTCATGCCCACGCCTAATACCTTTTTATTACACTTAAATTGAGGTCAATGACCCATGAGAAGGCGTTACCTTCTGCGACCCGCTCTTCTATTGATGGAAATGAAACTGTATTTAAAAATATATATATAAAGAACAATCTTTCTGTAAAATGCAAGTGCACTTAAACGGAGAAACAAATTTTGTAAGCAATACAATGTTATTTTCTTGTTAACAATAGTTTGAAAAATAAATCATTAACAAGGAAAAAATATGGCGGGGTAACATAAAGAAATAGCAATACGACTAAATACATTTGGTACTCTTCCTTAGATTGAGAACTAAAGATCTGTTTGTTAATTTAGGAAAGTTCTAATGACGCATTCTGCTTCCGCGTTTGCAGAATATTGTGATTAGCGATCCACATTTAAATACATGGTCAGCGTATTCAAAGCGTAGGCATGAGCCATAGAAACGCGTTGCAAACGCATTGACAAGCCATGCACTAATGCTTTTAGTGCATGGCTTGTCAATGCGTTCACAACGCGTTTCTATACAACGACCAGATTTCTACGGTGCGGCAATTGGAGCGAATGCTGTCTCCTTTCCCCTATCTCACAAGTTAAAGGCTCTGGTCGTTGCAGTGTTTCTGCAACGCGGCACGGTTTTCAGTGAACGAGGAGGTTTTTCGCACTAAATAAGATTTCTGAATTTTATTTCACTACCAATTAACAAATGGAATTTATTTTTATGCATTCGTATTTTTAAATTATGGGTCTATGCTGAAGCAAACAAACATAATGACAATTAAAAAAAAGTGATCGCAGAATTACAAAGAAAGAAAGAAAATCTAAAGTAGAGCAGAAAACAAATGAAGGTAAACACGAATTTACAAGCTATTTTTTAGCTTGTAGATAATGAAGGTTTCTTATACAATATTAATAAGTCAATATATATATAACCCCCCTCTGTGATTAGTATTTTAGTACATATATATTTCTTGCATAAAGTAAGTGTATTTTATACTGTTGATAACTTTCCACATAAAACTGTATGATAGAAAACGCCACATTGAATTTGGGACTAGTTAGCAATGCTCAGAGGCGTAGTCACGAGGGGTGTCCACCGGGTCCGGACCTCCCAAAAATTTCGAAACTAGACTAACATTTATAGACTTTCTTAATGAACTATACCCGTTTAACAGAGAAATGATTGATGCAGGCTAAATATTTGTCCTCATCATGTATAATCCGCATCTCAGGAGGTTGCAAGTCTACGGAATTCGATCTTCGCGACCCTTCCAGCTGAGTTTCTCCACCCACTCCCGGCTGTGAAGATTTTTTTCAGGGTGGCCAGTCTTATATATACAAACACACGACTAACTCTATTTCTTGAAATGGAAGGGTCTTGGAGAAAACGAAGCAAACGAAGGGCAGATAGTGTTACGTGTGTGCATTGTCCATTCTCAACATGGCACTTGACACAATCTGTTTCACATTTATCACATCGCTACTGGTTCACATTTGTATAGAATACTCTCATTTCACGATAATTTAGAACTCGTTTTAAGTCCTCCCAGTGAACTTTTTTAAGTGTGTATCCACTCGTGCTTCAAGATAAAGGATTATCTTCTCACTTATTGACAATTCATCCATAGAAAGTATCCTACAATATAGAAAAAACTAAGAATACTAACTGCAACTTTTTCGTTTCATTTGACCGAGATCCCGCCTCTTTGTTGGATACCAAATGCCCAAACTCTTCCTGTTTTCCTTTTTCATATCAGACAAATACTGGGACCGACACTTAGAAAAGCTTGAACCACTTTCTTCCTCATTTTATGTCATAAAATGTAAGCAGTTATTTAGACTTGAGATAAAAGTATACGTGCAAGATGCCAACAAAGGAAACAATGTAAAGTCTAGTCTAGTGGCATTTTGATGTCCAACAATCGCAAGTTCTCTCACCTTTTTACATATGAACTTATACATAAGAATATTAATTAATAATAATGTCCTCAGCTAAATCTATTATCCATAAAAGCATTATGACGCAATTGAAATAGATAAATGCAAAACATTTTCTAAGACACTCGCCCCCCCCCCCCAAAAAAAAATATGTCTTGATCCCGGTCGTGTGGTAAGAAAGTTCTTTAGAGAACTCTTTTTATTGCACTTATTAGACATAGCTGTCCTCAGATCGTTGCACAGGTTTTGCTCTATCGTAAGTTCCTCTTAGTTATTTTACACTTATCCAAGGGGGTCTAGGAGGGCCGGCCCCCTAAAATGTTCACGGTAGGTTTGCAAATGAACTATAATATGGTTGGATCCGGCCTCCGTAATTTCTACCGCCCCCCCCCCTACATTTTTGGTCTGGCTACCGGCCTGGCCTTTCCCTTTAGTTATGATTTAGTGTAGAGTTGAAGAACTCTTTGGTTTTATGTGAGCCGCAAACTGAAACAACATAACCTAAAAAAATGAACTCGAAAAAGTTTTCTAATTACTTTTCGTTAATCGTCAACAGCACCACTCCACAATCGAAAAAAAGTAGTGTATATTATGTTTAAGATAAAGAGGCATATATTTAAGATATGATGGCTGAAATTAAAGAAAGATTTTTTTATTGCTGCGGGTGGGGTGGTTATAATGTATGTAATTGCTTGCATTGTATTCCATTCTTAATCCTTCTTTGTTCATCCTTTAAAAAGTGAGCATTTTTAAAAAGTACTCTTAATTTGTCATTTATTTCTTATATCCGAATGTTAGTAAATATATAGTTTGTACGTTAAAGGGCATATATTTAGAGTATGAACAGAACTATCATTTGATTGTTACCTTTCTGTTTCTGCTCGAGTTTTTTTAATTTCTGTTGTTCACTAATCTTTCAGAATGTCTCATTCCGTTTATTACTAAATTCTACTGCTTGTTTGTATGCCTGATAAGTATTTCTACTAATATGTATATAATTTTAATCGGTGTGAAATTTGTTCAGATTCCGAGTCAAATCTGATCAAGTGCCCCTAAATTTGCCCTTATTAGCCAAGCATAACTGTAACTGAAATGGATAATTTTGGATCAAATCGCTCATGTTGGTAAGTTGTTGGATAGTTGTTTCATAACCCTAATTACAAGTATCTCGATACGATACTAAAAAGGAAAGGAAGTTATATTTTGAGTAACCATTGACAATTAGTTATTGAAATTTTGTTAACAAAACTAAAACTATTTTTAAAAAAAAATGTTTGGAAAAACTTCCTTTAAAAACTGTAGGCAGCTGTTACACCGACAAGTTAAACATTTGTTGACAATTTCCTGTTTTGACCAATCAAAAGCAAACATTTGCATTCATGTTTCAATGTATCCCAGTAACTACCCTTCAGCTTTGTATAAATTATCCCGATTTACATTTCAATCATTAATGTTCGTAAGTGCTGTAAAAAAGTTTTGGGAACTGTAAGAATAGCAGCTAATTCCTTTAGGTAATAAACCATGATGATATTCTTCTTCAGGAAGAAAGCTACGAAATTAACAAACGGGTAATCACCAAGAAGGACAGTAATCACAGATTCTGTCAAATTTTTAAGTTTAAAACTACTTTAAACCAAAATATGAGATAATAATAATAATAATAATAATAATAATAATAATAATAATAATAATAATAATAATAATAAAGTTGTTCGAGTCGATAATGAATGCTAGCTGCAAGAAGTATAAATTCAATGGTGATGCGTGGTAAATTGATTTATAATTTTATTTTCTGACTATGGAAGTATCGAGACTGAAAAAAGTGTCAAATAATTTGTATTTATTTTTTAAAACAATCTCTCCAGACTCTCCCTGTAGTCTAATAAATTAAACTAGCGAAATGAAATGAAATGAAATGAAATTTTGAGTTTTACGTCCCACGGTTATGCCGGTTAGGCTAAAGGAGACGTTGATAATGAGTAATGAATGAAATGGTGGAATGAAGAAAGTGGGAGGAAACGGAAGAACCCCGAGAAAACCCACGCACACGGTGTTTAAACTAGCGAAATGAGTAGCATATTTACTCTCAAATACAATATATTCATTGATGTTTTTCAAACGCTTTTTTTTCTCCTTCATTTTAAAGACTAACAGGAAGACGGAATTTCTCTGCTCTTTAACTGCTGGCTAGCCATGTGTCAGGTGTCACTGAAGCTTGATTTACAGCATCTCCTCCCTCCAAATGATCAGAAGGGAACGTTTCTTTGGATTTCTACACAAACATGGCATTCACCATATACCTGGCAACTCTGAAAAAAAGTTTGCTTTTAGAGAATAATAAACTATCGTACAACTTTTCAGAGGGCAACAACTATACCCTCTGCTCCCCGCTTCCTCACCCCGCACTTGTATTCTCCTCTGAAGGGGACATTACTTTATCTTATCTTATAAAAATAATCGTTCTATCATTGTTTCTAAGAATATAGGTGACAGTAATTAAGAATTACTTATCGTCTTTTCAGGTTCAGAATAAGACAGGTTTGATATTACATAGATGTATTGGATCCTTCAAACGCTTGGGACCCCTCCCAGCAGTGCTTAAAGTGACATCAGATGAGGTGACGGTATGGAAAAAATATGTCTACTTAGAGCAGCAATTCTGACAGAACCTTAAAGAGCATCTCTACTCCTGACATTTTTGCACCATTTTTGACGTGAAAATCTATAAAAAAAGAGGGAGAGAGTGAGGATTAATGTGTAAATGTTTTACTCGCCATTATCATCAGCCTAGTATTCAATGAATGTTGTTTTCCGTTGTATTGTATTCTATTGTATTGTAATCCGCTAGTATTTAATGATTCTTTCCAATCACATTTCCATTTTCAAAAGCTTCTGGTCTCTTCTCGTCTCCTGGTCAACAGTATTTTTCTTATACCAGACTTTCCCGAACGTCCTGCACCACCACCACACTAACCTGCATGAGGTAAAACTTTGGAAGGATAGATGGCACCACCAATGAAAACTGTTGGCAGGCATAGAGGACTGGTTCGTAGGATCAAATGAAGGTGTGTGTAGCGAGTGTTCCTATAGAGTCAAAAAAGGCAACATGAGGACCTTTCAATTCGAGCTGTGCTACGACTTTTATGGAAAAAAGGACTAACTGCAAAAGCTGCAGCGAAGGAAAGGACACCGTACAAAAAGCATTGCATTTCCTTGTCTGTCCGATTTGGCCGGTTGAGAAACTTAATTTCGACACCTTTCGTCTTCATCCTAACATCTATCACACTCTCTCGCACAAGACTGCTCTTACACAACCAATTACAGTAACGGATATAACTCGAACTGTCCAGAACAAGAAAAATACTGCACCTGGTTTCGATGGGATTACTTATCGACATATTAAAGAAGCGCCTTATCAGTTGCTTTACTTTCTTTCTCTCATTTATACATTCATCCTACGGACAGGCTTTGTTCCTTGTGAATGGAAGACTTCCAAAACACTGATGTTTCTGAAACCACACAAAGCACCAAATACTGTTTCTTCTTACCGGCCTATTCAACTTACTTCTGTGTATTGCAAAATTCTTGAAAGAATCCTTGTTCGACGCTTTCATTCTTATCTAAGAGAACGTAATATAATCCCTCTGCATCAGGCTGGTTTCCGCCCCGGTTTTAGTATCAATGATCAGTTTCTTCGTCCGTCTAATATTATTACCAATCAGTTTAATTCACAATTTACATCTTGTCTAGTGCTCTTCGACCTGGAAAAGGCATTCGATAAGGTATGGCATGCAGCTCTCATATATAAACTTATCCGTCTGACACTTCCCATATCATATATCAGGTTTATCTATAATTTTTCTTCACAACCGTATTGCTTATGTTACTCTTAATGACACTCTCTAGCACCCGATATTTATTCTCTCTGGAGTACCACAAGGGTCTGCCTTATCACCTTTGCTGTATCTTCTATATGTAGCAAATATGCCACCATTGCGGGCAAACACACATATTTTTCAGTATGCAGAAGACACTGCATTTCTTATATTAGGCCGGACTATTCATCGTATAAGTACTGAAATTAATGCAGCAATTCAAACTTTTCTCACCTGGTGTACGAAGTGGCGTCTGAAACTCAACCCAGATAAAACACAAGCAATAGTCTTTCTCCCGCCAAAACGCAGATCATGGGTACATCGAAATCCTTCACTTCTGAATATCCAAGTAGATAACATGCGGGTTCATCCAGCTAAACATGTAACGTATCTGGGAATTATTTTTGACCATCACCTCACTTGGTGCCCTCATCTTCAGAATGTAATACAGAAAGCATATAACAGGATTAATCTCCTCAAACGCCTCACGGGTACTACTTGGGGACCACGAGCTAATCCCGTTCTTAACACCTACAAAGTATTCTTACGACCAGTCCTGACCTACGGATTCACTGCATGGATAGCCGCACTCCAGCGTCATTATGAAAAACTGAAAATACTAGAACGACATGCCATGCGAATAGCCTACAGAATAAAACTTCCTAGTCCTACTCAAGATCTTTACGAAATTATGCCTTTTCCACATCTTCTGTTCCATCTTGAAGCTTTACGGACGAAATATATTACTAACCGATTCGAGTCCCGGCATCCCTTACTCCTCACCACAATGCAAGCAGACATCCCGTTCAATCCACCTCGCAAATTACTGGATACACCTTTGTCGCTACTCTTTGCACTTTACCGCTATACCCTACCTCCTGATCATCCGGATTTAGACGCAGTTGCAGCTTTTTCATCATCCGTCGTTCCTCATTACATATCACCTTCATCCTCTGCACAATAACAACCTCATGTCTTACCAGGGCACTGTTTGTCTTCATCACGTCCAAAGTTGAACAGAACATACCATTCATCTGTTACACTATCACGTCTTTGTTGTGTTGTGACAGTGCACTTCATGTTCCTCTTTTCATTTACTTCTTCTAATTTTCTTTTTTTACCATGATCAAATAAAATAGAACCTGAATAAAATGATGATTAACTCCCCGTGTAACCAAATTGCACTTACACCATTTATTGTACTTGTATTAGCAACACCAATACGTATTGTAACCTATGCCAAAGAGAGGGCGTAACCCTCTAATGGCTGGGAGTAGGAACTTATTTTATAAGGATAAAATAAAATTTGATGAATAACGATTTCAATGTTACTCTATTCCCGTACCCGAAAGAAAAAAATGTCCGATTTGGGTGTTCTTTTTGGATATGCTGTAGCTGTGGACCTCCCGGGAAATTGTTTATATAGGGTCAACTCCGTATGATCAAGACTGTGTCCTCCAGAGGTCACCAAAGGACACACAACGGGTGTTGGTAGAACTGGTTCAAACTTGGCATACAAAAAATAGTTATGTGTTATACTGAGCTTGGGTAAATGAGGATAGTCCACGTAACGGTGTGACTTTTGGTTACCTCTGGAGGTCACAAGGTTGATCATAGAAAGTTGACCTCATATAAGGAATTAACTGGGGGGTTCTCAGCTACAACATATCCAAAAATCATCAAAATCGGGCAGACGAGGAAATGCAATGCTTTTTGTACGGTGTTACTTTTGGTGACCTCTGGAGGTCACAGGCTTGGTCATAAGGAGTTGGCCCCATTTGACCGGGGGGTTCTCAGCTACAACATATCCAAAAATCACCAAAATCGGACAGACTAGAAAATGCAGTGCTTTTTGTATGGTTTTCTTTGTCGTGTAGAGAACAAAGCAATACTGGATCGATCGAGAGCTACTCGTTGGTTCAGAAAATTTACTGCGAGTGATTTAAGCCTCGCGAACAAGTCCGTAGGGGTAGACCTTCGATGAAATTTAACGGCCCCCTGCAAAATGCTGTGAGTGCTGAACCACAATCGAGTACACGTGTGTTAACAAGAGTGATTGGGGCATCAAAATCGGCAGAAAACCGTCGATTGCGTGCCATGTATTACGTCAATAAACTGCCCGACAAAATCCTCATGAGCTGACAGAGGAGCAGGTCCAGACAAGAGTGGCAACTTGCTAGAATTTGTTTAAGAAGACCCGCGTGATCTTCGTTTCTGGGGGAGAATTGTGACAGGAGATGAGAATCGGTGTTTTTGAGAAACCCTGACACACGTCAACAGTGGATGAAAAAAGGACAGGAAGCCCTGGACAATGTGAAATAGGACAGATTTGGAAAAAAGCTCATGTTGTGTGTTTGATGGTGTATTGACGGGATAATTCATTTTGGGTTTGTTCCAGAGAGTCGTGCTGTAACAGGTGAACTGTATTCTGAAGAATTACGCCGAATGTATGCCATTCTGAACGAGAAATATCTGGCATTAACGAGGAAGAAGAGCTTATTGTTGCAAATTGACAATGCTTCGAGTTATCGATCTCGAAATGTGACCAACATCCTTGCTGAACTTGACGTATTTGAGTTGTTACTCCATCCTGTCTATGTTTCAGTTGTTGCACTCTACGATTATGGTTTGTTTCGCTCTCTCTCACATTTCTTGTGTGGTCGGCAACTATATTCATATGATGAGATGCATGCTGCCTGTCGCGAAGTTTTCAATTCTAAGCCTGCCACCTGGTATCACCATGAGATTGAACTGTTGTCTCAAAGATGGGTGAAGGTCATCAAGCATGATTGCCTGTACTTTTCTGAATAAAGATTTGTCTTTGGTTCTGATGTTCGTGTTTCATTTTCCTTCATGTATGGTGCAGAGCTTCTGGGACAGCCTGGTAATTGTAAACACAGAAGTCCAGACAATGTGAAAATAATCATTTTGAATTTAAAAACGAGTCCTGTCAATGACAGGGCGGATTCAAGTTAAACATTTTAGGCGGGTGGTACGGTAGTTAGATTTTTTGGTGGGTGTGGGGGGGAATTGTTCGCCGAAATGTTGCAAAATCAAGAGCACAAATTCTGCTATTGAATAGAGCGATAGACAACTTATATTTACTTCCAAAGGAGCAGCAACGAAATCTTCGATAGTACAAACGTGTTTGTTGACTCAATGCTAACGTCATACTTATTTGTATGTGTAACATCTTTTGTTTTCTGCACGCAAATTACAATTTAAATCAATTATTTTTACCGGTATGCCATACCGGCCGATTTTCGAACTTTCGGATGCATAACCGGCTCATACCGGCTCACTTTAAGCACTGCCTCCCAGCAACTGGCAATGAGGTTTGTTTTGACGTTCTTCGAGTTCTCTTAGCTATACATGCTGATCCTACATCTGGCGGGTTTCAAAGTTTCCTTCAGGAACGTATGACATTGATAAGTAATGTTTCGCCTCACATGGAAGTATATTCTGTTCATTGTGCATAGCTTACAACCAAGACGGATGATTTGGAATGTAGTTTTTCTTTTACGCACGTGTGTGTCTGTTGGTGTATATGTGACATTCGCAATTCAAATGTCTCTTTTGTGGGAGCAGGAAAATTCGGTGTAAGAAAATTCGGTCGGTGTACAGAAAATTCGGTGTACGGAAAACTCGGTGTGGGGAATGTTAGGTGTAAAGAAAGATTCGTTGTAGTAGGCCGTAGGATTTATTAAAAACTCAACTTTGAGGATAAATGAGCGTATTAGTTTTAAGTTCAAACTGAAGTAGGCCGTAGGATTTATTAAAAACTCAACTTTGAGGATAAATGAGTGTATGTTTGAAGTTCAAATTTTGTGTAGAACGTACTTTTACTGTCTACTATCATTTTTACTGTTCACTGTCTACTTTATATTGCTTTATATTGAATTGTATTCCTAAAATTATTGGAATTCTAGATTTCGAGGGATTTTAACATTTTATGGTCCTTACATGACGAAAAATTTGTGCTCCAATCAGACACTTTAGTTTGTTTACCTTAAGGCAAACAAAGTAAAGTGTCTGATTGGAGGAGAAGTCAACTATTTGTACAACTATTATCTGATAAAACCATCCTGCTTTATATTGCCCTTTCCACTAAGACTTTTTTGATCAATATATTTTTGCATCTTACATGTGTATGTACAGAGAGATTCTTTGAAAACTCACGGATTTCATTTGGCTCCAGAATTTCTAACTGAAGTCAGATTTTCATGCGGTTTGCTGCAAATCATCAAGGAGGGATGGGAGATTTATGGGATTATGTTTACTGGTTTAAATTCATCCGGGGTAATATAGAGCAGGCCGCAAGAAAAACAGCAAATATTCACCATTGTACGTTACAGTTCGAATGAGATATTGGTATTTGAAGCGAAATTGAAATATACAAATTAAGTGTTAGTGAGAATAAAATTAAGTGTTAGTAGCAACACACATAAATCACATGCTGAATGAAGATTTCTTGGGTGACTTACGTTAGAGTCGGTAACTGACATCGTCCACAACATCTGCCAGCGGGGTCCGATGCTTCCCTGTCTTACTCAGAAGCGATCCTGTTTCCTGCAATTTATTCACTAACGACCATATTATGTTCCTGTCTGGGGCAGGACGTGAGGCAAAGTTGCGTGTAAATGCCCTTTGCGTAGCAACAACAGGTCCCGTTCTCCAAAAACTTTTTAACGATAAAATCACGTTGCTCCAAAAAGTACATCATTGTAGCTGTGTCCTGATCATATTGATACAGTAGCATAGCATAATTCTCAATACAACGGCCCAGTTTCCTGTTTCTTATTGACCGTCGCGTTGTTGCCATCTAACGAAGAAACTCAAATCTCCACACCGCACCTCACCTAATTCCAATTCGGTACAGTGGCGAATATTTGTTGTTTTACTAGAGGCGTGGCCGATATTACCCCAAATGGATTTAAACCAGTAAACATAGTTCCATAAATCTTCCAACGTTCCTTGATCATTTGCCACAAACCGCATGAAAATCGGACTTCAGTTAGAAATTCTAGACCCAAATGAAATCCGTGAGTTTTAAAAGAATCACCTTGTATATGTTCTATGATGTACTATAGGGAAGGTGTTTTTAGTTGTTCCTATAACTCTTATCTGAACTTATAATTGTTTTATTTCTGACAAAAAGTGTCAGCTTCATTGTGTGATGAAAAGTAGTTTATAGTAATACCCCGCGAAAGACATGCAAGAGATAGTGAACTAAAGGCCAAAAAAAAAAAAAATTTATTCGTTACATTTTACGGTTTTCGTTTTCACAATATGAAGTGTTGTAAATTATCGTAAGTGGTAATATTCAATATGTATTACACCGAATCTACCTTGCACCTAAATTTCCCCACACCGAGTTTTCCATACACCGAATTTTCCTACACCGAGTTTTCTTACACCGAATTTTCCTAGACCCCTCTTTTGTATCAACTGTTTTGCGTTTTAGTTATTAGATTTACCTGCATGGTGTGTGTGTGTGTGCTTTAATTCTGTAAACAACTTACAAATTCTGAATGAATTCTTACCATGACTTCTGTAAATAACTTACCAAAAAATGCAAAAAGAAAGAAAAGCAATTTTCCCAGCGCTCCACTGAGGAAAATTAGCAATTGAGGCTTAGAAAAAATAAACAAAAGCAATTCAGGAGCGTTCGAAAAAAATCTGGATTAATTTCAGAAAACATCTTATGGCAGCTATGTTGTTTGCACTAGATTTATTTCCACAATTGATTTTAAATTTTCTTAGAGAAACTGTGAATAAAGTGTGTTCAGTTTACATATTTCTTTTATAACACTAATCTCTGCCACGAACTGTCTACGCTGCAGACGAATTTGAATCAGGCCCGTATCCACGGGGGGCAAGAGGGGGCCGGGCCCCCCCTAAATTTTGGCTGGCCCCCAAAAATTTAACGGTAGGATTGCAAATGAACTATAATATGGTGATAAGTATAATATGATTGGGTCGCCCCCCCCTAACTTCTACCGGCCCCCCCCTAAATTTTGGGGCTGGCTACGGGCCTGATTTGAATCACTGTCAGGGATTGGGGTTTGTTAGAATGAATTGTTCGCAATGATTTAGAAAAAAAATATATAGTGAATCTACAAAGCTTCTGAAATTAATATTAACTGTGCCTATGACATCAGTAAAAGGAGAAAGACGTTTTCCAACATCGAAAAAAATTACACTTTCAAGAAATTAAATGTCCCAAGAAAAGTTATCGCCATTGGTTATGCTTTCCATCGGAAAAGACCCGACAATAAGAATACCCGAGTTCCACCAGCATATATTAGGCAGATTTGCTCCAATCAGAGAGGGGAGAATGGACTTACTAATTAAATAAGGTGACTAATCGGGTAAATTGTTCTGCATTATTTTTTTATTTTTTTAAAAATATAATTTTATCTTATTTCATATGTCACATAGCATTTGCACCTAAAGTTATGCTGATTAGTCAATGAGTCCAGTTTATATCTTCTGTCTCTGATCGTTTGTACTGCAACACCCAAAATCACAATCCACCAGCGCCCACTGATTTAAACGACATCAGAAGTGTCACAGTTTCTCTCAATGACCCCGTAAACTATGACGTCTTCATTAATATCAGCCATTTTCAATCATTTTTAAATATTTCCCCCTCCCTCTCACCTAAGTTGCTCCGTCAAAGTGAAATGATACTAACCATCTCAGTCCCGAACTTTATCTATGTTGAAAATTTGATCAAGATTGGTCGGATTGTTCAATATTTATCAAGTTACAAACATAGTCACTTTCATTTTTAGTTATTTTTATATGAAATGAAATGAAAAATGAAATCTTTGTTTTACGTCCCACGAAATCTTTGTTTTACGGTTATGCGACTAAGGTAAGAAGACATGATGAAGAGATATGAATGAATTGTCGGAATGAAGAAAGTGGGAGAAAACGGAAGAATCCCGAGAAAACCTATGCACACGGTGTTTGTCCACCACAAAGTTCACTTGGCGCGAACTGGGACCCCATGCACCAGAGGTGAACGCTTTACCATTGAGCCACCGCAACTTCTACCCCTCCACGGAGGCTTGTGGAATCTTGCGGATCATTTCCACTTGGGATTCTACTAACTTGACAGAAAATTTAGTGCAGAAATGTTCACATGTTTCAGTCATTTTGCCAAAAATGAAATTTCGACACCGCTCACTTACGCCTTCATTCATCGGTGGCCTGCCGACGACTGACTGCTTCTGCAGGCTGAAAAAAATGCGGAATAGAAACATCGACATACCTGCATCAAACCACTCTTCCCGAACTGTTTAGGATGGTAATTTGAATAGCCATATAGTCCAGTTTTAGATTTTAGGTTCCCCATTTCTTCTACTTTTAGTTCTAGTTATGAAGTAAATTTTATTAATGTAACTTAGCCTAATCTAATCTATTATGGATAGAGTGATAGACCATTATGTATACAGTGAAAGCAGCATTATGTATACAATAAAAAAAACTTATGTATACATTGGTACAGCATTAAGTATACAGTGAAAAATTTATGTAGGCAGTGATATAGCATTATGTATACAGTGAAAAACGTATGTATATAGTGATACAAAAATTATGTAAACAGTGAAAAGCATATATACAGAGTTAGAGGATTACGTATACAGGGAAAAACTTAAGCATACAGTGATACAATATTATGTATACAGTGAAAAACATATATACAGAATTAGAGAATTAGAGAATTAAGTATACAGTGAAAAACTTAAACATACAATGATACAGCGTTATGCATACAGTGATAAACTTATGTAGACAGTGATACAGCATTATGTATACAGAGAAAAACTTATGTATATGGTGATACAACATTATACATACAGTGAAAAACTTAACTATACAGTGATACAGCATTATGTATACAGAGAAAAACTTATGTATATAGTGATACAACATTATGTATACAGTGAAGAACATATATACATAGCTAGAGGATTACGTATACAGTGAAAAACTTAAGCATACAGTGATACAGCATTATGTATACAGTGAAAAACTTAAGCATACAGCGATACAGCATTACGTATACAGTGAAAACTTATGTATACAGAGATAGAGGATTATGTATACAGTGAAAAACTTAAGTATACAGTGATACAGCATTATGTATACAATGAAAAACTTATATAGACAGTGATACAACATCTTGTATACAGAGAATAACTTATGCATATGGTAGTACAGCATTACGTGTACAGTGAAAAACTTATGTGTACAGTGATACAGCATTATGTATACGGTGAAAAACTTAAGTATATAGTGATACAGCATTATGTATACAGTGATAGTGTATATCCTGAAGACAGAATTTAATCGTTTATCAAATGTTTTGTAAAATTCTACGATATTATGAGTGTTTAACGGGGGCGGTTAAGATGAGGTTTTATGAATCGATAAAGTTCATTGAGCGGAACAAAAAGATATGCTTTAGGTTAAATTCTCGTGCTTAGTTTTCGAAATACTTAATTTTTATGAAATTAAAAGTTATGTTCTTTGTTACTAATTGCATGATGTTGATAGTTATATATATATGGCATATATGGCACATACTCTTTTTTCACTTTAGCTTTTTTGTGATTTATCAAAGGCATCATATGACTGTTTTGTCTGCTGTGTGAGATATTGACGTGTATGAATAAGAGATTTTGGTGTCATTTGGCATATTCTTTATGAGTTGTAAGTGTGTCGTACATGGCACTTACTTATTTCTTGTCGGAATTAAGTGAAAAATCTAAAATTTAAGTTTTAATTCATTTTTCAAGTTTCCATATCAGGATTTCCAACACTGATTTGTTTTTTTTTGCTAAAAAAAAAAATCATACAGAAAGGGGTTAATGTGTGTTACATTAGATTATTTATTTATTTGTGTGCTATATATAACATGAAACTGTTACATAGATTCTTTATTTATTTATTTATTTATTTATTTGTTTATGTGCTATATAGAATATGGAATTGTTATATTCAGTTATTTATATATTTATTTATTTATTCATGTGCTATACAGAATATGGAACCGTTACATTCGATTATTTATTTATTTATGTGCTATATATAATATGAAACTGTTACATTCGATTACTTTTTTATTTATGTGCTATACAGAATATTGAACCGTTACATTCGAATATTTATTTATTTACGTGCTATATATAATATGCAGAAGTTACATTCGATTATTTGTTTATTTATGTGCTATAGAGAGCATGAAGCTGTAACATTAGATTCTTTATTTATTTATGTGCTATGCAGAAAATGGAACTGATATATTAGATTATTTATTTATGTACTATACAGAATAGAAAACCGTCTTGGATCAGTGGTCCAGTGCTCCCCTCTCGTGAGTGAGGTCCCGGTTTCGACCTTAGCTCACCGCAAATATTTTTTGTAGTGGTTAAACAACTTGTGTGTGGCAGTTTTTTACCGTTTCCTCCCACTTTCTTCATACCACAATTTCATTAATTACAATATTAGCACCATCTCCTTAGCCTCGGATATGCATGGGACCTCAAGCTAAAAAATATATACTCTATGTGAAAAATATACGTGTTAAGTAATAGATATTTTCTAATATTTGATTTCTTCTAGCCAGGGACGTATGCAGCAGATGGGTCTTGAGAGGCCTTTGCCCTTCTGCCATCGAAATCCCGGCTTTTCTGTAAATTTACTCTAATTTTAGGAGTAATTCTACAAATTTTAATACAATATATCCTCATTTTGAATTTGGACCCCCTCCAAAAGTTTTAGACCCCTGCCGAAATAAATTCCTGCATATAACGTACCTGCTCCAATCAGTACACTGAGAAAAATCCGTTAACCGGACAGCGGTATATTCTATAAATATAGGGAATCCTTATATTTACTACGGAAATCAGTAACAAGCATACTTATCCATATGCTACATATTTTTTCCCGCTTAGACATTCAGTGACGTAACTAGGAGAGCAAACGGGGCTTGTGCCCCGGGCGCCGGATTCGGAGGTCGCAAAATTGAGCAAACATTTGAGGGAGCGTGTTGGTTTGGTTGGTCAGAGGGCCGGTAAGGCAAGTTCTCTTCTCGGGCGACAACTAACGTAGTTGCGTCTTTGTAGATGTTACATCATGCCGTTGCAGGATGTATGATATCTAACAGTCTTCCGTATATTACATATGTATACGCATGTTACATACGCCAACTATATGTTGCACACGTCCATCTGTATGTGAGATCCTGACCACCTATTTATAGTTCTTTTGTTCCTATTGAAAGTACGTTTATTCGGAATACTTGCACGGAAAGAACATATAATTTTTTTCAGTTGTATGTTTGCTGTAAATTAAGTCCACAAACTACAGGATTTAACCTACGTTTTTACGTACACCACTTATTTTTCTGTGTAATATTTATAATCCTAACAATGTCACACAGTTATTTTTTATATACTCGTAAATTAAATTGTTTTTTTAGTTTTCAGACTGAAAGTGTATCAAGGGCAGCCAAATGCGAATAAAAGAACTGGATTTTTTTAGTTGAAGACAATAGGTTATTAGGTTTAAACTCCATTACCCAGGAACCGCCATAATTTCTTGATAAAACAAGAAAAATGCATTTTATGAATTCACATATTTATCTTAACTTCCTTTAACATATATTTCAGTCTCCTTGTTTAAAACAAGGAATGAATGTCTAATTACCATAGAATACGTCACAACACCACACTTGAACAGAGTGACAGAATGTTTTCACATAGATAAGCCTAATAGTTACTTTAAAAAAAAAAAAAAACTGTGCATTGGAAACATAAACACACAATTTTTACAATATTAAGAGTGAAATGCTTATATGTAAATCGTGAAGGAGAAAACGCGGTTTAAGAGAAGTCATATCGTGTCTTATCACTAGATGGCTGTTGGGGTTAAGGCTGTGACCCTGAATGAATAGTCTCAGGGGGAACGTGCTGAGAAGCTAAACGTTTCAAACACAATCTAGACTCTTGCAGTTCTATCTGGGAATCCTAGTTCTTTGTTCAGGATGGTCTCCAAATCATGTTCACGTAAGTAGCATTATGTTAATACTTCCGGAAGAAAAAGTTGTCTAAATTTATTTTACATTTTAAGCAGCAGTACTATTTGGTCCATATGTAGTAACATTTACAAATAATTTGCTGTTTAAGTTTTTTTTTTTTTTAATGTAAATATCATACACCTTTATTATTAGCAAATCATTTAGGTTTTGATTCACCAATCATTTGAACTGAAAAAAAAAATCCACAAATTTAGCTTTTACCACATTCCTCGTTCAGAATTCAAGTGCCTAACAAAGTAGAACCGTGTGAATTTTCTTTATTTTTTAATTTCAGAAGAACTAATATTCGCGCATGCAAAGGAAAATCTGCAACTACCTCATAATAGTTTAGCAATATATATGTAAGTCGTAGTTGTATGAAGAATCACTACTACACAGCAGGGTCATTTCAAATCTTGCTTGGGAAAGAAGAGGGCAAGATTCTAGGGACAAAAGTAGTTTCATGTTATTTTATTATTAGTGGTATATTACTAAACTCTTGACAAAAACTCAAAAACGAGTATATCTCAAACTCAAATGGGACAATTGTATTCTGACCCCCCCCCCTAAATGACGCCTCTGCTACAACTCCAGGAAAGAACTTAATGTTACCATAAAAAGGTTCTCCATTAAAAGCATCATAACCCCCCCCCCAAAAAAATGAAATGGAATCATTGTTTTTTTAACATCCGAGGCACATGCCCTTTAGGTATATCGATTTTACGAAAGTGGTCAAAATTAATATCAAGTGATTTCTTTCATCATTACCAATTGCTCTGTGTAGTAGCTGTATAGAACAGTGGCCTACCTAGGGATGCGCACGAGACTAGTCGAGACAGGATTTTCCTGACACAATTCGAGTCGAGACACGGCACTTCTAATAGAGAAATATACATTTTTTCGAGACGAGACATCACTTTTACAGAACATTTTCGAGACGAGACAGCCGCAATTCTTGTCTCGTGCGCATCCCTAGGCCTACCCACGGGGAAGTCCACTGGGTCCGGACACTCCCACCAAAAAACCTTCCTAACTCAAGGTACAAATGTACACTTTCTCAATACTGTAGTTTAACAGGGATATGATTGATGTAGCATGAAAATTTGATATACAGTTCATGTGTACCTCTTTCTCTTTTTTAAAAAAAGTAGTCCAGTTCTATCATTTCTTCTCTGAAAATATAGGTGGAAGTATTTTACAATTACTCAATTACTTATCGGGTACAGAATAATACCCGTTGAATACTACATAGACGTAGTGGGTCGTAGTATTGGACCCCCCCCCCCCAAATCTTAGACTCCCTTATCAAAAGGTTCTGAATGCTCACCTGTTATAGAATCACTAAATTCATCAGGACCGCGCAAAGTAAATTACTCCCGAGTAACATGGTGAGTAACAACACCTCGTACTGCAGAAAAGAAAGGAAGAAAAAAGTTGACAGTTCCGGCCGCAAATCTATGGAATAAAGGCTTTGTTGAGGAGCCTCAGGCGCGCATCCAGAATTTTTTGTTGGGAAGGGCTTAAAGTTTGGGGAGATACAATATTATAAGATAATATATATGTGTAGTATTCAACCGATGATTTTCTGTACCCCAAAATACGATAAGTGGTTGTTAAATACTGCCACTCACATTCTCAGAGAAGATAATAATACTAGATTGTTTTTGTAAGAAAAGAAAGAGTACAGATGTCATATGAGATAAAAAAAAAATCTTTATGCTACATCAATAATTTCTGTACTAAACAAGTGCAATGCTGTTAAAGAATGTGTACAAATGAATGACAAGTTTGGAAGTTTTTTTTTTTTTTTTAATGGGAGAGGAAATCCGTATCTGCTGGATCCCCCGCGTGGGTGCTTCTATGATGAGACGAACGGCCGAGGTTGGCCAACAAATATAGCGATCTTAGTCCTTAGACGACAGGCTACTTGCTCAGTAATTTTCGTTCAGATCTGCCCAGTAGTTACCAATAAATAAAGTACCACACAGAAACATACATAGCCTACATGCATGTATACATACATACATACATACATACATACAACATACATACATACATACATACATACATACATACATACATTACTCCTGGAGTGAAACTAAAAGTTTCCTTCTGATAGTCACCATTTTGTTATGATATAAATTCTATATTCCAAGTGCCACTGTCGGTGGAGTGGTCCTGTAATCAAGCTCTTACAAGGAACCCTAGGTATCTATCAGAGCTCGATTTTCATGAAACTTTGTATATAGAGAGAGTACCTCGGGAAACTCGCACAGCCAAAATTGTAGCTGCAGAGTCCAAGACGTTGGGACACTAGGACCCGAGAAAGATCAAAAGTGGAACGTCAGTACATTAAGGACATGGTGAGAAAATGCACGTTTTTCTTTAAAACTAATCATTGTAGCGACACGAAATGAGCATACATCGATACGAGATGGTCGATATGATCTGTTAAAAGTTATAAAAAGAATATCCGCCATCTTGAAAGAGGCCATGTTGAAACTGGTGCGATTGGTGTAAATGAGAAGAGGGTCACCCGATGCATTAATTTGAACGTAAATAGCCACAAAAAGCTGTTGGTGAAGTCTGTGATGGGATTACATTATTCCTGTGCTTCTGGTAGTGGTGTAGGTACAAAATAAGCAAAGTGTATCTCATGACACTCGAGCAGATGGAGGGTATGGAGCGCTATAGGTGGACTGATATCACGTTCTGATTTCTGTTCGAATTAATTTAAGTCTAATAAAAAGTTACAAGTTAATGTCAACCATGACATTATTATGAAGATTGAACCCGTCATATCAGCACATCGACACCAATTACATGTTGACTCTGACACAAATGATGTAGTGCTAAAATTATATTGCGCTCGGTTTTCTAGTTCCACTGATCCCACTCATAGCGCTCCATAATCTGCATCTGCTCGAGTGTCATTAAGATACACTTTGCTCATCTTGTACCTAAATCACTCTATCAGAAGCACAGGAATAATGTAATCCCACCACAGACTTCACCAACAGCTTTTTGTGGCTATTTACGTTCAAATTAATGCATCGGATGACCCTCTTCTCATTTACACCAATCGCACCAGTTTCAACATGGCCTCTTTCAAGATGGCGGATATTCTTTTTATAACTTTTAATAGATCATATCGACCATCTCGTATCGATGTATGCTCATTTCGTGTCGCTACAATGATTAGTTTTAAAGAAAAACGTGCATTTTCTCACCATGTCCTTAATGTACTGACGTTCCACTTTTGATCTTTCTCGAGCCCTAGTATCCCAACGTCTTGGACTCTGCAGCTACAATTTTGGCTGTGCGAGTTTTCCGAGGTACTCTCTCTATATACAAAGTTTCATGAAAATCGGGCTCTGATAGATACCTAGGGTTCCTTGTTAGAGGAGAAATAATGCGATGAGGAACGATCTGTACTGTGGATTGATCTTGCTGGGGTTAGTCCAGGCCCGTATCCAAGGGGGCTCTAGGGGGTCACCCCCCTAAATTTTTACGGGCCCCCTCTAAAATTTTCACGGTAGGCTTGCAAATGAACTATGATATGGTGATGAAATATAATATGGTTCGATCGGGCCTCTCCTAACTTCTACCACCACCACCCTACATTTTTGGGTTAGTCTCTGCACCAACCAATTTATCCGTATTCAAGCCTCATTCAGAGCCCATATTAATTTTTGGTTTGTTGTTTTGAATACCAGCACCAAGGCTAGAATCTCTACAGTCGAAGGTGAAATTTGAACCACCGTAATGGGTTCAAATTTCCAGGTGAGTCAGACATTAAAAATTGTTTCCGTTCTGCATAACCTCGATGTAGCATAAGGGTGCAACACACACAAACCAAAACTCAAAAAATGTTCCCTGTAATGTTAATATATAGTGATCCAATACAGGGCAAAATATAGCAAAAACATTTTAGCAAATATAGCAAAAAGCTTTTATTACCGAAGAGACGGCTTAACTTCTGTGAAAAGCTAAAACAAGTAGTAGTGTCACATGAACACCACGTGAAGGAATTTGCTTTGTATAGTGTGATATTTTCTCAATTAATATTAAAACCCAAAGTAGTAGTACATATGATTCTGCAGCTTTTATTATCAGTAAACCAACGATAACTAATTCCGGATAAGTAAGGCTAAAGACTTTTGATGAGTTTTGGTCTATTTTTTTAAGCTTTAGCAACATTGCCCAGCATCTTAGCAATGTGTATTGTGAAACTTTAAAATATTTAATTATCACTTAATTCTTGCCACTTTCTTAAATTTTTCGCTTATTTTCGTTTATACGTGGATTTATTACTATTTTCCTGAAAATTTACGTATAATTTTTAAAGCGTATTTCTTCATCAATACTAAAAACAACACTAATAGAAACAGAACCAACTCTTCCAAATGTAAAAGTTGAAAAGGATAAAGTAGATATACGTGGTTGATGGTTAGCGTTTACCACATGTTCTGGTTTGTGAAAAAAAAAAAAATCAGACATTTATTTACATATGAACCGTACCAAACCTCATTATATCATATACATAATGACTCAAAGTTCACCTATGTATTAAAAAGTCTGCATAAAACAAGTCTCAGAGCTCAATGTTATGAAAGTATCAGTCTAGAAAGCTGTTGAAACAGATAGCATTTAACATTTTAATGAAATTCGTAAGACCAGAAAACAGTTAAAACCGGCGAAGTTCATGAGGTTAGGATTCCACGTTAACCTATAGATCCATGTCTCATATAACCTCGGTGCTAAATGGGACGCTGATATCTGTATCAACTAACAAATCAACTCATCCACTCACTAAATAAATATTTTATTTGTATGTAGTACAAAAGCACTCAACAATAGCGATTGGTCATAACCGTGATTGGTCAATTTGATGTTATCTCCTTTTACTTTCTATTCAATAGGTTTCGCCTAACAGGATTGCACTGATGAGAAAGTAATGAGACACCGCACACGTTCCGTGGTCCTTGTTTAATTATTTTAGGAATAAAATGCAGCGAGGAGAGCCAAAAGAAAGTTTTAAAAGTGGAAAAAGGTGATTAGTATATTGGGGAAAGGTGCTTACGTTGAAAAAAAAAAATGTGCAAAATAGTGCAACCAAAATACTGTCGGGAGTGTTTATTTAATGCTCTCTTTCCAACTCAAAGACATTTAGGCGTTTTAATAGTAAAAGAAAAACAGTTGCAACACCTAAAATTACTAGCAGTACTTATAACAAAATACTCAGTGACATAGGTGACCAGGATATCGCTCTGCACCTGAAGATATTACTTCAATTTAGGTTAAAAAAGAAATGCAATCAATATAGAAAATTATTACTCTACTATAATTTTTATTTCACTTTAATATATTACGTTGATTAGTATCGGTGGGTTGATTTCAAATCGGTCTGCAACCTTCTCGTAGTAACCCCTATCAACTATAATTGTTCTTGACTAAGTGCAGAGAATTTCAAACCAGAAGACATTTTGTAATTGTAATCACTATATTGGATCCGCCATTTTGAATTTTGTAATTTTGACGTCAGATTCTGAATCAGTTGTCCTAAAACCCCTCTGATAGTATGTTTTCTTCTAAATTAGTATAAATGGTTGTTTTCTGTCTATGCTTAAACACCACCCCCAACGTTCAAAGGATGGTTTCCGCTCTTAAATCTTCACCATTTCCGATATATAAAAAAAATACGTGTCGATTATTTTTCGATGTTCTACAAGTGTGCAAAGTTTGATTCAAATCGGTGAGTGACACTTCCGTAAGTCTCCTAGTCAGTGCCGGCCAAGAAAGTTTGTGGTGGACAACATCGTGCCCGTGAGTTTTCTCGAGATACTCCCGATCCCTCCCACTTTCGCATTCTACCAATTATTCCATTATTATTCATTTATTTTGATCATTTGTTTCCCTTAGCCTCGCAGCCATAATCATGGATGTTAAAATAAAAGATTTAATTTCATTTTCATAAGAATGTAAAAGAAAGTAAAGGTGATAATGAGAACCAAATACAGTAGAAAGAGCAAAAGTATTTATTATTATTATTATTATTATTATTATTATTATTATTATTATTATTATTATTATTATTATTATTATTATTATTAGGATTAGGATTAGGATTAGAATTCAGTCCCTTATATGATCGACACCAAACCCAAGCATAACGGTGCCCATGGAGCTTGAATTCGCGTCCTCATCACTGATCAATAGAGACCGGATGTTTAGCCATAAAAAAACTGGAAAATAGGCAGGCAAATAGGCACTTAAAATTTAAAAAGTAGGCAGTAAAATAGGCACTAAATGTAACTCGAAATAATGAAGATAAATACTCAATAAAATTAAAAAAGAGGTTCAAGTCATAGATAATGTTCAAAGAATATAGAAACATACCTGTTTGTTAATATATTCTTTTATTGTGTATATAAAAACAAGTATAGATAGATAGATATAGAAGGCACTAAAATAGACAACATTAGGTACTAAAGCAATTATTTAGGTAGTGAGGGGTGAAATAGGCAAAATAGTCCAAATAAAATTGGCTTAAATCAAAACTATAACTCCCTATATAAACTTTAAAACGTTATTTTTGATCATATTTTTAGTATTAAAGAACAGGCATTTTGCCTAACATCCGGTCTCTACTGATCAATTTTAACGTTAAGCAATAAATTTGGTTAGTAACTTTGAAAGAAAAAATATTCCAAATTTAATCAAAATCGGATGGTTTTACGAAACTTATCTTAGAATACCTCTACCTCACATATAGAAAGGCAGGAACTCAGTTTAATGTTCCTTACCAATATCAAAACTATAAGAGACAATATATAATGTTCAGTGGCGGATCCGGAAGTGTCGTTTGGAGGGGGTGAATTGCCTCCTGGACGATAAATGTAGGCTCGAAATACTCAGCTTTACGTCATATCAGAATAAAGTACTGTAATAGTTTATATATATGTCTATTCAAAGGTAGCTTTCGGGAGAGAGAGAGAGAGAGAGAGGTGGTTGTCCCCACCTTCCTCCACGTGGATCTGTCAGTGCTAATGCTTAAAGTGGAATCAAATCCACTACTCGGTTTGTATCCAAGTCAACCACACGTCCCACACCAAGAGTCAAACCCGCTGCCACATGCTTATAAAGCACATCATCGAACGCAAGTCTGTGATGATAGAGTTAAACAAATTGGACCGACACAGTGTATACCACAAGGAGTTTTTCTTTTCTTTTTCTTTCTTTTTTCTTTTCTTTTTTTTCTTTTTTTCTTTTTTTTTTTTTTGATTAACAAATTCTTTAATAAGATTAATTTTACCAAGCCTAGGCTTAAATATAGTATTGTACCTCAAATTAAATGAAGTATACTTTTAAAGTAAATGAATATTTGGAAATAGAAAATATTTGTCTTTAGATTTATCGAGTAAAAAGTCATATGGAGAGATTAGAATATTGCATCCTGAGGATTATACTAACCCGCTAACCTGAACAACACTGCGGGTAGTCTATCAAGCAATAATGATAATAATTACAGTATTCCTATATCGTCGTATGAGAACCAGAGGAACGTAACTCCAAAAATGTGGTTTTCGTTTTCTTCATGTTTGGGCATAATTTTGAAAGCCCCACTCAGTGTAAATGGAACGTAACGCATCTGTTCTTGTTGATCATCTATTGTAATGTAGCTCAATTATCATCTTATTAAAAACACATCTTTCTAAGAAAATAATATCTTTGTCCTCTCGCCTGTTAACCTACGAAAATGGAGTTACGTTCCTCTGGTTTTCATGCGATGATATAGGAATACATGAGGAACCGATTTTTGATTGTTCATATCTTGCGAGGAGGGATCAACCGAAGAGATCGGATTCCCAACTCTTGACCCTGTATACTCTGGCCAAAATTGATGGTGATCCATCAAGTACTTCTCCCGGATGGGCACACGGACAGACGGAATAAATATATAAATGAGTTTTTGGCCAACCAACTGTGTAAAAAAATAATAAAGTAGCAGTAATATGGGTGGAGAATGATTTTTGTTGCCTACTTCAAATCGGATTTTCAAACATTCAAAAGCATCTGGTTTCTGAAAAAGCCTACGTGAAGGTTACGTGTCAATGGTTCAAACCAGAGACACATAAGTAGAAAGGATGACATGCAGCCATCAGTCTAAGCCTAAGCCCGTAAGTAGTGGTTGCCCCATCTTTAGCTCCCCTAAATCTTTCAGTTGTTTGTTCTTCAAGTAAATGTATATGTTCAGAAGATAAGCACTTAAGAACGTGAACTCAAGTTATCCCTGGGGGGCGCGGTGGCTCAGTGGTAGAGCGTTCACCTCTGGTGTTTAGGGTCCCGGGTTCGATCCCAGCCCCCGCCAAGTGAATTTTGTGGTGGACAAACACCGTGCTTGTGGGTTTTCTCGGGGTTCTCCCGTTTCCTCCCACTTTATTCATTCCATCATTTCACTCATCTCTCATCATCACCGTCTCCTTTAGCCTAACCGGTATAACCGTGGGACGTAAAACTTAAAGATTTCATTTCATTTCAAGTTATCCCTTCCTAGGGAGGTCATGATGACCCAGGGATGGAGCACTTACGTCCGGCGGGTAGGATCCTTGGTTCGATGGTTGGTTAGGTAAGTTTCTAGTGGACAGCATCGTGTCCGTATTATTTGCTTAGTATACTCCCGTTTCCTCCCACTTTCTCATTCCACCAATTCTTTCATCATCATTCACTTGCCCTAATCATCGTCTCCTTTAGCCTAAAAGGGCATAATAGTGGGACGTTAAACTGAAAGAGATTTCAAGTTATTTTTATCCTCTCACCCTCCACACAAAAAAGAATCTCGCTTTCATCCCCAGTCTTAATGTTCTGACTACGGGCCTGCTACGCCCATTTGTTTGTTCATTATGTCGAATATTCTAAGCTTTATCTTCTGTTTTTGTGATTTAAACAACGCAATAATAAGGTCAGTATACTGAGCGATATCAGAGTATTCACATTTATCAGTAAGTTCAAAAAAAGGAAAGGAAGATTAATCGCCATCTAAGAGGATACTAGTGAATATTCTGTGGCTCTTTTGTAAGAATTCCCTTCTAGAAATATCATTTAGAAGATTTCCACGTGCTCAGGAAGTCACACGATCAAAACATCAGACGCTTCACAACGCATGTGTTGTAATCATGACCACTCGCTCGTGGAAATTTACGATCATACTTTTAACATTTCAAATTTACTTGGATATTATTAAATTTTTTCTTCAGTAACGTTATTAAGTGGTTTCTTTGCTTTACGATGACATAGGACAAAATATTTGCTAAGCAGTGGTGGCGTAAGGCAAAGTGGGGCCCGGGGCCAGTGAAGTAGATCGGGGCCCCTTTTCAAACAATCATGATTTATATACTTCTATTTTTGACATTAATTTACATAATCATTTTTTCTGTTTACTCCTCCTCTCGGTGTGTGTGTTTAGATCATTTTAATCTGATATATATATATATATATATATATATATATATATATATATATATATATAATATTAAACAAATGGGGTGACATTCAGCATCCCTGTCTATTTTTTTAATACTTAGAACCGCCTTCAGGCTGGTATCTAAAAATAAAACTGGACCAGGACTATCATTGCATATTGTTTTCTTTTTTATTCATTTTTAAACAAAAGGACACGATAGAGAAAGGATTAGGGATACAAGTGTAACGGAAACTACAATCCACGACTAAAATAACATAATCTTAAGAACAAACAAAACAATAATCAAGAATTTATCCTACACCTATACTATCCTAGTATCAACGCGTACTGTAATTAGATGGAATAGTGGAAGTAATGCTCCTAATAATACATTTGGAGACAAAATTACCTACAAAATGTAACAATGAGCTGATATTGCAAAAATTGCAAATAATAATATAATCGATGCGATTTCTAAATGTAAGCTGTTTTCTAGAATTCTTTGTTCGGTTCTCGCCTTTGGTGTTTCTCCTCTGCAATTTCTCGTATGAGTCAGTTTATTCATAGTTTCTCCCTGTCTGAATTTGCGCTACCTGGGTTTTATTTGGTTAGATTTTTCTTCTACAATTAGCCCCATTCACTTTAACATTAGGTTCCTCTCCAGTGATCATACATAATAGTTAAACACTTTTTTTTTTATCGAACTAGCAGTAAATACTGGCTAGAATAGATTTCTCTCCTGTGTGTCTTCTTCATTTATCTTTCACTAGGTTTCTCTCCAGTGATAATGTACGATCTATTTAGCCCCACTACTTTTGTCGAAGTATCAATGAATAGTTAAGCACTAGAATGTTTCTCTCCTGCTTGTCTATTTTACTACTGTTTCCAGATTTCAAACTTGTTTTATGATTATATTATTTTCTATTTAATAATTCAGTCATGTTTATATTCTGTCACTTATGACTATTTCCATTATCTCTTATTAACGTAGTATTAGAATATATTATAACAAAAAATCCTGAATGTATTGAATAATTGGGGATATATTATAGATTAGATACGTAAGCACAGAATTCTACTACGGGTTATATCATCCTACGTTTCATTACCAGCTATCACCAGTCAATTGACAGATCTTAACGGCTTTTTATTACTCTTTTGGTACTTTTGTATTTTTTATTGCCTTACTTGAAACATGAAACTACTTTCGACAGTAGTTCCACTACCATATTAGCCTGTGTTCCACCAACATTCAGAATGATACCTTCCTTGCTTTGGTAGCAGCGAAAGTCTCAACTATATTATCAAAATCCAAAGTGGGTGCTAGTTCATTTTCGATAGAAATAATGTCCAGATTCGTCAATCTTCCATGACTCATTGTGGGACGGAAGTATGATTTTATCAATTTCATTTTGCTGAAAGACCTTTCACATGATGCGACAGATACGTATAGTCTTATCAAAATCTGAAGAGCGGTTGGCAAACTTTAGTAAATTTCAAGTTCCATTGAAGATACATATTTCAGGATTCCTTGTGGGGAAAAGTAGAACTGTTCTTTGGCTTTCTGAGCACACCTTAGTGAACGGATTATATTCTTACAATCCTGAAATAATTCTAAGCCATCCAGGTCATTCGAGTAGAACAAAGCCAAATCATGGCAATATGCTTTTAGCTTTTCCTTGCTCTCTTCATCTAGTGCTGCACAAAGTAGGCCATAGAACACAGGAATCCAAATCTGTCGTTGAGGTCATACATCTGAGTAAAATGATCCTACATTTGTTGTCCCATCTCATCTAGAATTTCATTGATAGAGCGCTTCACTTTGGCCTGTGCAGTCAGGGGTTTATTCTTTGCTTCTCCAGGTATGCATTTCTTTCTCCTGTGTGGAGCAGTTATGTTCCATGCTCTGCAACTTCCTTCAGTTGCAGATATGATTTCCTTCCCCAGCTCAAGTCTCCTCGTATCAATGGTGTCAACCATGCTCGGTAACTGAATAAGAGTTTGATTGAAACTCATATCCTGAGATTGAAGGCATTTTTGGATCCGATGAATATATGAGATATCTGCAGACCAGAAATATAGTAAAGCGATGAAGTTAAATGACTGGATGCTTGCAAGCAAAAGACCAGCATTTCCTCTAGTATCAAGTGCTTCAGTCAAAGTGTCACGCAGATCTTCCAACAGATCAATTACTTCATCCAGTTGACTAGAAAGTGCCTTCAAAGCTTCTGCTTTTGAGCTTCATCTAGTGTCAGTTTTACGTTTCAGACCAATTTTTACGTGATTTTGCAGCACATTCCATCGGTGGGTAGATCTAGAGAAGAATACCAAAAACATTCCATTGCTCCAAATAAAGTGTTCGCCAGAACGTTAACGTGCGCAGCATGTAAGCCACAAGATTCAATGAATTATTGTTACAAGGAACGAAAATGGCCAAAGGGCTTATATTCCGTATCAAAGTGTGAACTCCAGAATATTGCCTGGTCATTGTAGACTGATTTTATCACAAGATTGGCATCTGCAATCTTAATATCAAGCCTATCACGTTGTAGTTACTTCAGTATTTCAGCAGTCTTTCCTTTGGTGGAGATAAAATCAATAAATGCTTCCCAAACTTGAACAGAATCACGTTGTATGTCAACAAATCTAATGATTTGTGACAACTCTTCCACATGAGAACAATCAGGAGTTGAATTAAATATAATTCTGAAGTATTTTGAATATTTGAACACTTGTTTTCTTATTGAACATTTTCTTCACTCTAAATTTGTGGGCTGAAATGTAAATTAATACGCCAAAAAACAAGAGCAGAAATGGGGAAACCAGCTAAGCAAAAGGTTTTCGCTCGCTGAAAATTCGACTTGTAAAGGACAATAGAAAAAGACAGATGAGAAAAACAAGTGAATCTGCGACTATAGCGTCTGCACCAAAGAGCTTTCAGTTAGCAACAGAATGCTAGTACCCTAATCAGTGGCGTATTTGCGATTTCGGGGGGGGGGCTTTGCATGAAAATGTGAAAATTGTGCAAGATATTTCATATACTTTACTATAGTAAGTAAGATTTCGGGGGGCTTAAGCCCCCTAAATACGCCACTGACCCTAATAAAGCATTACGTTCACCCCTTCTTTCTACCCTGCTCTTGAACTGATATGAGAATAAATAAATAAATAAACAGCGATGTTTTTGGAAGCAGGCTAGCAGATGGGGTCCCATTACTTGCATCATAAGACATTAGAATGTAAACAACACAATATACTTTGACTTTCTTTTATCATATTTTAATCTACACAGCTTTGTCCTTTAAATTTCTCTGAGGTTATTGAACAAAGTGAAACTTTTATTTTATTCATATTTTAATCCACATACATTTTTTCCTTTAAATTTGTTTGGGGCCCCAAGAGAGTAAAACTTTTATTTTATTTATTTTTCTCCTACATTCAACATTTTTCTTTGATTTTCTTGGTAGTCCCAAGAAAATGAAACGTTTACTTTATTTTTCATTTATATTCAGAACTTTTTCCTTTAAATTTCTTTGGGAGCCTCCAAGATAATGAAGCTTTTATTTTATTTATTTTTAATCTACATTCAGTTTTTTTTCTTTAAATTTCTTTCGGGTCTCCAAGAGAGTGAGGCCCTAAGCTTATAGCTTGTATAGCTTATACAGAAATCCGGCAGTGATTAGCTTTATTAGACAAATATTATGACAATTAATTGCGTTTTCTTTTAGGGAAGGTGTGGATTATAAACCTTGACATCTCTTGTACGGCTCATGCTAACGAAGTTCCTTAGTAATTATTTTCTTACCTACCGCCGGGGCCCCCCAGAAAGTGGGGCCCGGGGCGAGGGCACCGCTCGCCCCCCCCTTACGCCGCCACTGTTGCTAAGTAATGTTCAGATATCATTATGGATTAACAGCTGTTGGTGAAATTGGCATTAAGATCTGTTTACTCCAGTACAGTGTTTTCCAAACGTTTTTCAAGTGGTGACTATTTTTCATTAGATTGTTCTGCTGACCACCCTTTTGAAAGCGAATTTATCCTTTTGGATCAAAAGATCCAATATAATTTCAATCAAAAATTTTCTTTTAGGCCTTATATCTGCAGAACTACATATAGTGTGGCCAAACCCAAACTATCACTTAACTCAGTATGATGTCCTTATTCCGCGCAAAATATCGAAAACTCGATTTAGGGGCCGTTCAAAAATTTTGTGGCCTCTGACGCAAAAGCTAATTATTGGCCAAGATCGCAATTTTTTATTCATTTTTGGTTTTCCTAATTTTTTTAAAAAAAAAATTAGCATATGCTGATGTAGTTATATTTTTAAAATAGTAGGCTATTAAATACAATTCTCTCAATATTTTAGGTATTAATAGAAAAAATTGCATATTAGCTCTTAAAAACTTCAATTGAATGCTGTCAAGAACATTTTGAAGTAATGCATCTATGTAAGCCATTAGAATTTATGCAATGTTTATTTTGTTAAGATTATAACCTATTATTTGTATAATTGTAAATAGTTAAGACTCTCGGCTATAGTGTATGACGTGCGATTCACATTTTGTAGATAATATATATTTATTTTTTAATAATGTTCAATCTAAGATATTACAGGAACGAACTTTGAGCACCTCGTTGCTATACATAAAACATTTTATGAATCTTTTTTAAAACTGTTTATTCAAGGCCTCACAATAATATGCTTTTCTTCTTCGTAAATGCCTTTTTTGACATTCCTATATACACGAGAACATTGAATCGAAAGTATCAAACCATGGTCAAAATATATTATAGGTAGTTTAGTGCTGCTTCTATGGTAGAAAATACGACGTAGAAGGTGGTCTCTCAAACATAAAGCAAAAATACAGTAAAACCTGCCTTCAACGGACCCTTTATTAAACGGAAAACTGTCTTAAACGGAAATATTTCATGGTCCCATGAATTTTGGAGTACAAAACGTGTAAAAGTCCCTTCATTAAGCGGAAACTTTATTATGCGGACAACGGAAAGCAAAAGAAACCTTTAACGGAAAATTCTGAGTTCCGGACTACAGCGTTTAGAAAATGTTTAGACATTCTGTGAGAGGGTAAATATGTATACATTGTATGTCTGCGATAAATTCTTCGTTCTTTTGTTAAATCTTTTTGGGCACTGTTGACCTTCCCCAACCACTACTCATATTCACCCCCACAATGTTTCTTTAATCCCCTCACCTTAATCAAGAATCATACGGAAAGTCGGAAAGGAGAAGACGAGGTGAAAGAAGAAGAGGAATACGGTACCGAGTTCGAAGAAAAGTGTAGAAAACAGACGTGTCAAGATGCTCTGAGAAGTTTAAAGGAACTACAACAATATGCCTTACGAAAAAATGACTCTGATTTACTTAGTGCAATTTCTCAGGCTAAAGTGTGTGCGGAAAGTAGAGCAGCCAAGCAGCAATGTATACAGAAAACTCTGTTTGACTACTGGAAAAAATAAAGAAAGCATGTGCATAGCATATTTTGTATTAATTTTAAACTTTCTGTGTATTAATTCGTAGAAGAAAGAAATGTTGTAATTGAAAAAGGCACGTAGAACATTTTCTCAGTATGTCCATTATAAGCATCTACTTTTTTTAAAAAAAGAAAAAAAGGAAACGTCTACCTCCATTAAGCGGAAACCTGACTTAAACGGAAATTTTTGCCAGTCCCGCTCGATTCCGCTAAAGGCAGGTTTCACTGTATTTGAATTCAAATTTTTTCGATGTGTTTTTCACTAGAAATTTGAAGGGTCTTTTGTTTCCTGTAGGACCCTTCGAGCGAAGTATACCGTATTCATATTTGTTTCACTCTCGTAACTCATTTCCAAATATGAACATATTTTTGATTTTGGAATTTTCAACAATTAGTTCGAAATTCTAAGGAATTTGAATTTGATTTTTTTTTTTGGCCAAAGTTATCTTTCGATATGAGAAAGCTTTGTTATACTAGTAAATATCACAACCAGTGGCGTATTTACGATTTTGTTTCCGGGGGGCTTTGCTAACTTTCGGGGAGGGGCTTTGCCTGAAAATGTGAAAACTCTGCAAGATACTTTATACACTTTAGTATAGTAAGTAAGATTTCGGGGGGGCTTAAGCCCGGAAGCCTCCCCTAAATACGCCACTGATCACAACAATCCGTGTAATATCACACTTCACTCCCTTATCCGCTATATCCTTTATTGCATTTGTTTGTTTATATCAAACACGAAGTCCATGTCCAGTATCTCAAGGTATATGAAATGTAGCCTACCTAAATTGTAAAATCCGAACCATACATTTTCGCGAAACACCCGGATTCGATTTCCGGTAGGAGTTCATGTGGTTCAGATCCCACGTTAAGCCGTAGGTCCACGTCTCACATAGCCTCGATGCTGAAAGGGATCCTAAACTCCGGATCAACCAAACAACCATACATCCTAACCCTAAATGTTTCCATCTATAAATATCCAATTTTCTCCAAAACCCATACTATTTATATATATTTCTACTAGTTTATACTATGGTCTCGCGTAGTATACTGTGCTCACCTTTGGTGCGAGCGGTCTCGGGTTCAATTCTTGATTGGACCTCGGTCGAAAAGGTGTAAAAGCTTTTCAGGACAGCCATTCTGGCCGAGGTTTCCCTCATTCACACCAGGCAAATGGCGGAATAGTACCTCACATAATGGTTCCAAGCCTCTTCCTTCCTCATTCTTTCTTCCTCTCCAATTTCCCGGACATTGTGATCACCGAGGGACATCATCTCTCATGCGTGTAATGATAACTTTTAAATATAATCGTTACTTTTCCCAGTTCGCTAATATAATGCCTATAGGATATCACGTATAATGGAATCACACAACATAATCAATCACTTACTACTTTGAAATAATACACAGAGATTTTAGACAGCGTCGGCTTTCATTATCTATAATCTTTCTTAGTATCACAATCAATTAACTACTACTGGTTGTCATAGCAACCCCTAAAACGACGAATCTGTTATTACCAGGGTCTGGATCTTGTTGACCTAAAATTTTCTTTAAAAAAAAAAAAAAAAAAACTATAAAATGACACTAAAATTCCTGTAAAATGATCCTAAAATTCACAGAAATTGACCTTAAAACTTGCGTTTTCGTTAAAAGTTTATTTCGTTAAACATCATTTTTTGAATATCTATTGGCTTTAATTACCATTTTCAAAAATTTTGTTTCTGTTAGTTGCAGTCCATTGATCAATCCATTGTACGGTATTGTACATACTGAAAGTGTCAATTCACTCCTGAGTTGAAACTAGGAAGCACACTTAAAGAATATAATTTCGCAAGTGTACACTGTATACACGAAAATAATACATAAAAATCATAAACACAAACAAACTATTTGCTGAGCAAAACAATATATTCACATAAAAAACTACATGCCTGTTACAGTTTCGCCAACTAACATTTTGGCTTCATCAGATAGTGTCTGATGAAGCCAAAATGTTAGTTGGCGAAACTGTAACAGGCATGTAGTTTTTTATGTGAATATATTGTTTTGCTCAGCAAATAGTTTGTTTGTGTTTAAGTATATACAAAGCAAAGCTTCTACTTATGAATAATAAAAATCATGTTTAAAATCTTTGTACGTCTTCTGATCCATTTTTAGTTATTCGCATGATCACATCTTTTGTGATCAACAACCCAAAACAATCTGTTTGGCCACCTACCAACCCCTACCCCTCGTCAACCAGCTACAGCTTAGTGTTCATTAGCTTTTTAGGAATCCAGTTTTCCATCCCGATAGTCAGAAAGCAGGGAAAGAGATAATCTAATTTTGTATTTTTTCAAATTCGTAAACAGTGTCCATTTTAAGATTTTCTTATGTAAAAGAAAACTGAAAAGACCGTAAGTGACCTGAAAGTTACCTTGAAATATTAAAAAAAAAAAAAAAAAAAAAACTGAAACTTCAAAATGGCAAAAAGTGACCAAAAGTTGACCCTAAAAAAATATACTTTTAGAACCTTGAGTTGACGGATAACGTTTTTATTTGAACTAGCCTTGTCCTATGCGTAACAGAAAAAAGTTGACTTGTCAACAAGATCCGGGCCCTAGTTATTACAATAAAAACGGTTAAAAATCATATATCATCAATATTATCAAAAATTTTTTCTATATCTTTCTCTTCTTCGTCATCACAGTTTATGCACTTTTGAGTAACACCTTTTGCCCACAATAATTAAAATCACACACACACACAAAAAAAAAAATAGAAATATACAATATCGTAAAAATATACAATATCATTGTACGCATGACGAGCTAACATGCCCATAGATGCCAAAAGCCCAGAATTCTAATTCCTAATCCTAATCTAGCATCTATATAGTGCTTTTTTTCTCTTCCTCTACAGGTGCTCTTTCGCCTCGAAATGTGTTGATGGCAGTTATTTTCTACGCTTCGGTGACATGTTATTTGACGCGAGTGAACCTCAGCATCGCCATTGTAGGAATGGCTAAACCAGGAAATGTTTCAAAGCAAGAAAATAGATCGGTTGTCAGTGAATGCCATCACCCTGTGCGGACAGTGGATATTACAGGAAATGTTACAGTCACAGAAGCATATAACGATGTAAGTACTACTCTTGCTTTTACTTCTGTCTTTCATTTTAGCAATACATATTTAGAATTCATTTTTTTTTAAAAGTGTACGGAGTACGGAGCTTTTGTTTCACATTAATGCTGTCCAAATCGATTTTTCCTAAAACCGAAAATTGACTTTTGAAAAAAAAACAAATAATAATAATAATAATAATAATAATAATAATTTTGTTTTCAAAATTAATTTTTCATTTTCGGTTTTTTAAACTTATTTTACGGGTATAAGTTTTGATTCTCAAAATCGATTTACGATTTCGATTTTCAAACAAAAAATTCGACTTTTGATTTTCTTTCTTGATCATGCAAACGTCATTTAAAGTGAAAATGAACGAAAACAATTTTAAAAAGTGGGAATAATATGCACTAACAGAAATACATAGTACACTCGTATGTTTGGCAAGAGTATTTAATTTGTGCTACAAAGTAGACATTCGGTACTAATGTTCTACAACACAGAAACAAGTTACATGCATATGCATGGAATGCATTTTCCTGGCGTAAAATGCGGTTATGAGGCTCATCTCCAGTACTCGAGAGGGCCTGGTTTGAGTCTCGAGTTAGGCACATGAGAACGTAGTGACAGCAGACGCCAAATATTATCTATACCACGACAAATAAGATTGTACTTGCATGAAAAGGCATTTTCAGAACAGCCCAGTTCCCGCCAAGTGAACTTTGTGGTGGACAAACACTGTGTGCGTGGCTTCCCTCGGGGTTCTCCCGTTTCCTCCCACTTTATTCACTCCACCATTTCATTCTTTTCTCATTATCACCGTCTCCTTTAGCCTAATCGGCATATACGTGGGACGTAAAACTTAAAGATTTCATTTATTTACATTATCAGAATAGGAAATCTGATTTGAATACGAATCGCCTGTTAGAAGTAACATATTTACGCCCACTTTGCACCAACCAATGAGAAACCCTTGGTGCGAGGCACTTGTTTCGTCATCTGCCGTGCGATGTTGCAACATCATCATATTTTTACTGAGGTCCACTACCCAAACAAAGTCCCGGATTTTGAAAGTTATACGATATTTTCGTATTCTTTTTACTTCTAACATTACCCCTCGCTCTGCACGAGAAGTGAAGATGCAGGCACGTAGCCAAGGGGTGGGTCCGGGGGGTCCGGACCCCCTTCGGAACTAGAAATGTAAAAAATTAAGGAGAGATGAAACAAAAACAAACGAAAAAAGAAGAATCAGCGTTCAAAATATAAAGCTACAGCAAGCGTTTGGTTACTCTTTCTCATGAGGAGTTTTGTATGGAGGAAACTTGGGGGTGGAGTTGAAAATGGATATGATATTGTAACGGAGCATTCCGAATTCCATCTATCTCCATGCTAATTCTATGGACTACAAATAACGATTGATAAAGCGGTTCGATCAGATAGACTCTCAGAAGAAACTCGGAAGATTATATCGATTTTTGTTATATTCTTTTACTCGAGATTCTTCATAGTTCGTTATTAAAATACTTACATATCCTAATATTGTCCTAACAAACCAATATGGGTATGTTGCCAGTAAAATAGTTTAGATTGATCGAGCTTCTGGTGTGGTAACCACAGTATTTCATGGCACGCCCTTCCCCCTCCCCCCAATTACGAAATCCTGTCTAAACGAACCAATATATGTTTCCAGTAAAATAGCTTAGAATGATCGAGCCCCTGGTATGACAACCGCAGTATTTTGTCACGGACTCCCTATTACGAAATTCTGGCTACGTGCCTACAAGATGTACAATACGAAGCAAAAAACCTGCAACATGAAAGTTTAAGTTCATTGTGAAACTACGCCAACAACATAGGCAACCAACCTAACGTCTTTGTGGCACTGATCACGCCAGGATAACCTTCGGCTTCGTCCCCCTGCACACTTCGTTTGGAGCAAGAAATGCATAGACCACGTGACTACAAATCACAAATTTCTCACAAGATGGAGTAATAGATTGAGGTTCTTCTCATTTCTCTTCTCATTTTACATCCTCAGTTTTAAAGAGAGAGAAAGAGAAAAAGGTCAACGTGATAGAAACTAAATAAAGAGGAATATGCGAAATATAAAGGAAAAGAAAACGTGCGCATATATTGACAAATGACACATGCACTTCAAAGGAGACCACCTCAAATTTTGTTATGAACCATATATAATAACTGTGAGAATCAGCAAACCACAAAGACATAATTACACACAGTAAGTGTTATATAACACATATTTATTTAAATAAATAAAAATGCTCGCAGAAAGCTGAAAATGTCTTTAAAATCTCAACCATAACTGAAACAAGAGATTACTTCTCTATTGTTTTTCTTCGTAGCATCCATCTACATGGAGAAATGAGAAAGAGAGAACATCTTAAGAGATTCGCACGTATACAATATCGGAAACTGCTAAATGGAAAAAATTACAGTCTTTGGATGGGATTCGAACCCAGAACCATAGTATTAGAAATCCCACACTCTACCGATGTAGCTAGTCTGACAGTAATACCCTGTTCCTCCATCATTACCTATGAAAGATGGAATGGAGTCTGCAGAAAACTACGTCTAATATGTCCACGACAGACCGCCTATAACCTATGTCTAATTGATACTTAAAAAAGCTAGTTCTACACGTGCATAGAAAAGTAAAATCAAATGAGTAGTTAGTACACATCACTTTGTCTGTCTCACTCTATCTCTGACTATAGAAATCGAGGAAGAAGAAAAAAGTATAGAGGTGAGAACATAGGAAGAACAAGCAAAAATATAAGTTGCAGGAAACTGAATATCAAGGGGAGAGAGAGAGAGACATAGAGACAGAGAGAAAAATAGAGGAACGGAGCAAATGATTTAATATACATCGGAAAAGAAGGTTCACAACTGTGCTATACATTTAATGTATTGAATACTCTGCAGGCCCGTATCTACGGGGGGGCTAGGGGGCCGGGACCCCCCTCAACTTTGGCTGGCCCCAATAAAGGTTTCACGATAGGCTTGCAAATGAACTATAATATGGTGATGAAGTATAATATGATTGGGTCGGGCTCCCCCTAACTTCGCCCCCCCTATATTTTTGGGCTGGCTACGGGCCTGATACTCTATTTCTTCTAAATTGCTTGCTAGATGATAAATATTAATTTGTAAAAACGTAGCAAATGCCCGCGTTGTCTTGTTTTCTTACTGTTTCAGTAATAGTGGAAAACGTGGTTTATGCAACATAATAAATTACTGATTTTCCCACAACAATCATGTAGATGTTGTTGATGATTTTGAGTTTAACGTCCGTTCAGCAGCGAGACTATATGAGACGTGGACCTACTTATTAACGTGGAATCCGAACCATATGAGCTGCTGCCGGGAATCGAAGCAACCATGTACTGTTGGTAAGAAATTTCTAAGCAAAAGAAAAAACTGATCAGCAAAATACATAAAACGATAGTCCTGCAAACTATTACTTAAAGAGAATTTATTGTAAAATCAATACATCCATGTGGCGGTATATAGTCTAAAGTGATTAGAAAACTTAATATTAAACTGTCGATCACATTGTTTTACTTATTTGAATTCAATGTCGTATAGATTCGGTTTTAGCTCTAGATTTCAGCGTTCTCACTTCGATTCTTAACTTGTTGGAAATATGCATTAATCGAAATTATAAAAGTATACGAAATTTAACTAGCTAAAAGAAGAGAATAACATAAAAATCCGGATTAGAGTATTACAATAAACATGTGTATTTTGTTTAGGGTTTGCAAGTCATAGCTTATAGGAATTATAGAAAAAACGTTCGTTGTGAAAGCACAAGAAAGAAAGCAGAGAATAGACACAAACCTCAGGTGGGTTTGAACACGGAGGTAGTAGACTACTCTACTAAACCGCTCGGCTATATCTTAATTCTCTAGTACGTTTTGAAAAATATTATCTAGAGTATTTGCACTTTACTTGTTTCTGTTTTGTTGTTTGTCATATAATGTATACGAGTGGCGAATAATAGAATAGAACTGTTTTAGACGAGTATGAACAAATTTCTCAGACAAGTTGTAATCTTATATGTATCTAAATTGCACAAATAAATCAGATTAAATCTGTAAAGTGCTTCGGGGGTTTTGATGGAAGTTAACTGTTGCATAGTTACGAGCTTTTGTTTATGCCCACCACTCGATGGAAGTTATGTTCTTGAAAGATAGTAACTGCTACTATATTCTAATGTATTGGATTTAAAAAAAAAAATGGAAAATATTTTGTTACTAACAGTGAGTGAGTATTTTTGCGTGCAACAACAGTTGATTACAGGCACATCTACTTCTTCTGCGCATGTTTTTCATAATACGACGTCATGTATAGCAATATTGTGCATTATCGTATATTCAAAGACGTTTTTAGCACTTTTATTGTTGTGTAAGAATGGCACAATATGATCATTCTGTACGTGAGAGTGTTATCGCTCTTATTGAACATGCGGGATTGAGTGTTCCTGAAGCAGGCGCTCGATTAGGCGTGCATCGTGCAACAGCGTTCAGATGGTGGAAAAAAATATGAGGAAACTGGAAGTCTAACTCGAAAATCTGGAAGTGGTCGGCCACGAGTGTCCTCACCGACACAAGACCAAAGATTAGTTGATCAATGCTGTCGACAGCCTTTCATGTGTGCCCGACAACTGCTGCAGTCTACCGCCTTTCCAGGTGATGTAACTACAGTCCAACGGCGACTTCGGGCCGCAGGCTTAAGGTCCTTTCGGGCTGCTGTTAAGGAGAGATTGACAGAAGATCACAAAGTCGATAGACTGGCGTTTGCAGAGCTAAATATTACTTGTCACTGGGGCACTGTTGTCTTTACATATGAGAAAATATTTTCCACTGGAAACTTTGGGACAACACGTGTGTATCGCCCATCTGGAAGACGGTTTGATCCACAATATATGACTCGTTCAGCGCGAATGGGTCATGTGACGATTCACTGTTGGGGATGGATATGCGAGACTGCAGGTTGAGGTGGTATCCATCGAATTATAGGCCGACTTAATGGTAAAAAAAATGTTGATCTTCTCGACTTTATGCTCCCTGAAATAAAAGCACATGTTGGCGACGACGTACTCCAATCCTGATTTTTATGTTATTCTCTTCTTTTAGCTAGTTAAATTTCGTATACTTTCATAATTTCGATTAATGCATATTTCCAACAAGTTAAGAATCGAAGTGAGAACGCTGAAATCTAGAGCTAAAACCGAATCTATACGACATTGAATTCAAATAAGTAAAACAATGTGATCGACAGTTTAATATTAAGTTTTCTAATCACTTTACGACTATATACCGCCACATGGATGTATTGATTTTACAATAAATTCTCTTTAAGTAATAGTTTGCAGGACTATCGTTTTATGTATTTTGCTGATCAGTTTTTTCTTTTGCTTAGAAATTTCTTACCAACAGTACATGGTTGCTTCGATTCCCGGCAGCAGCTCATATGGTTCGGATTCCACGTTAATAAGTAGGTCCACGTCTCATATAGTCTCGCTGCTGAACGGACGTTAAACTCAAAATCATCAACAACATCTACATGATTGTTGTGGGAAAATCAGTAATTTATTATGTTGCATAAACCACGTTTTCCACTATTACTGAAACAGTAAGAAAACAAGACAACGCGGGCATTTGCTACGTTTTTACAAATTAATATTTATCATCTAGCAAGCAATTTAAAAGAAATAGAGTATCAGGCCCGTAGCCAGCCCAAAAATATAGGGGGGGCGAAGTTAGGGGGAGCCCGACCCAATCATATTATACTTCATCACCATATTATAGTTCATTTGCAAGCCTATCGTGAAACCTTTATTGGGGCCAGCCAAAGTTGAGGGGGGTCCCTGCCCCCTAGCCCCCCCGTGGATACGGGCCTGCAGAGTATTCAATACATTAAATGTATAGCACAGTTGTGAACCTTCTTTTCCGATGTATATTAAATCATTTGCTCCGTTCCTCTATTTTTCTCTCTGTCTCTATGTCTCTCTCTCTCTCCCCTTGATATTCAGTTTCCTGCAACTTATATTTTTGCTTGTTCTTCCTATGTTCTCACCTCTATACTTTTTTCTTCTTCCTCGATTTCTATAGTCAGAGATAGAGTGAGACAGACAAAGTGATGTGTACTAACTACTCATTTGATTTTACTTTTCTATGCACGTGTAGAACTAGCTTTTTTAAGTATCAATTAGACATAGGTTATAGGCGGTCTGTCGTGGACATGTTAGACGTAGTTTTCTGCAGACTCCATTCCATCTTTCATAGGTAATGATGGAGGAACAGGGTATTACTGTCAGACTAGCTACATCGGTAGAGTGTGGGATTTCTAATACTATGGTTCTGGGTTCGAATCCCATCCAAAGACTGTAATTTTTTCCATTTAGCAGTTTCCGATATTGTATACGTGCAAATCTCTTAAGATGTTCTCTCTTTCTCATTTCTCCATGTAGATGGATGCTACGAAGAAAAACAATAGAGAAGTAATCTCTTGTTTCAGTTATGGTTGAGATTTTAAAGGCATTTTCAGCTTTCTGCAATCACTTTAATTTGTTTAAATAAATATGTGTTATATAACACTTACTGTGTGTAATTATGTCTTTGTGGTTTGCTGATTCTCACAGTTATTATATATGGTTCATAACAAAATTTGAGGTGGTCTCCTTTGAAGTGCATGTGTCATTTGTCAATATATGCGCACGTTTTCTTTTCCTTTATATTTCGCATATTCCTCTTTATTTAGTTTCTATCACGTTGACCTTTTTCTCTTTCTCTCTCTTTAAAACTGAGGATGTAAAATGAGAAGAGAAATGAGAAGAACCTCAATCTATTACTCCATCTTGTGAGAAATTTGTGATTTGTAGTCACGTGGTCTATGCATTTCTTGCTCCAAACGAAGTGTGCAGGGGGACGAAGCCGAAGGTTATCCTGGCATGATCAGTGCCACAAAGACGTTAGGTTGGTTGCCTATGTTGTTGGCGTAGTTTCACAATGAACTTAAACTTTCATGTTGCAGGTTTTTTGCTTCGTATTGTACCAATTGAACTACGGTCGCTTAATATATAACTAGCTTGTGTTACTTTTCTTTGTTAAACAAACCGCATTAAATACAAATGACACTCAAAATTTTAATGGTCCCATTGCTGCTTCCTACAAGCAATCCTAGCTACGCTACTGTTTGTAAGATTTTTTCTGTTCGATAATGTAAAATATGGCAAAAAAAAAATTAAATGACAGCTGTAATTTAAGTTTACAGTTTGATTATCCCGTTTTATGTGCTTTAGTGTGAACCAGGTTATACGTATACAGAAGGAATATCTTAGAAATAAGGTTCTAGAAAATATCTATGTAATTATTTTACACTTATACTGATACTGATTTCGGATTTCGATAAATTTGGTTTGCCCAAACAAAATTCAATGGTTTTCTTACATATGCTATGCATAAACGCATTTGCACTATCTAAAACATATATCAAAATCGCACTCCCGCTGCCCTAGTTGCTAGCGCGCGGGCCTTTGATGTATGCGGTCATACACTCGATTCCCGGTGGCGATATCGTGATGAAAGAAGAAAAATAAATTTATCCATTTTGTATGTTATTTCATTCTTTCTGCCAATCATTCTGAATATCCCGAAGTTAGTATTAAGCAGTAATAGAAGTATGCAGGGGCGGATCCAGGATTTTCTGGGGGGTGCACCATAAGTACCAAAATAACCAGGCTCATTGAAACTCTTCAAAGTGACACGTGACAATATTCTTTACACTTGATAACACTCATACATAGAACGGGGGGGGGGAGATATTTTAAAGAGGATCACAAGTGATATGCCGGAGAAAATGTTCTCTCCTCCTAGCTTCTGTTTTCTTCCCTACTTGACAAATGTTATTTTGCTTTGCTTGGAAAATCCTTTCCCTTTAACCTTCAGAAAATCGACTTAAACTATTGAATTTCTTTTAAGCCCCAAACGGAAAATTTCGGAAAATGTTGCTATTTTCACTGCTATTTCTCATTTTAGATAATGTATATTTACAACGAAAGGGGGGATGCAGTGCCCCGGGGCATCCCCCCCTAAATCCGGCTACGAGCCTCAATAATCGGTGGTGCAAACAGTACACCGTGGCTGCCAAACGGAAGGGTTTAGGCCCGTCCAGTAACCACTGTTTGAAGCTTATATTACTCTGTTATTCATTTTGTATGACATTTGTGCAATTTAAAGTTTCATTTTATTTTAGTAGTAAAATTGATTTGATTCTTTCAATTTAATTTTCATACCAGTGTCTGTACAGTTTTTAATTGGACGGTGCACTTGGAAATTCATGAAATGAAATTAAATGAAATGATCTTTCAGTTTAGCACCCAACGATTATGTCCTTTATGCTAATGGAGACGGATAATTAAAACAAGTGATAGATGATGGAATAATTGGTGGAATGAGAATATGGGAGGAAAAGGGAATACCTCGAGAAAAAACACGGACACGATGTTATCCGCCACAACCTTACTTAGCCGGGGATCAAACCTGGGACCCCACGCACCAAGGGTAAGCATACTATCACTTAGCCATGATGGCCCCTCTTAAAAATTCATATGCAAAATATAGGTTACCAGTGCTACCGTTTGACAATTCTTGTTTCGAGCACTGGTTTATATAGGGAATGTTTCGAAAACTGGGAGACTGGTAATCTTAAAGAGATGGAAAGAACAGGAATACCGCTCCTCCTAATTCGAGAATTCTTATTTGGCTGAAAGTATTTTTGTAATGGAGAAAATGACCAAAATCGCCAGTTGTTGTTGAGTTTTGAAGCAATTAAATTTTGATTTAATTTTTATAACAGATGTTTGATTTCAGAAATTGTAAATTGGTTTCAATTTTCAAAGCCAAAAAATCAGTTTCTAGATTTTGAAATCGAAAAAACTGTTTTCGGTTTTTGAAACCGAAAATGTTATGAAATGTGAACAGTACTATTTCACATCCTACTGTCCGCAAAGCATCTTCTTAAGCCTACTGCATTAGTTATCTCCAACTAGTTCCTAATATTTTTCTTCAGAATCCGTATGAGATAACTTCTGAATCTAATTAAGGATCTTTTCTACAGTTCCACTACTTTAATGAATTTAAATTACTCCTCGCACCAAAGGTGATTCAGATTTCAGTTTGAAATGTAGGCAGCGGCGCAAATCTGTCTTCAACATTGGGAGGGAACAAGTAAGACCGTTTCCTTTTTTTTTTTTTTTTTTTTTTTTTGTTTGTTAAGCGATGCTCAAAATAATTCTGAAGTTTAAAATCAATCCTGTGGAGGATCAGGGAGCAGAGTTGTCTTCAACATTGGGAGGCGGGCAGATTTGAGACTTATTCTGGGGGAACAACAATTTCATCTTCCTTTGTAACAATCGGACAGAAATCATCACATTCCCCCCCCAAAAAACACATTTTAAATCGGATTATTGGGGGAACAGTCCCCCTCAGTTCCAAGATTGGACGGGACATGTCCCCCTCAACCCCCGAGATTTGCGCCAGTTAATGAAGGCCGTTTCTTGATTTGCAGAAGGTTCCGAAACTTTTCCATTGGCGTATCATCAAAGCATATTTATTATTAATATCAGCATATGACATACATCACACCAAAAGAGACCTGCTTATCACAGGTTGGGAAACTCTGCTGTATTGCCTCACTGAGAATTTCTTTCTTCTCTCCGTCTTTTCCATTTTACGTAGGGTCGATATTTCTGATGGCCCTTCCTCGTAAAGCCCTATCCCGGAATTCTTCCGCTGTTAGACTTTTCTCCTTAAAATTATTTTTAACCATGTTCATCTATTTTTCTTGGTCTCCCTCTACTTCTCTCCCCATATGCTTTCATTGCCATCACTGTTCTGACCACATAGTCATTTCTTCTCCTCATTAGATGGTCATAAAATTGCAGGCTTCTTTCTTGGATCTTCTTAGATGTGTCTATAGCTTTGGTTGTTCCCCTTACTCTCTCATTTCTCATTCTACCTCTTCTTGTTATCCTACACATCCAGTGCAGCTTTCTCATTTCGGTAGCATTCAATCTTTTTCTTGTGTTTTCTTTATTGACAAATTTTCTGCTCCTTATATCATCGCTGGCCTAACCACTGTTTTTTCATCATCTCTTTACTCTTTACCATGATTCTGCCGTCACACAGAGCTTCACATACTTTCTTCCAATTTCACCATTTATCTTGCATTCTGTGTTACTTCTATTTCCAAATCACCATTCTTGGCAACAGAATGGGACAGCAAGTATAAAGTCCCATAGTGTTCGAAAGACTGGAAACTACAGTTGTAGGCAAGGGCGCCGATTTCTCTGTAAATTTTGGGGGGGGGGGCATTCAAATGCAGATGACATATATGAGAATTTCAAGACAAATTGCATTCAAATTACGCCAAATATTGGATATTCATAAATACAATGAGGGGTCCATATGAGCTTTTGGGAAGCGGGCCCACCAGGATAGGCGGCCTTAGTTATAGCTTGTAGGGTTCAACTTGCTACGGATAAAGTGGAATGTTAAATTTTGTTGTTGTTTTCTTTTTTAAACACTTTTGATCTACTAGTGTAAAACAGGGAAAGAACAAATAATAAGCTCTTGTCTGTTTCTAAAAGCGAACTTACTCAATGCGACAACATGCACTTAGAGACCAGAGACAGTAAATGCTGCTGAGTAATTAGTTTAAAAATTGAAAGCGTAAACTGTAAAGAACTAAGTAAATATATACATTACACAAGTCTATATTGTAATGTCTTTTACGGTCAATAACGGCCCAAGTGTTTTCCCTTCACCAATATTATTACAAAATCAGTATACAGTTATCTTTGAACTTACAAAGAGCAATCTAATAATGTCTTTCCTTATGAGTGACCAAGATAAAGGAGAAAGGTGTTTTGCACGGTGCTCCTTTTGCTCATAGCACCCTCCTGAACATCTGCAGGGTTTTAGGTGAGTACTTGCAGGAAAACCTCCTCAGCCCAAAGCAGCTTGGCGAGGTTTAGTTGTGGTTAGGATCCCTAGTCCAAAGCGACCTCGGGTTTAGGTATAGGTGAACTCCTTAATCCAAAGCGACCTTGGGAGCAGGCGTAGGTTATTTGATCAGCGGTCAAACTGATAACTGGTTCCTCTTCAGGATTTGCTTTTATAGATGGTCTCTTAATGGCTCGTACCTCCTCGGGTTCCGGTGTCTTGGTTTCGTGTCTTCCTAGTTGTATTTTCTCGTCTGCTTGTACTGTTTGTAAATAGTAGCATGTGTTGTGGTAACATGTGCTTGCCCTGAAGGTGGGAATCCTTACAATATATGTATAAAACTTAAATTAGATCATAATGAATGTAATGTTAGTGAATTACAACCATCAGATTCCAGTGATTTGTGTGATTCTTTGCAAAAGACAAGAAGTGATGGTCCAAATTAAGCTAGCATCAGTAGTTTGAATCGAGGTGAGAATAGCAAGGAAGGAAGTTGTGCAACTCACTGGATGAAGGAACAGTGTTACTTTATTATTATTATTATTATTATTATTATTATTATTATTATTATTATTATTATTATTATTATTATTATTATTATTATTATGTTGGCGGGAAAATTTGGGTTGTCTATTTTAGTGGTAAAAAATCGAGTTTATTGGATTGTGTAGTTGAATGTTCAAGAACAAAACTCAGTTCCTATTTCAACTCATTCTCTAGCATGTCTTTTAAACTATTTAGTGCCTTAACTAACAGACTGTTGACTTTTAAAACAGAATTCTTTTATTTTCAATAGCAGAAATTTTGTCGTAAAATATATGTATATTAGGACGAAACTACAGGTAGGCTACTTAGTTCCGAGGATTCATCTCGAAGATCTTACTGATCTAACACAAACTGTTTGAGATTTTCTATCATTCCTTGTAAATTCTTAAGACAAAATACAAAACAAATGTAAATCTGATTAAATGGCGGAAAACTCAAAAATAATTTTTACGATTTTAGGAATTAGATTTCTGGGCTTTCGGCATCTATGGCCATGTTAGCCCGTCATGTATGAGAGATGACATCCCTCGGTGATCACACTATCCGAGGAAAGGAAAGGAAGAAAGGATTGGGGGAGGAAGGAAGCAGCCTGAGGCCCATATGTAAGGTACCATCCCGTTATTTGTCTGGTGTGAATGAGGAAAACCTAAGAAAAACCTCACTCAGGGTAACCGGCCTGATAAAGCCTTTACGCTTTTTCGACCGAGTGTCCCCACCGGGAATCGAACCCGGGACCGCTCGCACTGTCAAAAATAGTTTAAATTCCTGCCAGACATAGTGAAAAATAATTAAAGAAAGCCCCACACCTCCAGCAAAAACCAGAGAGGCCTTACATCCAGACGTCTCGGTTTTCCGGGAGAGTCCCAATTTTCAATGAAAGAATTAACTGTCCCGAAGAAAAGGCTTTCGGGATGCCTGCTTGTCCCGGTTTTTTTGTTCTTCAGATTGAAAAAAGAACCTGCAAGAATTAGTATATCTCAGCTAAAAACGGAAGGTTTGTATAGTAGAAAAATTAATTTTACTAAACAAACCACAAGAAGTTTGAAAATCACATCCATTCTTTCGTCCTAAGGATTGTTTAGCTCCCGGAAGGAAAGACGGAATTTAAAAATATTCAAGAGGGGTCATATGTTATGGCAATAGTTTCTTGAATATAACTTTCAGCAGAAAAGAACGTCTTTTTCTGGAGACGAGCTTTAATTATTACGGAGTATCCCAAAAGAAAAGCAACCCAAACTTTGATCGAGTGTATATATATATATATATATATATATATATATATATATACAGTGGCGGATCCAAGGAGGGCTATAGGGGCTATAGCACCCTCCTTGACGCTCAGGTATACACTGGATAAAATGGGCTTCAATCCTGTTTTAACTGGATAAAATAGTAAAATATGGTTTAGCCACTCCCTTGATCATATCCTGGATCCGCCCATATATATATATATATATATATATATATATATATATATATATATATATATATATATATATATATCTTAAGTAAAAATGATATAGACATTATTTTTGTGACAAAAGTTAGCGTTGTCTATGGATACATTTTGAGGATAAAACCGATGAGATAAATCGTAACTTTGAATTTTAATAATTGTTTAAATGGCCAAAAGTGTAATTCAAAATATTACAAATTGCTTGTAATAAATTGCGAGGAACAGAAAAGGGAATTATGTCAGTAATTATTAATGTAAATGTTTAATACACATCGATATTTATTGGCTGGGACAAAAAACTACATATTGTTTTGCAGCATTGACAGTTATAAAGTCTATTTTTTACGTATTCAGAAAAGAAAAACATTTTAAAAATAAAAAAGCGCAATATGGGAATAATGTTTCAGTAAAAATACTACCACAGATGCAACTCATCTTTGCACATGTTGGGAAATGTGATTTATCAATAAAATATTTTTTTTTTTTTGCAAATTTTGAAAATTGTGAGTAGCAACCTGGAAAAGATAGGTACAGTAGCGTAACGCAAAAATATCGACTCCCCGCAGGAGTATTTTTGGGCCCCTCTTGTCATGCCCATTAACTTCCGACAATATTATGTCTTTGTATAAGACAATGGTTCATAAATCATAATTAACAAAGTGACCATGGAATATAATTAAATTACAATTAAAGTTAATGTTCATCAAAAAAAAAAAAAGCAAACGAACTGCTGAATGTCAAAATTAATATGAAGCGGTGTAATGTTATAGCATTTTTTTTTCTGCAAATATTTCTATTATATTACTTACTTCTATTGCACTTGTTCTCTCACATTCAACACTTAAAATACTGAGACTGGTCAACCGTTCTTGAGACATGGAACTGCGTAAATAGTCCTTTATCACTTTTAATTTTGACGAAGATCTCTCCCCTACAGAAACACTCTTCGGTAAGGTCAGAAATAACAAAAAAGTAAATAAATAAATAAATAAATAAATAAATAAATAAAAAGCTGTACATACACTGGGAATGCTAGCAGCCGAAGTATAGTTATCTATTAATAGGAGATATGCTAGTTCCCGAATTGTTGTTTTTCAATTTTATTTCATTGTGTAATATCAATTTGAAATCGCAACAATGTAAGATATAAAGGTTCTGAACTGAATGTAGTAATAGGGATACGTAATCCTTTTGCTTAAAGTTTTGCGCCAAAAAAAAATCCTTTTTAGCACATTATACAATCGGCAGCAACATTATTTTTTCCTTAATCTTCGAGTGCTCAGGTGATTTTTTAAACTGATATTACTAGAATGAATAAATTTTTATCCAGAGTATTTTTTTCTTTTCTAAATTAACCTGCGGGCCATCAGTTACGTCACTGGACAGGTAATTAATTGATTCTGATGAAATGAGTATGCACCCTGACCTATATAGCCCTAGATTGGTGTCCGGTTTTTCTTTTACAAAATCTGGCAACCGTAGCCTTACACTTTCCTCCCCAAAGTTTCCCGTGGGTAGTCTTGCACCAGGGGCAGATCCAGGGGAGGGCGATCAGGGATCCAGGGGAGGGCGATCGGGGCGATCGCCCCCACAGAAGAGGAAACTTTCTTGTTTTATATATATAAATAAATTCCATTCCCAGAATTTGGAGCCATTAAAATTAGCATCATGACACCCCCCCCCCAGAAATCGGTCCTGGATCCGCCCCTGTCTTGCACTACAAACAACGAATATAAGCATTAACAACTGTTATTAATACAACAGACCTACTTAATGATATGACGTAATCAATTTTCTTTCATTTTATCTTTCCTAATCCTTTGTTTCTGTTTTTTCAACAAAAATATTCATTCTTGAACGTGCTAATAAATTGTCCGAGATTAGTTTGATGGATAATATTTACTGTTAGACACTACTGATTAGAAAAGAGGAACACTAAACACATCGTTGAGATTTTTTTTTTTTTTTTAAGCAGGAACCATGAATCAAGGAGGACATTTGAATGCTTTTCCGTTTACGTCAAACGAATCGGTTTCCGGTTTTGACAAGTTATAGCTGGTGACAGATCCAACGAATGACTAGCAGAGACCTCTGGTGACATTATTTTGATATATGTGTTGCAATCGCTAGATGGGAGCTCTGTGTCTGATGTTGCGGAATTAAATCTTGATCACAGCAGATGATGGTATCGCAACACTTAACGGTGTTGAATACATATGCTTTTTTTTTTTAAGCGAATTTATTTATAAGAGCAATGATTAGTATCTTCTTCCCTTTGAAATGAACTAGATATAATTTTTATTAGAATTATTACTTTACTGATTTCTTCTTTAAGTGTAATTAAATGTGCTTTGCTCTTTCAAAATGAATTTGCATTACATAAAATATACAGTATTTTAAATTGTGTGTAACAAAATTAAATGCGTTAAGTTTCGTACGTGGTTCCCCAAAATATCAAAATTTACGGTGAAATTGATAGAATTACACGAAATTTAAGCATCAGACTAACGAAAAATGAAATCTTTGAGTTTTACGTCCCACGCTTATGCCGGTGAGGCTAAAGGAGACGGTGATTACGAGAAATGAGTGAAATGAAGAAAGTGGGAGGAAACGGGAGTACCCCGAGAAAACCCAAGAGCACGGTGTTTGCCCACCACAAAGTCCACACGGCGCGAGCTGGGATCGAACCAGGGACCCCAAGCACCGGAGGTGAACGCTCTACCACTGAGCCACTAACGAAAAAGTGTAATAAAGGTAATGAGTTAACTGCTGTATCGCCGGACCAATTTTAGAAAATTTACCGGGTCAATTGGAGAATTTATTTAAGTTTGTGAGGAAGAATGAGTTAAAGTCAGGTAACGGGAATAGTAAAAGTTAAGAAAGTGGTTGTATTTGTTGGTTGTTTTTGATGTTGTAAACGACACTGTATGTGGAGGCGGATGGACTATTTCGCGGAGATGTACCGGTACACTTGTTTTACTATACGGATTCATACATTGCAAACTGTACAGAGAAATTTGGGCAAGTCTTTAATTTGCCCATTTCATATCGAGAACAGAACCCAACCAACGCCTGCGGGGCTTCTAACCCATTCCTACTATTACTACTACTACTAATATTATTATACTTTGGATCGGTATAGTAAAACTGAACACTTAATAACGAACTTAACTAGTGTTGTAAAAAAAACGGTTTTTTTCTGTGAAGTTTTTTTCAATAAAAAACATCGTTCTTTTTTATGTTTTTTTTCAAATGTCTGTTTTTTCTGGCAGCTATTATTTATTGATTTATGTTGCAGATTATTGAAATAATCAGCAGAACCTGAGTCGAAGCCCTCGTAACTTACAAATCGTTTGTTTCTTTGTATGATCTGTCAGGAAAGTAAATGTACACCTATTTTTCGAGTCTGGCATTCCTGCGCTCCATCCGTGGAGAGTATGAGAATATAATCAATCAAATGTTTACTGAGGAGCAAAAAGAAAAGCTTAATCTGAATAAGACATTGCAGTGGGGCACAAGCTGTGAATACGAATAGTGCATTGTGTAAATAAAGGACGACACCGAAAGAGAAAGCCAGAAACAGCTGTTAAACTTACAAAAAAAGAGTAAAAATTGTCGAAGTGGGAACATAAAACACAAATACAACAAATACGCCGACAACTAAACGATCACCATGCCATGATCTTGGTATAGTGGTTAAGGTGCTGGCTTACAAATGCAAAGGACGCAAGTTCGAATCTTAAGCGAGGATATTTTAAAAATTTTTGGTAATAATACAAACAACTCATGAGAGATGGTAAAAGAGGTCGTATTTAGTTTTTCGTAGCAATTATTATTGGTAATGTTTAGTACTGATAATACTTTTTGTCTTTGCGTATTGCTTTTATTCTTTTCTTCATTTCCAAAGAGAAGAATATCCGAACAAATGCCACCAGAATTCCTCATATTTTGAATGTAAACGCCATTTGCAATTAGTGAAGAATAAAAATTGAACGTTCCGATGTAGCTGCAAAAAGTAAAAAGAAAAACATGGAAGTCGACCATACTCATGGTTATTAAAAATACAATTTCTACATGCCTTACACCTCCCGACCACGTTTCTACGTTAGCAAGTAAGAGGTTTGTGTTTAGGTTAGGCTCGTCAATACGTTTTGCAAAGGGGCCCGGTTTAGCTCTGACGCACCACAGGTGCGAGAAGGGAGAAAAACACTTTTCTCTCTCCCTCTGTGTGTCTATTTATCTATCTATTTGTATATATATAACGCTATTTGTGAATGCCATAACCACCCTAATTTTCAGCGGATTGAGACGAAACTTGGCACAAACATTAATTGTTGAAATATCTTGATGAGTTCGTTAACCAGAATAATCAGATGAAAATGTTCAAAATGGCGGCCCTTCAAACTCTTAAAAAGTTCCAAGGGAACCAAATTTCGTCCATAAATAGGTATTCAGAAAGTTTGAATAAATTTTCCTCTTTTACTGAAATATTTGTGTGCAGAAACTTATTGAAATATTGGACCCGATTAATCGCCTAAAGAAGGTTCACGCCCTTTCGCTACGGTCAGGCTTTTTTTTCTTTTTTCTTTTTTTTTTTTTTTTGCAGGAGGCGGTTATTTTCCTATCGGAACAAGATGATTGTTACTGATGATATGAAATTACACATTGAAAGTGAAGTAACTTGTGAAACGTGTTATTTGAAAGAATAATATAATAAATGTGCTTTCCTCTAACACAGAGAACTGTAAATCATGTATTTCGAGTTCGGGAGCCTGAATGGCGAGGAGTGTTATTTGATTTGCTTTTTAGTAACACATTGCATTGCAAATAAAGGTAGGCAACATTAGTGGTAAGTAAAATAATAATAATAATAATAATAATAATAATAATAATAATAATAATAATAATAATAATAATAATAATAATAATAATAATAATAATAATAATAATAATAATAGGTGTTGTTTGTGGCAAGGTAATATCTTAATCAATTCTTCTTCAAACCTAATGATTGTAACGCCATATCTCGCTTACAAACAAAATATTAGCAATTTATATCGATAGAACGAGAAACTGTAGAGTGATGGGAGCAACGTTGGACAGTATGCACTCATAGTACTCAGAAAAGTAAGCGATTTCAATGCAAAAGGAACGAAGAGTCATTGTCATGGGTAATCATGGGGCCACGGCAGAGCCCTCTTTAGGCAAAGTGTCAATAACTTATATCGAGAGGTGATACTGGGATGGGACCAACTTTGGACACCGTGGACCCATAAAGCGCATCGAAAAAAATAGGGGGGGGGCGCCAGCCAGCCTTACTTATTTCCACATAATAATATAAAATTATATTGTCGAAACACACGCACGAGTTAGCTACTAATATTTCATATTATTATTATTATTGTTATCGACAGCGTCTTTTCATTACGTGTGCGTGTTTGACATGAAGCCAAAGAGAAGATCCATCATTCGTAGAAAGAATAATAGTCAGTTACTTTAACTGTGAACGCCAGCGAAAAGTACGAAGAGTGGACTACCTGTAGCGTAAAGAAGAAATATTTTCTCTCGGATAAAAAAACCAAGCCGAGATTGATTCGAACTCGCATGGACGGCGCGAAAAGCCAGTGCTTTGTCCACTTTTTTTTTTTTTTTAACTGACTCACCGAACGTGTTTCAGTAACTTACTTATTGCTAATTTTACTTGCTTCACTCGTTTAACTTGCTTTTTCTAATAACTTATAACGACAGGGACACGAACACGGAAACATCGAGAACAGTTAAAAATGAAAGATGCTCTCCCGCCGGGAATCGAACCCGGGACTCCATACACCAAAGGCGCACGTGCTAGCGACTAGACCAGCGGGAAGGGCACCGCTTTTTCCCTGTACCGTTAGGGATTACGACCACTGTATTGCCAGCTATCACTTCTGTGGGTTGTATACTATGATCACATGTTTCTTCTTTGCTGGAAGAGTAAAACCTACATTATATGTAATACATGAGGTATTTAGACCTACATGCTCTTCATATAATGTAATAAAAGGGTCATGCTGGGAATAAGAAAAAGAACATTCCTTGGACAAAACGGAAACTATTGGCATCAGAAATATTTATCTACGAGGCATGCGCAGTAGTATATTTCAGAATAGTTTCTGTTTTGTTCAGTAAACGAAGAAAGGGGTATTAAAAAGCAAATATGTCGCGTCAACGAGATCGACCAGATTTGACAGGGGCGAAAGCAGATGTATAGTAATACAACTTCGCTCAGTTGATACGAGCCGAGCCAGTTGATATCACTACCCGAGTTGGTCTTCTGCTTGGGCTCAAGAATTCGACCGTGCAGGTCTCAGCCTTAATTTTAAGAACTACAGTATAATTTTAAGTACTACAAGAAAAATACCTTTGACTTGACTCGGATTGAACTCGAGTCGAGTCGAATTTTGGCTCGACTCCTGCTCATCCCTATTCGTATTTGTATTTTATTTCCACTTCAACAATTTCTACTTTTTTTTCTTCGTTTACCTATTGTTTCTGGATTTCTCTGTCGGTGTCGTCCTTTATTAATACCATGCACTATTCTTATTCCCAGCTTGTGACCCGCTTCAATGTCTTATTCAGTTTAGGCTTTTCTCCTTACATTGACTTCACATGTGATTGATTTAATTCTCACTTTCCGCGCACGACCGATGAAAATGTTTTATTATTATTATTATTATTATTATTATTATTATTATTATTATTATTATTATTATTATTATTATTATTATACTATTGAACTTGCACGGCGAAATTACTGTATAATACGATATCATTTCAGTAATTTTATTCCATTGTATGTTATTTAATTTATTAATGGGCACTAAATTGTCTCCAGATCAACGAATAAATTAACTACGGCATGCACTTTGGTGGAAATATCGTTGCAATAAGATTATTGGTTCGTTCCAAACATGTTCATGTAATGATATTTCCACCAAAGTGCATGCCGTAGTTAATTTATTCGTTGATCTGGAGACAATTTAGTGCCCATTAATAAACTAAATAACATACAATGGAGTAAAATTACAGAAATGATATCGTATTATACAGTAATTTCGCCGTGCAAGTTCAATAGTATAATAATAATAATAATAATAATAATAATAATAATAATAATAATAATAATAATAATAATAATAATAAAACATTTTCATCGGTCGTGCGCGGAAAGTGAGAATTAAATCAATCACATGTGAAGTCAATGTAAGAAGAAAAGCCTAAACTGAATAAGACATTGAAGCGGGTCACAAGCTGGGAATAAGAATAGTGCACGGTGTAAATAAAGGACGACACCGAAAGAGAAATCCAGAAACAGCAGGTAAAAGGAGAAAAAAGAGTAGACATTGTTGAAGTGGAAACATAAAATACAAACACGAATAGGAATGAGCACAAGTCGAGCCAAAATTCAATTCAACTCGAGTACAATTTGAGTCGAGTCAAAGGTAATTTTCTTGAATTGAGTTCCGAGCCAAGTCGCTGTTTTCGAGGTCTAGTTTCGAGTTGAGTTGAGTTTGATAATGGCTCTCTCGCTCGTTCAGCTCGTTTTAACTCGTTTTGAAATATTGGCCTGATCAGACTGGAAAGCAAAAGCCATGAGAAATGTAAGCAGTAATGTGGAATACTTTTAGTGTTGCTCACGACAGAGGTGCGTCTCATCTCGTAATTTTAGTGCATCTCATGGGGCAATTTTAGTGTATCTCGTCTCGTCTAGATAACGAGAAGACAAGAGTTTATTATTATTATTATTATTATTATTATTACTAGACAGCCTCAAATGTCGTAATCACCAATATAAGTATATACTGTAGTTCTTAAAATCAAGGCTGAGATCTGCACGGTCGAATTCTTGAGCCCAAGCAGAAGACCAACTCGGGTAGTGATATCAACCGGCTCGGCTCGTATCAACTGAGCGAACAGCTCGAGTCGGCTCGGTTGGGATGGGCCGATGACCCGAGCCGGCTTAGTTGGAACAAGCCATCGACTCAGCTCAATTGAGCCGATGGCTCGAGCTTTCTCGGTTCGGATGGGTCACCTACTCGGCTCATGTGAACCGGTTCGAGCCAGCTAAGTTGAAATTAGTTCATCAGCACGTTTCGACTCAGCTCAACTAAGCCGATGGCTCAAATCGGCTCGGTGTGGTGAGCTGTTGGCTCGGCTCACTTCTCGATTCGGTTCGATATTGAATGAGCTGTAAGCCGAGCCGCTCGAGCCGTTGAGAAGCCCAAACCCGGTCCCAGCTGTTTTGAATATGTTTGGATGAAGCCTATAACTTTTAACAATTTTTTGCTCGAGCCCGAATACTTGCCCCTTCGGAACTCAAAACCAGAACGTGACCGATGTCCTTGCCTCCTGAAGACTTCCAGACGACCGAGATCGACAGTCAATTAGCTTTTACTATTCAGATACAAACCGTATATCTTTTAAAGATTATACATGGAGTTGATATAATAATAATAATAATAATAATAATAATAATAATAATAATAATAATAATAATAATAATAATAATAATAATAATAATAATAATAATAATAATAATAATAATATTAATAATAATAATAATAATAATAATAATAATAATAGTTTTAAACTTGCCCTGAAATTTGGCAAAACTTACTTAAAAGTAGAGATTTCGGGGAAAGGGTTCCGTACCTTCAAGACACACCTCTGCAACTACCAACATTTTAAACTAGAACCTTTTATTGAAGTTTCATGTAGAAAGTATGTTTTGAGGAAAATAACTGTAATAAATATAACTGAATATCACGCGACAGTAAGGCATATAATAAACTAATTTTTAGAATATGCAGAGGTAAATATAAAAGCTTTGCTACAAAAATACCTACACAGAGCATAATTCAATGAGCTCTGAAATACAATGTAACGAAATAGCCTATGAGATTCAGTCTACAGAGCAATTGTTACTTAAAGAATGGACATACACTATTTCGAAAATCGAGACAAGACGGGAAATGTTTACGATACTTTTCGTCTCGTCTCGATTCTCATCTCCAAAGAGAGACGAAAATTTTGATTTAGCCCTGACCCGTCTCGAATGTAAAATGTTAATTCTCATGTTATTTTATTTGTTTTAGAAACGAGATGAGAAACTCCTCTTCTCGTGAGCAACATTAAACCAAACCGAAATATTCTTTCCAAATGTCACGTTTCTCCTTGTAATGGTATGACCTGAGCGATAATTTAGCTTCTAGCTTTTAATCTTCTACGAGATAATAATAATTATTATTATTACTATTATTATTCCTGAAGATTTGATAGTTCAAGTATTGAAACATCCGAGTATTCAAATATCTGAATATAATAAAACGTATGTTATCGCTGATGAATCACCATCAAAAATTCTAAAGTAAGAAAAAAAAATTGCGACGTGCATTCGCAGAAGCACCTTGACCACTGAACCGCGATCGCTACGCGGTAAACGATCCGTCTTTAGTCTGGTTACGTTAGGTTTCTTTGTCTCCGCTTGCAAACTTGTATGTTATATTTTTCGATTCAAAATGTCTTTCGTATTTCTTTTATGAAGTCGGCAAAGTTTATATTAATAACTTGAGTTTTTCTTAAACCGCTGGTTCACAAGTTCGTTCTTTCTCCACACGAAACTACAAATATGACAGATTGAATTCTCATACTCCCCATTTCTTTCAAAGCAGTCGCCATTACCTGGTCAAAGACTTATTTCCGCCACGATTCATATTAACCAAAATAAATTCATATTTCGGAAGCGGAACTTTCACTTTCCGGATTTCGCAAAATTATGGAATTCAGTTATACTCCGGAATTCAGAAGAATTTCGGAACTCGGAAAGAATCCAGAATTTAGAAAATTCCGGAATTGAGAAAAACTCCGACTTTCGAAAAAAATCCGGATTTTCCGAATTCCGGAATGTTAACGAAATCAGAAATTTCTAAATTCCGGATTTTTCCGAATTCCGAAATTATTACAAAATTGGAATTTTCCGAATTCCGGAATTTGTCCGGCTTTATTTTCGGGAGTCCGAAAACTAATAATTCCGGAACGGGCTATCCCTAGTTTATACACAACCTTTCAGAACACTAAGCTAGTAGCTGTCTACAAACAAACAAGTAATGCAAAGCATGTTGTATACTGCAATACGTCATGTACTAAAATCCGACACCATGACCCTTTTATTACATTATATGAAGAGCATGTAGGTCTAAATACCTCATGTATTACATATAATGTAGGTTTTACTCTTTCAGCAAAGAAGAAACATGTGATCATAGTATACAACCCACAGAAGTGATAGCTGGCAATACAGTGGTCGTAATCCCTAACGACACAGGAAGTGAGCGTTGCCATCGCCGCTGGTCTAGAGGCTAGCACGTGAGCCTTGGGTGTATGGAGTCTCGGGTTCGATTCTCGGCGGGAGAGCATCTATCATTTTTAACTGTTCTCGATGTTTCCGTGTTCGTGTCCCTGTCGTTATAAGTTATTAGAAAAAGCAAGTTAAACGAGTGAAGCAAGTAAAATTAGCAATAAGTAAGTTACTGAAACGCGTTCGGTGAGTCAGTTAAAAAAATAGTGGACAAAGCACTAGCTTTTCGCGCCGTCCATGCGAGTTCGAATCAATCTCGGCTTGATATTTTATCCATTTGAGAGAAAGTATTGTTTCTTTTCGCTACAGGATGGATTTTCTCTTTGGTTTCATGTCAAACATGCTCACGTAATGAAAAGACGCTGTAGATAATAATAATAATAATAATAATAATAATAATAATAATAATAATAATAATAATAATAATAATAATAATAATAATAATAACATAATAATAATAATAATAATAATAATAATAATAATAATAATAATAATAATAATATGAAATATTAGTAGCTAACTCGTGTGTGTATTTCGACAATATAATTTTATATTATTATGTGGAAATAAGTAAGGCTGGCTGGCGCCCGCCTCCCTAATTTTTTCGATGCGCCTTATGGGTCCACGGTGTCCAACGTTGGTCCCATCCCAGTATCACCTCCTGTTTTCTCGATATAAGCTATCGACATTTTGCCTAAAGAGGGCTCTGCCGTGGCCCCATGAGTACCCATGACAATGACTCTTCGTTCATTTTGCATTGAAATCGCTTACTTTTCTGAGTACTATGAGTGCATACTGTCCAACGTTGGTCCCATCGCTCTACAGTTTCCCGTTCTCTCGATATAAATTGCTAATATTTTGTTTGTAAGCGAGATATGGCGTTACAATCATTACGTTTGAAGAAGAACTGAGGAAGATATTGCCTTGCCACAAACAACACCTATTATTATTATTATTATTATTATTATTATTATTATTATTATTATTATTATTATTATTATTATTATTATTATTATTATTATTATTATTATTATTACTTACCACTAATGTTGCCTACCTTTATTTGCAATGCAATGTGTTACTAAAAAGCAAATCAAATAACACTCCTCGCCATTCAGGCTCCCGAACTCGAAATACATGAGTTCTCTGTGTTAGAGGAATGCACATTTATTATATTATTCTTTCAAATAACACGTTACACAAGTTACTTCACTTTCAATGTGTAATTTCATATCATCAGTAACAATCATCTTGTTCCAATAATAAGATAACCCCCTCCTGAAAAAAAAACTGACCGTAGCGAAAGGGCGTGAACCTTCTTTAGGCGATTAATCGGGTCCAATATTTCAATAAGTTTCTGCACACAAATATTTCAGTAAAAGAGGAAAATTTATTCAAACTTTCTGAATACCTATTTATGGACGAAATTTGGTTCCCTTGGAACTTTTTAAGAGTTTGAAGGGCCGCCATTTTGAACATTTTCATCTGATTATTCTGGTTAACGAACTCATCAAGATATTTCAACAATTAATGTTTGTGCCAAGTTTCGTCTCAATCCGCTGAAAATTAGGGTGGTTATGGCATTCACAAATAGCGTTATATATATACAAATAGATAGATAAATAGACACACAGAGGGAGAGAGAAAAGTGTTTTTCTCCCTTCTCGCACCTGTGGTGCGTCAGAGCTAAACCGGGCCCCTTTGCAAAACGTATTGACGAGCCTAACCTAAACACAAGCCTCTTACTTGCTAACGTAGAAACGTGGTCGGGAGGTGTAAGGCATGTAGAAATTGTATTTTTAGTAACCATGAGTATGGTCGACTTCCATGTTTTTCTTTTTACTTTTTGCAGCTACTTCGGAACGTTCAATTTTTATTCTTTACTAATTGGAAATGGCGTTTACATTCAAAATATGAGGAATTCTGGTGGCATTTGTTCGGATATTCTTCTCTTTCGAAATGAAGACAAGAACAAAAGCAATACGCAAAGACAAAAAGTATTATCAGTACTAAACATTACCAATAATAATTGCTACGAAAAACTAAATACGACCTCTTTTACCATCTCTCATGAGTTGTATGTATTATTACCAAAATTTTTTAAAATATCCTCGCTTAAGATTCGAACTTGCGTCCTTTGCATTTGTAAGCCAGCACCTTAACCACTACACCAAGATCATGGCATGGTGATCGTTTAGTTGTCGGCGTATTTGTTGTATTTGTGTTTTATGTTCCCACTTCGACAATTTTTACTCTTTTTTTGTAAGTTTAACAGCTGTTTCTGGCTTTCTCTTTCGGTGTCGTCCTTTATTTACACAATGCACTATTCGTATTCACAGCTTGTGCCGCTGTGCAATGTCTTATTCAGATTAAGCTTTTCTTTTTGCCCCTCAGTAAACATTTGATTGATTTAATTCTCATACTCTTCACGGATGGAGCGCAGGAATGCCAGACTCGAAAAATAGGTGTACATTTACTTTCCTGACAGATCATACCTATACGAGCAAAATTATGTGATTATTCCTTTCGGACCCAGGTCATTTTTGGCGTTTTCCTACATTTTCAGTTAGTGACGTATTGCTCAAAAACCATTCATTCGATTGATATTGTTAAGGACTTGTTTTTTAGAAAATGGATGTGGCTATGTTTTCGTGTAAGTTGCATTGCAGTGTTGCCAACGGCTGGGAAATTATTGAGGGAAATGTAGGGATGAAAATTTACAAAAAAAATCCCTAACCGAATTTCAAAAATTTTTTGTATCTAGCACCACTGCTGCTATATGGGTTCAAGTCACCTAAAAAACTTCTTTGGTGTGTTGACCAGAGCCCTGCAAACCCAGGCCCGAAGACGGCCCGGCCCGACCCGAATGGATCTGAATTCTGTGCCTGGCTCGACCCGGCCCGGCCCGAATCTCGAGTCGGGCTCTAACCGGGCCGGGCACATTTCGGGCCGAGCCGGGCCAAAACGGGCCGGGCACAAATCGGGCCGAAACGGGCCGAGCACAAATCGGGCCAAGCCGGGCCGGCCCGACTCGGCCCGAACACTGTGAAAGACGGATCGGGAACTAATGTTGGCAGCCTGTGTTAATCGTAATGTATTTGGCATGGGCGGCGATTAGGGGGGGCAAAGGGGGGCAGTTGCCCCCGCACTTTTTTTAAGTAACCAATTAATATATATAGTTTCATTTGGAAATGTAACGATTTTGTATGTGTTACTGATTAATAGGAAAAAATACTGCCATATAATATTTGCTGTTGCGTGAATACGTATTGGTTGTCTTCCCGTGGAGTAAAGAAAGCTACAGTAATTGCGTTTTAATCGCCACAGAAAATAACCCCAAAAAATAACCTATTGGAGCACAATTTCAGCATACTTTCATTTCTTCTTACAAGGGCTCGATATGTTAGTGAGGCGCTTTGAAGCTAATCGAAAGAACATTATGCAAAAAAGTAGGGCCTATTTCACAAGTTATTCTTTAATTGCACAAAAATTGACAGTTCCTAAAATGTCTTTTCTTCTTTCTAAAGTAAGGAATATCGATTAAAAAGAGCGTGATAAGAAACAACTTCTACCTTTTCCATTGTTTTGTAGTGTAATATACGAGTGAAGTGTTGTGTTTAAGGATGTACGAGTGTATATACAATAAAATTTAGTAAATTGAACATAATTCTAGGTTTTAAGTTTATTTTGTATAACTGAAGTGTGGATTGTAAGTATTGTTGTGTTTTGATGTGTTCCAAGAAAGTGAAATCTGCACCTAATGGCAAGGAACATACGAGGGCTATCCAGAAAGTAGATTACGTTTTCGTCTGTGTCCGCTAGGGGCGGGGCTAGCGCGGCCATCTTGGGGTCAGAGCGTTGCGCAGCTCAGTCGGCATCTAGCCGTGCTAGTGAGAGGTTCGTGCTGTGCTCCGTTAAGATACTGTGACGGTTTGAAATGTCTGCGTTAATTGAAAATCCCGCGAGCTGCGAGGTGCGTGCAGTAATAAGGTTTCTGACAGCAAAAAACTGTAAACCGATAGAAATCTATCGGCAGCTGTGTGAAGTGTATGGGGACAACATTATCACTGAAGGTGGAGTGCGACAGTGGGTCATAAGATTTAAAAATGGCCGAACCAATGTTCACGACGAAGATCGAAGTGGGAGACCCAGCAAAGTGCCGAACTTGTCGAAAAAGTCGATGTTAAAGTCCGTGAAAATCGAAAGTTCACAATAACGGAACTTTCTTTGAGTTTTCCACAAATTTCGCGAAGTTTGTTGCACGAAATCATCAGCGAAAAGCTTGGTTACCACAAGTTTTGTGCAAGATGGATTCCAAAAATCTTGACAGAGGACCACAAAAATCAGCGAATGGCTGCAGCGTTGCACTTTTTGGACGCCTACAATAAGGATGGTGACTATTTACTCGATCGCATCGTTACTGGTGACGAAACATGGGTGAAACACGTGAACTGTGAAACGAAATTGCAATCAATGCAGTGGGGGCACACAGGTTCTCCCCAAAAACCCAAGAAATGCATGCAAACAATGTCGGCAAGGAAGATGATGGCGACTGTTTTTTGGGACAGAAAAGGTGTGATTTTGGTGGACTTCCTGGAAAGAGGCACTACAATAAACGCTCAAAGGTATTGCCAAACTCTGCAAAACCTCAGAAGAGCAATTCAAAACAAGCGCAGAGGAATGTTGAGCTCTAAGATCTTGTTGATTCACGACAACGCCCGGCCCCACACGGCAAATGTCACGCGTGAAGTTCTTGAATCTTTTGAGTGGGAGTTGTTTCCTCATCCGCCGTACAGTCCCGACCTGGCACCGAGCGACTTCCACCTATTCCCAGCAATGAAGAAGTGGCTGGCTATGCAGCGTTTTGATGACGACGAACAGCTGCAAGAAGAGGTAACGAAGTGGTTGAAGTCGCAGGCGGCCGAATTTTTCGACGAAGGAATTTCCAAGCTCGTACATCGCTACGATAAATGCCTTAATTTGAATGGTGACTATGTCAAAAAGTAGTATTTGTGTGTGGCTTTCATCTGTATATAATAAAATTTGTTTCCTATACTTTGTTGATTTTTTATTCCAAAACGTAATCTACTTTCTGGATAGTCCTCGTATTTCAAGAAGTTGCAAAAGCAAATATATGTCTTTAAATGTCGTAGCATATGCTTGTAGTATTTACTGTCTTTCATTTTCTAAGAGTAGTAACATACATTTAATAGCATGTGTGGAATTAAATATTAAGTTTTTCATTAATCCTCAGTTTCAATATAACTTTTGCAAAACAAGCATCATTATTCATTACTATGATTAATATTATCCTTTCTATTTATTTGTTTTGCAAATTTATTAAATAATCTGATCACACAATTTTCCAGACAGAATTTTAAGATGTTCATGAGCAAGGAATCAAATCTCTTCTTACACTTTCGTTGTTTAAGAGTACAAAGGGCTAGTATCTACTTGCGTTGTTCTTCTCAATTTACTTAATGAACTATTATATACGATATACGGTATTTTAACTGAAAATATAGTATCCTATTAGTTATACAACCTTTCGTCAAACAAAATGTTAGAAACAACCAGGAAAACTAACATTTATATACAAATATTCAGATCATGTCTTGCCCCCTCACTTTTAACGTCCAACCGCCGCCACTGGTGTTTGGGAAATTAACTCTTTATTCAAGACTGTAAAGTACTGTACTTCTACTACTCTTATTACTACTACTACTGCTACTGCTATTATTATTATTATTATTATTATTATTATTATTATTATTATTATTACTTCTACTACTACAACTACTACGAGCGTCAGAGTTGACATGTCTGGTGATACATACTTTACAATCTAAGTACAGAAAAAATCGAAGAAATACTAGTTATTATGGCCAGTCTGCGTAGTCTGGCTAGTAGAATGCATTCACATCTGGTGCTAGAGGTCGTCGGATCGATCCCTCCTCGTGTTATTTGAGCTTTGTTGTGGACAAAAATCGTGAGTGTGGGAGTTTTAGGATTAGCCCGTTTTCGTTCACTGTCTTCATTCCACCAATTCATCCATCATCATTCATATGTCTTGAGCCGTAATTGCCTAAAGAACATATGAGAAAGTCAAGTCCTTGACCTACTAATTAGAATTTGTTCCGCTACATTAGACCACGGAGGCCGAAACCATGAACTGGCGTGTTCATAAGATTAGCGCAATTTGTAGTAATGTTCAATTAGCACGGCAGATTCCAAATCATATTACATGTTCCTGTATTCTTTATAATTCGATGCTACAATAATAATAACAAAAAACAATGATCAAATAAATCACCCAGACCCCAGGATCGATGAAGTGTTCCTGGAACGGTGCGTAACAAGTAAATAACAGAGCTATATAACGGAATGCGAGGCAGTAAATCAAAACAAAATCCACACATATCATTGTTGATCAAAAAATACCTCAAAAGTCCCCTGAATGAAAAATGTATAGATATCAGCTATCAAAAATGCCTCTTAACATCACATATAATAGAAGGGATAGTTGATATTAAGAAAATGAAAATATAAGGTTTCCTAAGAAACCAATAGTGCAAAATGAACATCGCTTTACTGTATGTCCTTGTACGCATCGAATAGCACGGAAACAGATTCAACAGTTTCAGGCTTTAGAGCATTTCTCCGTTCCTGAGTACTAAAATCTCTTTCAGTAGACGCACTAGAAGCAGGGATGACGAGATACTGACGCGTTAATTTACACAATTTTGGTAATGTTAGTTCTTGTTGCTTCCACCACTGCAGTATATCTAGTTCTCTTACACATGATGACATGTTGAGGTAGATGTCTACTTCATCATCAAATTCACCAGAGACTGAATGTCTATCTTCCCAATCCATTAGTTTATTCTTCTTGGTAGGTGGTTCCAAGTTATGCCAACTAGCCTAAAGGAGACGATGGTGAGAAATAAATGAAATAGTGGAGTAAATAAAGTGGAAGGAAACAGGAGAACGCCGCGAACCCCCCACACGGTGTTTGTCCACCACAAAGTTCACTTGGCGAGAGCTCGGATCAAACCAGGGACCCCATACACCAGAGGTGAACGCTCAACCGCTGAGCCACCGTTCCAGGAACACCTAATCGACCCTGGCGATTTGGTGATTTATTTGATCATTATATTTTGTTATATTTGTAGCATCATACTATAAACAATACATGAACATGTAACACCATTCGATATTTGCCTTGCTAATTGAACATTACTACAAATTGCACTGATCTTATGAGCACGCCAGTTCATGGTTTTGCCCTCCGTGGTCCAATGGTAGCGTACCAAATTCTACTTACTAGGTCAAGTACTTGACTTTACCATACGTTCTTTAGATAACTACGGCTCAGGCTGAATGGATGATGATGGGATGAATTGGTGGAAAGAAAACAGTGGGAGGAAGCGGGACCACCCCAGAAACTCCCATGCACACGATGTTTGTGCACAACAAAGCTCACATAGCATGAGCAGGGATTGATCCGACGACCTCTAGCACCAGATGTGAGTGTTTTTTCTATTGAGCCACTATTCTCCCTCGTAGATCAAGCATCGGTTCACATTCTACGCAGACCGGCCATAATAACTAGCATTTCTCAATTTTATTCTGTACTTAGAAGGTAAATTCGGTACCATCAGACATGTCAACTCTGACGCGAAGTCGTAGCACTTGTAGTAGTATTAGCAGTGGTCGTAGTAGTAATAGTAGAAGTAGTAATAGTAGTAGTAGAAGTAGTAATAGTAATAGTATTACCAATACACCACAGTCTTGAATAAAGAGTCAGTTTCCCAAACACATTACGATTAACATAGGCTGACAGTATGACCGTACAAACACGGCAAAAATAGAAGTAGTGGAGGACATTAAAAAAACAAATAGGCTGACAACATTAGTTTCAGAACCGTCTTTCAGACTATCGGGCCGAGCCGGGCCGGCCCGGTTCGGCCCGATATGTGCTCGGCCCGGTTCGGCCCGGTTAGGGCCCGGTCCAGTTTGATATTACTTGAAACGGGTCGGGCCGGTCCGGGCCGGGCACCGGGCCGAATCGGGCGCACCCGGCCCGTGCAGAGCTCTCGTGTTGACAAGCTACAGTGAAATCCTGAAGTCGCTGGCTTCCATTCAAAGTGGGAAAGAAAAAATTCTCTCTCATCATACACATGAAATTTTGACACTTTTTACGCCTTAGAAGCAAAAATCAACAGATATACCGGGGCTACAGCTTCTCTAATTATCCTATTGAAACTTTTAATGGTGCATTCTTTAGGGCAAAGAAGAAGCTTTCAGGTAGTGATACGTTCGTTTCAATGTAGCCAGCAAGAGGGTAATAATAGAGGGGAAAAGGGAAATTTTCCGAATTTTTCACCTAAAATCAAAAATTAATTGTTTTGGCTGGAAACACTGCCATCAGACAGTCGAAAACTATCTGAAAATAAACCTTGGTACTCCAAGAATATATCCTACAAGTATCATGGCGATATATAACAAAGTAAGCATGAAATTTTTTTAAAAAAAATATCTCATTTTACCTCAGAAATTCACCATTTTTTAAACATTTCCAGAACATAGTTTATTATAAACCTCAACTGTACTCTCCCTAATTATTCTAGTGAAATTTTTTATGGTGCGCTGTATAGGCTAAGGACAAGGCTTTTAGACACTGGTATGCTTGTTCAAGTGTAGCCAACAAGAGGGAAATAATAGAAACAAAAAGGGAATTTTTCCAAAATTTGCCCCTAAAATCTGGAATTAAAATTTTCTGTAGCTGGCAACACTGATACAGACAGATGCAAACTATCTTAAATTAAACATTATTACACCACTAATATATCCTACAAGTATTATGGCGATATTTAAGGAACAAAGCTTCTAATTATCAAAAATATATTACGGTAAACAGAAAAGTAGGAAAAACTTGAAAAATCAAGGGTTAGAATCTAAATACGAATTTTTCGTGCGCCCCCTAATTACCTCATTGTAACGATCTGTAGCCGTGTTTGTTCAGTAAAGACAAATGTTTGTTTGGTGTAAATTGAATTACACTCGGACGTACAGGTACGTATTTATAACAAAACTTTATAATTTTTTGCAAACATTTAGGGAAATTTAGATTTCCCTAAATGGCAACACTGCGCGCAGGTACGTCCAATTAGTGTCAACAATTAGGTGTCCATCCTAGGTATTTACCTGGCAAGTCTTAAGGAAGTCTTTCTACAACGAAGGACGCTACAGGAAAAAAAGAAGTAAAGGAAATTCGAAATTAGAAAATTCTCGAATTTTTGACTAGGCTAAAATTTGGGAAGGAAATTCGACACCAGAAGAAAAAGAAATTAATATGATAAACTATGGTCCAACGATATTTGGCAAGAATAATATCCCGATATCTTAATTAGTGTCCACACAGGAGCGGATTAAAAAAGTGACACACCCGTGTGTGCCACTTTGGGCACCTGGGTCCGAAAGGGTTACGAGTGTACATTTGATTACATTTTTTTTTTTTTTTGACTACTAACCCGTGTTGTTGTTGTAGTTACAGTCTCAACTAATAATATCGTTGTTGTAAACAATAACTTTAAAAGGAAAATTTTCTCTCCTTTTTTACATCTTAGTTCCAACATTGTTGGTGAGAAATGCAGGGTGTTTCAAAATGAATATCGGGGTTTTAAGTCTTCGTAGTACTTATTACATTTTACATACAATTATAAACAATCCATCAAGTAAAAGAGTATCTCAAACAGTCTTTGCTACAAGTGTTCGATGTGAGATTCATTCGTCACACGGCACACATCTAGTCGATAGGCGAAAAAGGGCCATAAACTTTCCGCCATATGGTACAAAACACATTCAATTTAGGGGAGTCTCGTTTCAATTGTACCATCTCCTGAGGATTTGCTGACGGCGAGATGCAAACATTATGAGTGTTTACATTAGCTCTTAGGTGAAATGTCGATTTATCACTGAAGACGACACGATCCAGAAAAATCTTCATTGTTATGCAGCAATATTTCAGTTGCGAAATTGGCACGTAAACCGTAGTCTGTAGGCTTTAGACCTGTAGCAACTGCAAACGATAAGGACGTAGTTGCAAGCGTCTCCTTAACATTCTTCACCCAGACGGTTGCACTGTACAGATTCAGTCTTTATTAAAAACACAAAAAGCTTTCTCCTCTCTAGTCTCCATCTTTGCTACTTGCTCTTTCTAACTACAGACAAAACAAACAAATCATGTGCATGGGTGCGTACAAAACTGTTTGAGTTGCTCTTTCATTGGATATTATATTTATAATTGTAAGTTAATTGTAATAGATACTACAAAGTTTCAAAACCCTATTATTAATTTTGAAACACCCTACATTACTTCAAACTACATTGTGTCATCCTATATTCAAGTCTTGTATATACATATCATCAGAGCCGGCCCTAGGCAATTTGTTGCCCCGTGCAATGGCATAATTTGCCGCCTCCCCCTTTCTCCAGAAAGAACAAATCTTAAAAGTCATGATTTTAAGTATGCTACTCCAGCATGAATAACGAAGGGGAGGGTAAGTGCAGTTCCACTCAGAAAGGCTTAAATACTTACTAAAAACGCAATCCCGTTGTGTCTGTTTTTTTTTTCTTTCTTTAAATATTAATCTATTATGTTAGTGAAAGATAAAGCAAACACACCTGCAGAAGAAGGATGGTAATCATTTTTACAGAATTCAATATCGAGCTTCAATCTCAATGTATCGGTTTGCAATTCCAATGCAACTAGCTCTTTCATCTTTATTTCTTGATTTTTCTTCTACATCTGTTAACATTTAAAAACAACTTGTTTCTATCTTCAATGATAAGGAACTTGTTTCTGACAAAAACAAGACTAGTTGTCATATCAAAACTGTGATAACTTACTAAATGGAACAGATATTCGCTACTATTCGAGAATTGAATTCTTGCATTTGAAAACAATCAAGCAATTTGTGCTCGGATTGATTCGACCATTTGCTTTAGCATTGTCCATGTAACCTTAAACTAATGCGACCTAAACATAATTTATGAATGTAGTATTCAAATAGGTCACCTTAGTAAATGTAACTACCATCATCATGAAGTCTGTTTCCAACAAGAAATATTTAATTTAAATAATATACTTACGACAGATTTTGCCGTACCTTCCAAACTTGCCGCTGCATGCAAATGCACGTGTTGCATATATGGTACAGCCGGCTTTGCATATCATATATATATATCTAGTCGACAAATTATTTATATATGATATTTAGAAAAATAACACTCTTTTATTAATTGATATTTCGAACAAGAATGAGCAAAATTGTCACTGACAGTTATTTACAACAAGAACTAGCAAAAATTCACTAATTGCTATTTAATATTTTACACTTAGTTACTTCTTTTTCCTCTTAATTTTCTTAAACTCTCCTTCTTGTGAAGCCAATGATCCTAACAGATCTTTCACCTTCTTCTTTCTCTCCATATCCTTCTGGATTTGTTCCTTGATCTGGTGTTTAGCTAAGAAAGCACTGTCTCGTCTGATCTCTCTAATTGCACCTTTCATTTCTCGTTTATACTTATGAAGAAGCTTCTCTTTCTCTTGGCGCTTCTTCGACATCACACGATGTTTCTTGCCATCAATCCGGTATTAGCCATGACTTCCAACAATGTATATTTATCCAAACTGGATTCAAAACATTCTTCATGAACATAGTCAAAGTGGTTGTCAGCCTCCTCGGATATGTCTCCTTCCGTCTTATTGTGTGTTATAGAAGAAAAATCTCGTCCAGTTCTTTACCAGGAGGTAATGTGCCTAAGATCGATGACACATTCCCGCGCTGGATGGCGATACTGATACGTTGGAAAAGGAATGCAGTAGCTCGGGGGTCACCAGTTTAGAAAAATACTATTAGGCAAATTAATATTAGTTTTTACCTTTAGACAAGTTATTTCAATTTTATACTGTTTGTGACATTATTTTCGTACTTATTAGGAGCCTCCTTTCACGAAAAAGCAAAATTTCATTTCTACTTTTATTTCTTAGTTGATATTGATGAAAACTGCTGAAACCCAAATTGTTAATAGGTATGGTATTCATGTAAATTGTAAAATATTTGTAGCGTGTCAGTATCTAGCGTTTAATTTATGTTGCATTTTACGGTTATTACACCTACATAAAAATATTTCATACTTAAATAGACGTAAGATGCATTACAAATGACTATTTAAAAAAAAACGAAATTTAGAAAAAAAACGAGAGGCAGTGTTTTTTTTCTAAAAAAAAACGTACATTTCTGAAAAAAATACGAACGTTTTTTTTCTATTTACAACACTAAACTTAACGTAACTTAATATGTAATCCAACCAAATATAACCGAATGCAGTATATTTTGGTACTTTTTTTCGATTTTCAAATTGGTCCGGCGATACAGCAGTAATGCCAAGGTTATCACTGTTCGGTGATTAATTACGGAGATAAATGAAGTTTAATCTTGGACTATGTGAAGATGCGTAGTAAGGTTATATTAGGTAAACTGACAATAGAGCATATATCAATGTTTCAAACTCATTGTATTAGTTACTAACCAAGATAGTGTGTATAATCATTGAAGTGTGGCAGATGTGTACCATATGCAAGGTATGTGTTTTTTTATGCTATATGAAGTGTTTTTTTTTTTCACTATTCACGATTATGCGTACACCAACCATCACTGATGTGCCTGCACCCTATGGACGCTTTCCCGAACGTGCGCTCCTGCCCCGACTCGATTAGATAGCATTTTTGCTTTTTAATGGTCAGCTAGTACAAATTGGTTTGTGTAGTAAAGTTGATTCGTGTTTTATGCAACTTTAGCTTTTATTCCATTTGGCAATTGTTTTCAGTATTTCCGAATATGACAGAGCTTGCAACACTGGACATTTAAAAGGTGTAGCCCTATGCCATAACATTTGCACAGTACTACAATAGATATGCTTACTTATTTAATGAAGAATAAACAAAGCGGGAAATTAACAAATATTTGCGGAACACAACTAAAGTAGGTAAATGAAATGGCAGTAATTGTAAGTAACGTATATTAACATAACCATGACCATAAGTAAATAGTAAAATAACGTTTAAAATAGCTTTAGGTTTCTTCGGTCACGCGCCTCACGTTTTCGTCACAATAGTCCCTTTTTTCAACCGTTATCCTGTTTTTATTTTTTATTCTGATTCTACAACGGGACGTCTAAATGTCCCGTTTTTGAGCAAATATAAACAAAGTGTAACGCAATTATTGTATTGTATTGTATCGTATTTATTTCTTTTGTATGAACTTACAAGTACGAGGAATGTCCTCAAGTAAGTGTAACATGCGTCATATGTACAAAAAATTTACATGAGTAAAATAAAGTAATATTTCCTTGTCATGATATTTACGTACTCCTCAATCGTATAACAAGAATTATCTAATAGAAATAATTTTAACTTTTGTCTGAACCTTTTCATATTTGCTTCATACTTTATATCAATAGGCAACATGTTGTACAACTTAACACCACCATAACTTACACTTTTTTGATACATTGCTGACCGGTGATTACACAAATGAAAATCATTCTTATTTCGCGTATTATGATTATGTACATCCTTATTTGTTACGAATGCCGATGAGTGTTCTTTCAAATACAAAAAGAGACGATACAAATATAAACTATCCAGAGGTAGTATATTGACCTCCTTAAACAAATGTCTACAAGAAAAATTCGGCTTCTTATCACAAAGTATTCTTATGGCTTTCTTCTGAATTTTGAAAACATTAAATCTCTGACTTGAATTTCCCCAGAACATGATACCATATTGCAAGATAGAGTTAAAACACGAATGGTACAAGGTTTTAGCTAATTTTAAATTTACCTTCTTTCTAATAATCCTTAGTGCATAACATATTCTATTTAATTTATTAATAACTGACTCTATATGAAATTCCCATGTCAGGTTATGATCTATAGTAAGACCTAAAAACGAACAGTGTGTTGTATAGTTAATTTTATTTTGGTTCAGATATAGGTTAGGGTATATTGGTTTACTGCACTTATGAAAATTTATAGCAATGGATTTTTCAACATTAACAAAAAGATTATTGTTCTTCATCCAAAGAGATACTTCATTTAATGTTTGCCTAGCATTCTGTTCCAATAATTTTTCATTTTTTCCACTCACTAGCAGAGTGGTATCGTCAGCGAAAAGGGTAACATCTGCCGAAGATATGCTTTTCTCAAAATCATTAATATATAAAAGGAAGAGCAATGGCCCTAGAATAGATCCTTGTGGAATTCCGTGTTTTATATATAATTCATCTGATAAATAGCTTTCTACAATGTTATTATTCTTATGCGTTATTTCTACCTGCCTACGATTTTTTAAGTACGAACCAAACCAGTCCCTTGCTTTACCACGTATTCCACAGTTCTCCAGTTTGTTCAAAAGTAAACTGTGTTGTACTGTATCGAAAGCTTTAGACAAATCAAGAAAGATTCCTATACAGTTTTCTTTCTTATCTACAATATTTCTTACTTTCTCAATGAAATTAAATATTGCCGTATTTGCAGATCGACCTTTAAGGAAGCCATGTTGTTTTGTTGAAATAACATTTTCTTTCAATAAAAAATTAATTACCCTGTTATACATAATTTCTCATAAATGATATAAATATAAATGATTAGAGTAATATAAATGATTAGAGTAAATTCTACACTTTTAAAATTAAATTTATTGTATATAAAGCTTATTTTGGTACCAACACTTATTGGGGAGTTTAAAGCCGGGCCAGGCCCGTATCCATGGGGGGGTCTATGGGGCCGGTCTGTCCCCCTAAATTTTTTACGATAGGCTTGCAAATGAACTATAATATGGCGATGAACTATAATATGGTGGATCGCCCCCCCCTTAACTTCAGGTGGGCCCCTACATTTTGGGGCTGGCTACCGGCCTGCCTGGAACTAGCAATTGTTGGGTATTAGGCTACTTAAGAAATACTACGGTATTCACCTTTAGTTGTGTATTACGTAACTTGAAAACACTACTGGCGCCCAAAATGCACTCTATGAATTTTACACCTCCCCTCCGCCCCCCCCCCCAACCTTCTGCGAGTCATATGCGTCTCGTTTCTGCAAGTTAAAATTCTAGTCACTAGCGGAGTCTTAGTCAATTTAATTTTCATTAAACAAGTTCCCATCTCCCCCTTCCCCCAACCCCAAGTGCTTGGCCACAACTTCCCCAAATTTACCATTCTGCGTCCCAAACAAACCTTTCTCCGCCCAAGTTTACCATTCTTCAGCTTGATTGTACCATATTTTCAATGAAAAGTTGTCTCACCCTCAAGTATTTTTATGGCAGCTATCTGTGCTCTAAGACCTGCCTGTAGGCACTTTGCATCTAAATAGATTTGAATAAAAAAAAATAATGAAATTAAATCACTAAATTCCAGCTGATTTCAAAGAAAATAACAAAATAATTCCTCTCTATACATAAGCAATAAACTAAAATAAACAGAGATGGAGCAATATTCAATACCCTAAGCAATCCATCTAAGTCGGTATTTTAGCTCATTTTATATATCTTGGCAGTTTCATTATTTTGACTGAAGATAAAGATGTCCTATTCTATCTCAAAAAATTACATTTTCATACTATAATTTGAATAGTTCATAGAAAAGGTCGCTAAATCTTCTTGTTAAAATCTTATCATTACTCCAATGAATATTAAAATCTAATCATAGCTCAAATGAATCAATGCACTGTATGAGCTGTGTGTTTTCATCTTGTGTAACGTAGTGCAAAACATAAATGTATCATGCCCGGGAAACCATCAGTACTGGATAACTTGCACAAGCATTTTCTCCTGGAATAAAATACTTATACCAGAGGAAATGCACATCAGAAATTCAGCAGCAGTGATGGTTAATGGTGATAGCTTACCAAGATATACCAGTGTAGCAGGGTATTATTTTTTTTATAACATTCAGATAGCAGTACTATCTTTTATTAGCATATTCATGCGAGGAATTTCTGTGCAACACTATAAAAGTTCAATACTGCAGAAAATATTTGGTCTAGGAATTAATTCGTGCGGTTTTTAATAAAAATTGAAGCTTTATTTCAAAAACAAAGTAAATGAATACGTTAACAAAAATATTGTCCATCGCTAGCCACTACTTTCTCCCATCTTTCAGGCAATTTACGGATTCCGTGTCGAAAGAATTCCTCATCTTTTGACGCAATCTAATCAAAGATCCATTTTTCGATATTTTCTGAAGAAGTGAACCGCTGTCCAATCAAATCGTTATTCATGCAATCGATCAAGTAGTAGTCAGACGGAGCGGTGTCTGGTGAATATCGCGGGGGGAGTAACACTTTCCATCCGACATTTTCCAAATAGGTTTTGACCGGTTTTGCGACATGTGGTCGAGCGTTATCATCTTGATAAATAAGTTTATTATGCCTGTTATTCCATTCTGGTCGTTTTCAGGCCAGAGCTTGCTTCAAACGCATTAATTGTTGTCGATAGCGGTGTCCATTAATAGTTTCACCAAGTTTCAGAAGTTCATAGTACACCACACGTTTCAAATCCCACCATATATACAGCATAACCTTTGCACAATGAATATCTCGTTTCGGTTGTGAAGGACCTGGTTCACCTTGCTTCACCCAGGCCTTTTTTCGTTTAGGATTCTCGTAATGAATCCACTTCTCTTCACCAGTTACAATTCGATGCAAAAATCCCTTCCTTTTCTGTCTTTGAAGCAGCAATTCGCAAACGGTTTTTCTTCTTTCAACGTCTTTCTTTTCAATTCATGTGAAACCCAATAAGACATCTTTTGAATCATTCCTATGGCTTTGAGACGTTTGGAAACTGTTGTTTGCTCAACTCCAAATGCTTCTGCAAGTTCGTCCTGCGTTTGACACGAATCCTGATCAAGCAATGCTCTCAATTCTTCACCTTCAAATTCTTTTGGCTGTCCAAATTGCTTTTGGTCTTCCAAGCTGAAATCACCACCTTTAAACCGTGCAAACCACTTCTGACACGTTCCCTCAGCTAGAGCATGGTCACCAAACACTTCCACTAAAATATGATGACTTGCGGTAGAACTTTTCTTCATGTTAAAGCAATGAAGAAAAACTCCCCGCAAAAACACTTTATCAGGCACAAAATGCGCCATTTTCAGTTGAAGAAAAAATGTTGTTGTTTCCGCTTCAAGCAACTGACATATACTAAACAAGATGCTCAATGACAGTAGTTTTCAACGCATGTTTGGATCAACGAAACTATGGGACAATAAGCTAGTTACGCCATCTTTTGTAAAACCGCACGAATTAATTCCTAGACCAAATATCACGTGCCTACTACTAATCAAAGTAAAAATATAGTTCTTAATAGTATGACTAGGACAATTTCCCAGGATTCAATGTAGCTGAGAATTGCCTAAGTATTTAATATAGGTAGAAGAGTGCCACAATGGCAGAATACCCATATACAGTATTTAATATAAGTAGAAGGATACCGTAAGAGAAGATTTAAGCCATTATAAAGAAAATCGCATGTAACTTACAAGCATAATAATTTAAAACACTGTATTTTAAATATATAATAGCTAGATATATATATAAGGAAAATATTAGTGCAATTTCATTAGTAAAGATTTAGTATAACCATAGTTATTGAAAAAATAAACTTTGGTGATAAGTAACCCCATAAGTTTTTGCACAACATACAAAAAAGTATGTTCACCATACGAACATAACGTTTCTGTTCAATGTTTTCCCTTCAATATTTATACATTTTACTTTCTACAACAAGACTGCATGCAGTGTGCAAATATTGATATTAGAATTGTGGTATCGGTATCAGTACTTAGTTTGAATTATCGATATTTGTAAAGAAAATTTTATATTTTCTGGTATCGGCACAGAAACTGCATTCTAATAGTTCAGCATATGTCCCAAAAAATGCCAACTCAGGAACAGAAAAAAAAAATCTCCGTGAACTGATTTGCCTTTGGTTATTCCTTATATCCAAGAATATCATCCCAACCGTCATCAGTGGGAGATTTACATTATTTGCGACTTTCAGGCTGAAACCCACCCAAATTGTATTATTTCTTTCTTGAAAACTCTAATGTTAGTCATTCCTATGCGTATAAGCTGCAAGCCCCCCCCCAAAAAAGTCTAATGATTTAAAAAAAAAACAAAAAAAAACGAAGTGTTTGTAAATGAAGCCTGTCTCAAACTGCTTTTCTGGATCCGCCACTGTTCATAATTTATTTTCCAACAAGAAATTTATTCCAGCATCTTTCTAAATAGGACATTTTCCTAAATTTAGAATGCAGGAGGTTCCAGTAGTAATAATTTCCTATCTAAGCGGTATTTTGGACCGGTGCAAAGTAACCCCGAGTAGCGACTGAAACTGCCTTCTGCCAGTTTTACTTTTTTTTTTATGGCTTTAAAACGTTTCACATTTCAATTTCAATTATTGCACCAAAGTCCCATTATGCACAGTAGTATTCTACGAAACTGAGTTAACTTTGACGGAAAATCTTGTACGTGATATCTTTCAAATTTTGGTGGCCCTTACAGTGACTGCTTTCCATACCTCTACAACAATCAACCTTCCCAGTAATAAGAACTGATGTTAACCGGCAACATTGTAGCCAAAATACAGTTAGATGTTCTATCTTACGGTGCCAGTTGAAATTTCCTATTTTTTGTTCATGGTTTTGCCGCCAGAGGACTGTGAAACTCTTTTTATAATTTGTGCAAAGTAACCCCTGATGTGCAAAGTAACCCCGTCTTACGGTACTGCAAAATATATGTAGTTTGGCTGAGAAAATACTCCAATATCTAATAAATAAGAGTTGTTAAACAAATCCTCTTTTTTTACGTCATGAAGTTTAGTAATCGTGGCCATACCGTGATTCTATTTCTTATTATATGGTTCGTTTCTATAACGAGTTACCCAGGTAGAAGTATGCTCGCATTTTAAGTTTTCACAATATGTTTATATTACTTCATACCATTTTAGCCAAATCAACATGAGAAAAAAAATAAACATTTGGAAATAGGTAACTACTCGTATTTTCAAAAATTCATTTCAACCGGTTCGGTGGTGACTTTCATATTTATATAGGCAACTACCCTTTGACTAGCTGGGGGCTCTTTCTTAGACCACGTGTTTACTCGTCCTACGGCTTCGCACATCTTAAACCCACAATTCTACCAAATTTCAAGTTTCTTTTCGTATTTCAACTATCTAAAAGATAAGATTTTGTGTCCTAAGGAAACGCTCATTTAAATAGAGATTTGAATAGAGAATTGAGAATTTATTCACCCCCCCCTTTAGACCCTCTAAAAATTAAAAATAATCACTTTTGGCCATTTTCCTGTGGATTAGTCCCAGATGGCTACAATCATGCGACATTTCCTCATTCTAGTCCTGCCGGAAGTGCCTAAACATTTTGGGGGGTGTAGAAGATGTTCCATATAAATAACATGGGAAAGATTTTTCAGTTCCCCATAAAACTACTGTAAAACTGGAAATTTTTATTTTTACTGATTTACTTAGGTAACTATAACGTAAACGTACAAGCATACCGAATTTCAAGTTTTTATTCCAATTCCAAGTAACTAAAATATGAGATTATAGGTCCAAAAAGATCCATTTTAATAGCATGAGGAGTTCCTTCATTCCACCTTTAGAGGCCCTAAAAATTAAAAATATTGACTTTTGGCAATTTTCCTGTCGGTTAGTTCCGAGGAGCTATAATTACACCAAATATCAACTTTCCACGCGAACCAGAAGTAGCCGTTATTTTATGTTAGTTCATGTGGTTTTATATTATAGTTAGGATTAGGATATAATTACAAAGGCAACCGTAAATAAATGCCAATTTTGTGTAAAATGCGGACTTTGATTGTTCTGTCCCTGACCCTTTAAATCATGCTACTGGTGTAGAGTATAATCAATAAATTCAATTATTTATGGCTATTTTTTTTTTATAAATATTGAAACAGCAGCGAAGAAATCTGCTTATCTTGTGTTGGCACAGTTTAGCGACACCACGCCTGTTAACCTTATCACCTCTTGTCTATTGATGTTTTCTCTCTCTTTCTCTCTCTCTCTCTCTCTCTCTCTCTCTCTTTCTTTCTTTCTCTCTGAAAAATGAAGATGCCGTGTAATATGTATAGAACTTGTTAAAGGGATTCAAGTTCACTTAATGTTTGGGTTGTATCCAGTGCATTCTGCTTCGAAATATAATAACCAAAGATTCTTGCCTGCAATTACTTCATCCTATAACGTAAATGTAACCCTTCTTTTCTTTAACTTTGATATCCACATTGATAATATACAAGCTACAACTTCGGAGAATGACTTGAAAAAAATCAAGTAGGGTCGTGTACAGCAGGAGCATACAAAATAACAATACAAGCAAGATCCTATCTTATATAAGCTTCCATTTTAATACTTTGGGCATCCAGAAGTTTTACATTTCAACCCAAGAATCATCATCATCATAGGTATTGTGTCATTATTTACAGAGCACTTGCCGCAATTGAGAAGCTTCCATTCTCCAAGGTCTTCCGCTAACCTCTTCTTCTTTACGTATGATTTCCGTACTTTGATATCATCCATCAATTATAGTCTCCTTCGCCCCTCCCTCTCTTTTCTGCCACCGTATCCTAGCACGTCCCTCATGATACAGTTCCTTCTTAGACAATGTTTCAACAAGTTTCTCTTTCCCGTATTAATAATACTTAAAATTGTTCTTTTTCTTTCCCACCACTTCAAAGGCCTTCTCATTTGTTTTCTGTTCGACTCAGCTAATTGTCTCCATTCTTCTCCACACCCACGTTTCGAAAACTTCCAGTCGTTTTTCATCCTTTTTGAATAATGCTCATATTTCTGCCTTGTACATGTATAATAACCACATGAAGCATTTTATGAGTCTTTTTCTCAACTTTTTATTCAAAGTAAAAAAAAAAAAATCCTCTTCCTAAAGGCTTCCTTCGCTATTCCTATCTTTGCTTTTATTTTGGTTTCGCACTTCATATCATCACTAATAAAACCACATAGATATCGAAGGATACATTGTATGGGTCCATCACATATTTATCGTGAGTATAGATGGAGCTACTCGTGCATATTCAACAGCAGTAACTATAATTATTGTCGTACCCGCAGGCAGTCGTTCTTTCAGGAAAAAAAATGTTTCAGGGGGGGCGGCACTGCTGGTACTATTTTATTTATTATTATATTATAGATGTATTATTTTGGTCTCGTCCAGGGGGTACTCTCAGAGCTCCAGTGTTCCCCTCCCCCCCAAAAAACATGTCTTTAAGAAACACTGCCCGCAGGAATCAAGGTTTTTAAATGAATGCAACTCTATTCGGAGCCAAAATAACTTTACTCTCCTTCAATTTTATGAACACTCGGATTTAATTTCTTACTTAGTGCAAGCGTGATACAGGGCCACAATTAGGGAAGGAGCAAGTGGAACAGCGGTTGGAGGGGCGCCGAATCTATCTATTAAAATGCTACAAAAGCAATAAAAATGCTTTTTTTTAGAGGCTAGCCTGACGGGCTAGCTGCCTTTCAGAGGGTTACGCCCTCTTTTAGGAACGAGACATGATAGTTAACTACGGAAAGAATATGTTAGATGGGCTAAGTGATTTTATACTTTATTAGCAACAACAGTTACATAAATAAGTAATTTTGGAGGTGGAGACTTAAGGAACATTAATCTTTAACATTAGGTGCAGGTATATACACAAGGAAAATAAACATACAGTATATTTTAAACAAATAATCGATAACATAATGGAAATGATGATTAGGTATAGAATTCATGATATGTACAAGTATAGCAATGGGGGTGAAAGATGTGGTGAGGTGCTTACACAGGACAACACGTGGATAATATTAATTAGACAGATGAGGTTATCTTCAGCCTAGGGGCTACTCTAGGCAATGATGAAGACGAATGAGGCCCTTGTTAGTAAATAATGGTAATCACTGTGCTGGAAATGATGGGTGAATGAGAGGAAGATGTTCATGAATGACGTAATCTGTGATTATAAGTAGAGCAGGGTCTAACGGTGGTAGAGTATAATGATATAATGTGATGAGGAGCGAAAGTGGAGGATGATAATAACGGTGAGGTGTTGGATGAAGTGCTAAATAACGCATTGTGTCCTGTAATAAAGGATGTCGTGTTTCGAAGCGTTTGGTGATAAATGTTAGCCGCAGCTTTTCTAGGTAATATTGTAAAGTCGGAAAAGTGATTTTGCGGTATAAATCCTGTGTAGGACTAGGCGGCTTAATGCGGAACGCTATACGGAAAGCATGGCGTTCTAGAATTAAAAGTTTGCTGTAGAACTTAGTGGGTGCAGCTATCCAAGCAGTAAATCCATAAGTAAGGACAGGTCGTAAAAATACCTTGTAGGTATTTAGGAGGGTGTGTGCTTTAAGGCCCCAGGTGGTACCAGTCAATCGTTTCAATAGATTGAGTCTATTATAGGCTTTTGTAGTAATGACTTTCAGGTGTTGGGACCAAGTAATGTGGTGATCATAGGTAATTCCTAGATATGTGACAGTATTACTGATTTGAATAGGCACCCCATCAACGTACAGAGAGAGATTGCGTGGATTTCTGCGGACTTTAGAAGTTCTTTTGGGTGGTAGGAATATGATGGCTTGGGTTTTAGCTGCGTTGATAGTAAGCCGCCAAAGAGTGCACCAAGTGTGAAAGCGATTAATAGCAGTCTGTAACTTAATGGTGAGCTGCTGGATAGTTGCTCCAAGTGCGAGAAGGGCAGTGTCATCCGCATATTGGAAGAGATGGACCTGATTTGGCAGTCGGGGCATATCTGCTACATACAGAAGGTATAGTAAAGGAGACAAGGCTGACCCTTGTGGTACTCCAGAGAACAGAAAGATCGGATGTGACAAACTGCCTCGTACTGAGATATAGGTGATACGATTCGTAATGAAATGGTAAATGAGGCGAATGTAGGAGATAGGGAGCTGAAATTGCAGAAGTTTGTATTTGAGCCCATGGTGCCAGACTTTATCGAATGCTTTCTCCAAGTCAAATAAAACTAAACAGGAAGGATTTGCTGAATTATAGTGTTGAGTAATGAGCGTTGTGAGTCGAAGTAGTAGATCATTTATAGAGAAAGCTGGACGGAAACCTGCTTGTGTGACTGGAAGTAGGTCGTGATCTGAAATGAAAATATGTAATCGTTTAACTAGGATACGTTCCAAGATCTTACTGAATGTGGATGTAAGTTGTATAGGCCTATAAGACGCAACATCCTGAGGAGGCTTATGTGGTTTGGGAAACATTAGCGTCTTAGATGTTTTCCAAGCTAAAGGAAAGAAGCCAGTTCGCAATATGAATGTATAGATATTCGCAAGAAGTAGTAATAGTGAAATAGGGCATTCCTTGATATGGCGATACGTCACGTTATCTAAGCCAGGTGCAGTATTTCGTTTATTATTGAGAACTTGAGAGATTTCGTGAGTGGTGATTGGGGCGGAAACAGCAGTATTAGGAGGTAAAACATGAGTAGGATTGGGTTGTAGTTCTGGTGATGAAGTATTGAGTCTGTCTGCAGGGTGAGGTGTTTTCTCAAATGGCGGTGTGAAGATAACTTGTAGGTGATCTGCAAAGGCATTTGCTTTATCGCTATCGGTACTAACAGGTGTATCATCCAATAAAATGAGGTAGGGTGTACTAGAGACTTTTCCACAAAGCGCATTGAAGCGGGACCAGAATTTAGTAGGATGCGATGTTTCAGACAGGGTGTTGCATGTCTTTACCCAGCACCGGAGTTTATATGCTTTGATGTAATTGTGCACTGTACGTTGAAGTTGTTTGTGATGTCGGAGTGCTTCTGGGTTGCGAGTGTGGAGATATTCTCGATAGAGCTGACGTGAACGTTTGATCATGGAGAGATAGTGTGTCGGAAGTTTAGGCTGATATGGAACAGATTTCGTTGTTGGAATATACAAGTGGCTGGCTTCCTGGATTGCGGATGTAATGCGATCTACAGTCTGGTATAAATCATCACATGTGGCCGGTTCTGTTATATCACTGGTGAGGTCTGTAATATGTGAACGATATTGATCCCATTTAGCTTTATCGTAGCGCAAGCTCACTCGTACTGGTAAAGAGGAATGGGTCGTAGTTGAGTATGGTTTGTAAACAAGCTTGATTGGTGCATGATCACTACCAAGAAGATCAAGGATTTCTACAGTGCAATGTGAGATAAGATTTGTGGAGACAATGACTATGTCAGGCTTGGTGTTTGAAATTGGGCGTGTAGCTTGTGGAAGATCAACAATAACCCCAGTAGTGTGGGTTGTTATGAAGTTAATGAAATTTGTCCGGTCACCATCGCTGCGGCTATGCATATTGAAATCGGCCATAATGATGTATCTATTGAAAGTATTGGAGATATATTGTACGAACTGCTGAGGTAATGGATGATTTGGTCTGATGTATATAGTTGCTAGGGTGATGATGACATTTTTGAAATAAACTGTGGCAAGGAGATATTCAGGAAGAGCTGTTGCAGTATACTGATGCTGGCGATAAGGGATGTGAGGAGAAATCCCTATGGCTACTCCCCCATTTGCTCGAAGTGCAGGTACGGGATTTGCAGAATGTAACATGGTATATCGTGGTAAACGGCAAGTACGAGAGTTTGTTAGAAAGGTTTCATTGAGTAAGAATACTGTAACATGTTCCTCAAGAAGAAGCTGTTCAAATAAAACTTCGTGTTTTGGTAGTGATCGGATGTTCAGAAAGAGAAAAGTTAAAGCCATGATGTTAAACAAGTGAACTAGCATGTGATTTATGAAAATGAACAGTATTTCCGGAATAAGTAGCAGTAAAATTAACATGAAAAGTGGTTTTTGCTGCCAGAATGATTTGCTGTAGAATATGCGGCCTAATAAAAGGGTGGATGTTTTGCAAAGTTAGCGTTAGAAACGTCAATAGCTGGTCTAATGAGACAGGAGCGTCAATTGGATGTGGATGGGTTTGAACTGGTGCCGGTGGTCGCAAGGGAACAACGAGTTCAGGACGATCCTGAATAGGGTCTGGTTTTGCCTAATAAAAAAAAAATGCCTGAACTCCAACCTCTAACTTTAGATTTCAAACGTTTCACTTACGGTTATTTGTGATTTCACGTTTAACAATAACAATATTTTGAAGTATATGTACTATAAATAAGTTATTATTTAAATATATATATATATATATCTTTTTTTAATAAAGTTTATGTTTTAAAGCTATTGTTCAATGCCTTTGTATTTTAATAAGCCTTTTCCAAAATCAATACAAATGAATTGTGCTGCCATCTTTGGAGTTCTTTTAAACTATATGTTTGTGGACGTTTATACGTTTGTGGCCAATCTTTTCGACAATGAGATCTCGGAAACTACAGGCTCTAGAAAGATGACGTTTTCACTGATCGATTACAAATTTTATGTAGATTGTCCAGTTTTAATTGAATATTTAAAAAAAACATGGCGACTATTTCTTTATTACATTTTTACGGGTACACTGGAAGTGTTGAAATTAGAAAAAAACTAAAGCATCATATGCTACCCATTATACACTTCAACACATTATATATAAGTGGTTGCATACCTCTCAGGCGTTTGTTTCATGTCTAAATGATAATGAAAAACGAAGGATAACCATTTCTCCACTCTAAGTTGAATCTTTATTGTTTGGAGTGTTTCGCCCAATGAACACCGTATATCACTGACATTATAATTAATTGTGTGTGTAATGTATTTGCTTATTACATACTCCATACAAGAAGAAAGAAAACACTGATCATACATAAATTAAAAACTCCAACCGGAAGTAGGCTTAAATCTTGCAAACGGTGCGAGATATTGAAAAAATAATCGAAAAAATCTCCCCTTTATGGTGTCTCTTGCCAAGTTTTATAAAGACATCTTTCACTTGTGATTGTAAAGGGACATGTATAGATGTGAGGAATAACAAGGAGATTCATGCTCATATGTGAATGGGGCGCTGTGTAGAGAGCGCAGGTTCAGCTAGTTAAAAATATTAAAATGCTAGGTTTCTATGTTTGTCCGCAATCTTTCCGACAATGAGATTTCGAAAACCACGAGTGCTAGAAATGTGCTGTTTTCACTGTCGATTCCAAATTTTGTGTAGATTGTCCGGTTCTCACTCAAATTTTTAAAAACCGTGTCGTTATTTTTCCATTCAACATCTTAGCGGCCGTTTTAAACATTGTTGCAGGCCGAAACTACGGTGTTAGGCAACCAGAAGAGAAGTTACGTATGGTGGGTTGACGGATATTGCAGGCGCTTTGCTTAAATCTGAAAAGCTAAACCTATTGAATGTTGGCAACTTCAAAGGCCTCAAGAGCCACAATGAGGCGCACTCTGACGGATATGGATTTATTTTTAAAAAATGTTTCCACTTGATATCGTATTACTTCTACAAATTTACTACAAACTCACTCCGACATCTATACATAGCAATTCACTTCCTTTGTGAATCTCCTAGAAGTTATTTGTATGAGTGGGAAGGAGATTCAAGGTCATAACAGAACGATGCGCTGAGTAGACAGCGCAGGTTCAGCTAGTATATATATATATATATATATATATATATATATATATATATATATATATATATATATATATATATATATATATATATATTAAAATGCTAACTTTATATGTTTGTGTCAATCCTTTCGACAGTGAGTTCTCGGGAACCACAGGTTCTAGAAAGATGCCGGTTTCAGTGATCGATTGCAAATTTTCTGTAGGTTGTTCAGTTTTAATTGAATATTTATAAAATATGGCCGTTATTTCTTTATTACAGTTTTTAGGAGTACACTGGAAGTGTTGATTTTTTAAAATTAAAGCATATCCTATGGGTTATACATTCCAACACCACATATTTGTATACAGGGATTGTATATCTCTCAGGTGTTTGTTTCATGGCCAAATGATAATGATAAACGAAGGATAACCATTTTTCCTGTCTAAGATGAATCTTTATTGTTTGGAATGTTTTGCGCAATGAACACCATATATCACTGACATTATAATTAATTGTGTAAAGTATTTGCTTCTTCTTCAAGGCAAGAAGAAAGAGAACACTGATCATAAATGAGTTAGTAACTCCAACCGGAAGTAGGTTCAAATCTTGCAAATGGTGCGAGATATTGAAAAAATCTTCCTTTTATAGTACCCCTTGCTGATTTTTAGTAAGATGCCTTTCACTTGTGTCTGTAAAGAGACATGTACAAATTCATGCTCATATGTGAATGATGCACTGTGTAGAGAGTGCAGGTTCAATTAGTATATCTTCTATCTATCTATCTATCTATCTATCTATCTATCTATCTATCTATCTATCTATCTATCTATCTATCTATCTATCTATCTATCTATCTATCTATCTATCTATGTGGCATAATTTGATAATCAAATTATAATGGAGGTTCGTGTAGCTCTCAAAATAGTAGCTTCGTTCCTGTCTTCTGTTTTGCATATTCTTCTATAAACTACTGGTTTAAGATCCGGTTGACCTGCCTTCCATTGCGCACGTCCTACGTTCTGAAACGCCAATTGGAAAGTTTAAATGGTTGATATCAGACAAAGGTGGTCCCACAAACCCCCTACTCTGAATTCTTCTTAGAAACGTTCATAGAAAATTCTATGGGGCTGATGATTGGGAGGTTATTGTTCCTTTCAGCACCGAGGCTACATAAGACGTGGGCCTACAGTTTAAAGTGGAATACGAAACACCCCATTGTATTGCATTCAAATTATTCATCGAATCCGGAGCCTCGTGCACCAAAGGTGCACGGGCTAGTCACTAGGCCAGCGGGGAGGCAATATATGACAGACATTAACCTTAAAGTCTATGGGGTATATGTATGGGATCTATGTGATGCCCATTTCACAAGCTACATCCAATGAAATTAATTCCTGATAAACAATCGGAAATCTAGGGGGCCTATGTGGTGTCTATTTCGCAAGGTTTCTCCACTGAATTCAATGCCTGACAAGCAATCGTAAAATGTATGGGGTCTATATGGTGCCCACTTCGCAATATGCCTCTCCAGAATTCAATGACTGGCAAACATTAATCGTGAACTCTATGGAGTCTATCTGGTGCTCATTTTACAAGCTCTCTATACTAAATTCATTGCATGGCAACATTAACCGGAAAATCTATGGAGTCTATGTGGTGCCTATTTCGTTAGATTCCTCAACTAAATTCAATGTCTGACAAACAATAGGAAAGTCTATGGGGTCTATGTGGTATCTACTTCACAATATCCCTCTAAAGAATTCAATATTTGGCAAACATTAATAGTAAAGTCTATGGGGTCTATGTATTGTTCTTGTCACAAGATTTCTTCAATGAATTCAATCGCTGATAAACAATCGTAAAGTTCATGGGGTGTATGCGATGCCCTTGTCACAAGATTTCTTCAATGAATTCAATCGCTGATAAACAATCGTAAAGTCTATGGGGTGTATGTGATGCCCTTGTCACAAGATTTCTTCAATGAATTCAATCGTTGATTTAAAAAAATCGTTAAGTCTATGGGGTGTATGTGATGCCCTTGTCACAAGAATTCTTCAACGAATTCAATCGCTGAAAAACAATCGTAAAGTCTATGGGGTGTATGTGATGCGCTTGTCACAAGATTTCTTCAATTAATTCAATCGCTGATAAACAATCGTAAAGTCTATGGGGTGTATGTGACGCCCTTGTTACAATATTTATTCACTGAATTCAATGTCTGACAAACAATAGGAAAGTTTATGGGATCTACGTGATGCCCATTTCACAAGCTCCCTCTACTGAATTTAGTGTCTGAGAAACATTAGTTGGAAACCATATGGAATTGCGGTTAGATTACCGTAATATCCATTCCTCCAAATTCACTATCTGGAAGACATTAATGCCAAAGTCTAAGGATTGAAGTCATGTGGTTGTGGTGTCGATTCGTATAATTTAAAGTCACGGTAAGCGTGCTATTGAGTCTCTAGCGCTTGATTTATTTTTTTATTAGTATGCACACCTCCAGAAACAGCATGTCGACCATTTTACAGTGAAACATGTAATAACAAGTAAACTAATAACAGAATATCAATAAGAAAGTGTAACAACCAAATTGAGATGTAGCAATTGGTTCAAAACTTTATGAGTTTTCTCGATTTTACCAATTTGAGATAAGTTATGAAAAATTTTGCTATTTTACTCCCCCCTCGCGATTCGTTGGTATTTTCTATATTTTTTCAGTTAAAAATTATTATTATTATTATTATTATTATTATTATTATTATTATTATTATTATTATTATTATTTTATCTTTCAGAATTTTGAAGGACAGTTCGAATGGGATGAAGCGACGCAAGGACTTATTCTAAGCGCCTTCTTCTGGGGTTACCTTATATCACAAGTTCCAGGAGGACGATTAGCCGAGCTGTTTGGAGTGAAGAAAGTCCTCGGAATTCCTATGTTCCTCAATGCTGTACTGGCTGCTCTCTCTCCCGCCGCAGCCAAGGGCCATTGGGCTCTCTTCTTCACTGTCCGACTCTTGCAAGGAATCTGCCAGGTAGGTAAATATGTATATATTTCTACTTCAACTTACAGAACTTACAGGGTGTTTCTAAACAACACTGACAAAGTTTAAGAGCTGATTTCTGACACCAAGATAAAGACAAAAAGTATAGACTAAATCTGAGTACAGAAATCCCTCATTTCGAAGAGTTATAGGCTGCCGAAAACATGAAGAAATGAACTTTAAAGGTCCATAGCTCCAATACTATGGAACCTACCGTAGTCGAGTCAAGACTTCATTTAGGAACTTGCATGTGCCCTATCCAAAAAATACATATTTCGGAATCCTGCGGTACTCACGCAACAATTTTTATAGAGGGAGTTCGGCTACGGGCATATAATTTCAAGTAACCTACTCAACAACTACCTGTAAAAAATTGTTGCAGAAGAACCACAGGATTCTGAAACTTGGATATTTGGACAGGACACCTACTTCTTCCTAAGCGAAGTCTTGACCCATCTACGGTGGGTCCCATAGTCACGGGCGTTTCTGGCGGGGGACAGGGGGGACGCGTCTCCCCCAATATTTTGTGAAGTTATGAAATGGATCAATGCTGTAAGGTATTTAGTTTTTCATGTGGAACTAGTAAAGACAGGCAAAGGAAGTGAAAGATATATCTGTTTTAAGTATTAATTTGGTGTTATTAAAATGCCTATCTGATGTGTGTCACTTTCAAAGAAAGATTATTTTTAAAGGATACACTGCTTGGTCAGTCAAAATAGTCTCTGTTGCAGCTACTCAACCAGCAACGATTGCAGACAAATAATGTGATCATACTTAACTACACTCGCCTTGTTTAAGTACTAACATATGCCCTCAATAGACACTACGTTCGGCCTGCAGTTTACGGTGACCGATGTACGTATTTCGCTCAAATGAGATGTATACGGGAGTAAAGTAAAATGTGTTTCCACCAGTATCTTATTTTCACGTCACACGCAACAAAAATTGAGGGTCAAATATGAAAGTGATTCTGTGGACGATGCAGTTGAAGAGTTTAATTTGGGAGGAGAAGCACAAAGAGGCTCCATTGAGTTAAATAGGTGAAAGCTGTTTAGACAAGGGAAGAAATAAAGTGTGTGTAGTGTTCGTTGGTTTAGAAGAGTTTTAATTGGTTTACTTTGATAATTTGGATGAAGATACTAAAGAAGCTTGGGAGAGAAGCTCAAAGGTTCGGAAGAAACCCACATATGAACCATATGAATACAATAAATGATATAGGATGGTGAATACAAAGAAATATTTGACAAAAAATCTGTTTCCTTCCAAGTACTATCATTTAATATCTAGAAGAGTAGCGAAAAATAGTTTAATCAGGGAACACGTTGATTATAGGAGGACGCATATGGTTAAGGACTATCATAACTACTCTCAAATAAAATGTTGTTATTGTGGGATATGAATCGAGAATTAACATGATGCCAAATAACACAAAGAAAGGATCTGAAAGTAATATAAGATGAAAATAAATATGAAAAAGAGCACCACTGTTGGCTAGATTACTGAGGCTGTGATAGACGTCTGAGAAAGGCAGTAGAATAGGTGCTTATGTTTAATTTGCTTTGATTTCAGTTTAGTTTAGCGTCCTTTTAAGCAGCGTGGCTATATTTAAGAAGTGAACCTACAGTTTATATGAGAGCCGAACCACATGAGTTCCTGCCGGGAATCGAACACAGGTCTCCGGCACCAAAGGTCCATAAGCTAACTGCTTAGCCACGAAGAAACTCTGCCTATATTTAAATACCTAGGTAGTATTATTAACGAAGATATTAAATGTAAACTTTAAATAGAAACGACGGGGAAAAAAAGGGAGAAAATCTTTTAAAAGATTGTGATTATTATGGTGGGAAGCAAGCATACCATGAGTCACTTAATGAAGAGTTACAGAAAGGAACCAAATGAAGAGTATCGGATTGGACGAAACAGAAACGTGGCATTATGAGAAGGCAACAAAAAGGAATCGAGTTCTCGAAATCTGTACTTTGAGATGAACGTAAAACTTGGAACAATGAAGCAATGAATGACACTGGACGCCATATGTACCACCGGTGGTACACGAGGCTCCCACTTTGGACGCCAAGCTATTCGTAGTGATTTGTACCATTCTATTTCATTCAATCAGTGTCCACTGGTGGAATACAAGGCGTCAAACAGTAGCTACTGTGTGTACCACGGGTGGTACACGTGGCGTGACATACAGGAACCTCGTGTACCATACCGGTGGTACATATGGCGTTCAAAGTGAAATCACTACGAATAACTTGGCGTCCAAAGTGTTAAGACGTTGTCAGAGAATAAATTATATTCCGAATGACGTGTAGAAGGTATGATAGAAGAAAAACAAGGGTGGTAGGGAAAAGTTAAATTAATGGATAGTATTAAAAAGTATAATTTCTTTGTCAAGGCGAAGAAATTATCTAAGAACCATATTGTATGTAAACTTAAATTTGTGGCAAGTAGCGCATAATAGAAGATAATTACGGTGAATTGTATTGGTAGAGGTAAGAGGAGGATCCCGTTAGCTCATAATACAAGTAGATTCCCATGTACTTATCGTTTTGACATAAATTTAGTTGGGGTCTACTAGCATTCTAGTTGTCCCCCCCCATTTTAAGATGCCAGAGACGCCCATGACCATAGTATTAGAACTATGGACCTTTGAAGTTAATTTTTTTTTCATGTTTCCGACAGCCTATTACCCCGAAATGACGAATTTCTGCACCCAGGTTGGTCTATGCTTTTTGTCTTACCTTGGTGTCAGGAATCACCTCCCAAACGTAGTCGTTGTTGTTTTGAAACACCCTATATTTATAGTACCAGTCCTATAGCCAGACAATCACAAATATTACAGAGCACAACAAACCTAATGGTGCGAGGGAAATTCTCAATAGATCGATTTGATTTAAAAGTTCTTAATTTAAAAATGAAATTGCAGTTCTAAATCCGTTTTAAAAATTATATATACAAGTGATCTACCAGTTATAAACAAACAAACTTGCGTGAGTGTAAAGAGGAAATAAGGAATGTGTTAATTCAATATAGGATATTAAACTCAGGTCATAACTTCAATGACATGTTAGAATTAAAATTATAGTAAAAGAAGATACAGTTTTTTGCTTTAGGAAATTCCCCCCATAGATATGTTTCCTAAAATATTCCCCTTCAAAGATTTATTCCTAAATTTATGAGGAAAATCATAAAGTTGGAAACGCTTAATATCACTGCTAGCACGGGTACACAATTCTTATATTATTATAAATACAAGGCTTCATTTATTATTATTATTATTATTATTATTATTATTATTATTATTATTATTATTATTATTATTATTATTATTATTATTATTATTATTATTATTTTTAAACAGTGGCCTATGTTTCAAGGGGGCAAAACATATGTATATTTATATAAGTTACTTGTAAGACCAAAACTAGAATTTTGTTCGGTAATTTGGAACAGCATTTCCAAAACTGACAAACAAGATATAATCTGTCCAAAAATGCTTTATTCAACTGCTGTTTTAAGAGTAAAATGGTGAATTATTCACATAGCTATGAATATTGGAATGATTATTGCAATTCGGAGAGTTTTACGAATAGAAGTAAAACTTTCGACACAGTATTCATGCAAAAAAAAAAAAAAAAAAAAAAAAAAAACTAAAGTTCATTCAACGAACCTTCTGATCCTGATGTAAACATTGCAGAATTGTATTACTCCGCCAGTCATCGGATGATTGGCTATCGGTCACCGCTTCTTTCGAGAAGCACGTGCTTGTACCCTGTCGATGTTTTACTTATTCCCGCATGTGGCCATATTGTTAACTGTAATTCGCAATAAAGTTGGGTTAAAACCACTTTCAATGCATGCGTATTCTCTTTTATTGCATTAATTCAATTTAGTTCTTAGATAAAGTGTTGTTTCTGTTGTCTAATTCTAAGGAATTCCGGTAATGGGTCTTATAAGCAAGGACTATTTTCTTCTGCAGCATGGGTGTTCTAAGGCTCTTTAACCAATAAAATCAAACAATCACCACGTGTATTTGTTTACATGAGGTACTGAACGTTCCTTGAATAAACTTTAGATAATGTTTATATCAGTGAATACTGTTTACGAAACATAGGTTTAAAGTACCGGTACTCAATCATAGCGTAAGAAATAGCATGATTTTAGTTCCTCTGAATTGAAAATGTGAAATTTTAAAAAGATTGACAGATTCAAGCACATTTTAGACTTAATGTGTTAAGCAAGTGAAAATTTTATGAGACCTGACTAATAATTTTAAGCAATGATGTCTAGAAACATTAAACTAAAAAGTAATTTTAAGACTGCTGTTCTTAGTTTTTCGTTGTTTTAGATAGATAGAGACCTGGACAAGTTTTACAGCGTTGATAAGGATTTATTTCTGCTTAATTAACTTTTATCTACATTGTGTTTTATATTAGTGTTCTTCTTATTACTGTTTTCTTATTTATTATTATTACTATTATTATTACACTAGCCAACAGTGAAAATGTAACTGAAATGAAATAAATGTTTGTTAACTATATGGACCACGCTGATAACGAAAACGACAATGGAATGTGAAATCAGGGAACACGACAAGCCCTGGGTTCCTCACGTATGTTGCGGTTTTGTATCTCGAGTCTTTATTCGTAGTTGTATCGTAAAAAATCATCCATGGGCTTTGATATACCCATTATCTGGCGAGAACCATCAAACCATGTGGATGATTGTTACTTTTGTATGACAACTCCATTAACACGTGCTATTTCCAAGAAGAAAAAGTCTTCCTTGACATATCCTAACGTACTGTCGGCCATGTGATCAGTGCCTCACGCAGACGGACTGCCTGTTCCTGTTCCACCTGTCTTTGTTCAAGTGTCAACAAACTTTCTAAGAAATAAGAAGGCAAAAAACTAGTCACATTTCTTAGATTCCTACTTGGACTTCTTTCCTGACAACTATGGTGCTATAAGCGACGAGCACGAGGATCGCTTCCACCAGCAAATTTCGGACATGGAAATGAGATGTCAAGGAAACTGAAGTGCATCAATGTTAGTCGATTACTGTTGGACACTAATCAGGGACGCCAGCAAAAACTGCACATGCCAGGCAAGGCGGTTCCGCCCCCAATGACCTTTCTCCGAGTGATTACAACAATGTTAATACATGAATAAGCTTATATAGGCAATAACGTAAAGTTATCATAACTTCAAAACGAGAGCTAATCTTGCATTTTCATTGACATTTTCGTTATCAGCACACCCGAAAACATAAAGATTAGCTGTTTTCATGCCAGTTACAGAAAAAAGGTGAAATTTTGTTGGCTAGTGTTATTAGTATCATTATTCCATCAAGATGTAGTGCTCTGATATCACGTGCTGTATTTTTTGCAAAAAGCTGTTCGTGGCACTGAAATAAAGATTATTATTATTCTCAGTGCGAACACTCGGTTGAGAAAGTGTTACAGCTTTCTTTTAGGCCAATCATTCTGAATGAGGTTTCTCATAGGTTTTCCTCCTTCACATCAAGCAAATACCGGGATGGTAATAGCATATAGGTTCCAGACTGTTTCTCTCCCCCTTCCATGGACTTGGACAATGTACTCGTCGAGTGACGTCATCCCTCGTACGTGACGGGCTTAGGGTCATAGATTCCAGTAATACCTTGAAATAAGTGTAAATAAATAAATACATATTATTATTATTATTATTATTATTATTATTATTATTATTATTATTATTATTATTATTATTATTATTATTATTATTATTATTATTATTATTATTATATAACACTCATATAGGTGGTGCTAGAGTCAGAGCACGAAGTTTTCGGTTACGATTCGACCAAACAATTTAGTTTCGCGATAGGCATTTGGCCTTTATTTTGCTTGCCTTCGAATTGTGAAAAAAAAATGGCGACCAAATTCTCCGTTTTGTTTCCTGGACTGAGGCTTAAAATCTCTTGCTCTGACTAGAATACCGTAACAGCTTAGCAATTGCAAAACAACGGCTGCTGACAGTAAAACATTTTGGAACCTAAACTGAAAGGTCTATGTATTTATTCTGGTAAAACTTAATCGTTCTAATGTTTTTGAAAATTTGTTTATAAACATTCAAATTATAACAGATTGAAAAGAAACCTCTTGCTCGTAGCATCGCAGAGGTGGGTTAGTATCTTCTGCCAGTGCAGCGCGAAGATTGGAAAGAAACCTCTTGCCCGTAGCAGCGCGGATATTGGCAATAAACCTTTTCCCGTAGCAGCACGAAGATTGGAAACAAATCTTTTTCCCGTAGCAGTGCAGATATTGGAAAGAAACCTCTTGCCCGTAGCAGCGCGGATATTGGAAATAAATCTTTTGCCGTAGCAGCACGAAGATTGGAAACAAACCTTTTTCCCCTAACAGTGCAGAGATTGGAAAGAAACTTCTTGCCCGTAGCAGCGCGGATATTGGCAATAAACCTTTTCCCGTAGCAGCACGAAGATTGGAAACAGATCTTTTTCCCGTAGCAGTGCAGATATTGGAAAGAAACCTCTTGTCCGTAGCAGCGCAGAGATTGGTAAGGTTAGAGTCTCTTCCGCCCAGAGCAGCTTGGAAAGAAAGCTAGGAAGCGATCAGCTGGAGACTGATGTCCATCCTCTTTTATAGCCAGTTTTAAAAGCAGAGTCTGTGGAGGGGTTGTAGAGGCCGTCTTCGTGACTCTCTGTGTCTTTCTCGTATTTCGTCGTGTCCTCCTTGTATTTCCTCGGAGACGGCATCCGTCGGCTGCTGTTCGATCCTTGTGTAGAACCACGTGGTATTGTTTGAAATATCAAGGGATATTACAATAAGGATGCAAAATAGTTGTAACGTCATGAACTGCACACCCAAATTTCTGGTCTATAAGAAAAAATTGGAAACGGGTATTGGTTTGTTTAATAGTGTTTTGTAGATGCTAACTGACTTACTTTCTTTATAGTGTGATTCTAACTGGTTTACATACGAGATGTGCTCGAAAAGTATCGAACCTTTAGTTGGCAAAAATACATTTATTGATTTGGAAATCCGAAACACTAATCCCCATCAAAGTAGTCTGCTCCCAACGCTCACACTTCTCCGAACGCTCCCGCCATTATTAGAAACACTTTGAAACGCAGTTTTTGGAATGGTGAGCAACCGTACCATCGCATTCCGCATGATATCTTCTCTTGATTCAAGTTGGGTCCTTTTTAGTGGCATTTTCAGCTTGGGAAATAACCAAAAGTCACATGGAGCTACGTCATACAAATAGGGAGCCTGACGACACACAGGAATGTTGTGTTTAGCGATGAAAGCCTGAATGAAATTTCGCGGATACTCTCCTCATGCCCAATTAGTATGTATTACCTGACCAGCGAACGAGTGCGGGCGGCCGGTTTTGGAACTAAAATACAAACAACAGTGTTTCTAACCGGATTACTTGTAATTAATCTATCACAGTTATTTTTGTCCTGTGCGCAATAAACCACTTCACGCATATGTTCAAGTTAAGACAAACACAGTTTCAAACACGATAGTCTGGCGGGGGACGAGGGGGACGCGTTCCCCCCAATATTTTGAAGTACAAAATATTCTATATTTTATTCTATATTCTATTTAACTTATATATTAACGATAGAATAACATATAAATACTATTATATTTATTTGGAATATAATATTCAGGTTGTGAAACAATTATAACACAGTTCTTGATACACCTAAGGGAGTCTATAAAGATAAGCAGAAAGGTAAGAAATAGAATCGAATATTATATACAGGTTCGGCTAGCTAGTGCCATTTTAATCACTTTCGATGATGTTCCCCCCCCCCCAAATTTTACATGGTAGAGACGCCAGTGGTTTCAAAAATTATAGAAGTTATTTCCAGAACACTTTAAGGGAGTGCAAAAAAAAGTACATACACCCTCTATATTAATTTGGCAATAACTTGCGAATAAACCTCAGTGTTGTACAAAGAAACACTACGAACTTCGTTGCATTAGAGTGTAAGGAATTCTTACTTCTTCTATTAACAAAACCTCGAAGTTCAACTATGTGATTCTAAGTTATACTTTGGTAACTGCGTTTTCGTTGTTTAAAGCAAGTTCTATTGTGTAATTTTGAGATAAGACATCTTCGGAATTGCGATCAAGTTGGGCCATGTAATCTCCGATCGACTGTCTAAGCAGTGTCTTGAGTAACAAAATTCTTTTACATTGAGATCATTTTCGGATGTGCTGCAAAAATCCGGTGAGAGAGAAACTGATAATCTTTCAGCGCCATACTCTAACCACCTCCGGAGACGACTTGAATCCGCCCCTGATTGAGATGGTAGATAAAGATAACTCTCTCTGATGTCTAACCTGCCATTATTTAGCATGGTTTGGCAAATAAAAAAAAAATCCAGTATTTCTGCCATATTTTGAAAACTTTATTTAAAAGAAATATACCAGTATTACATTGGAGGCGATAGGGGAGCGATGGAAGCTTAAAGTGGGATGCCTGACAATTAAAGGTTCCTTGTCCTTCCAAGGAATTGAACTCAAGTGAAATTCAGGAAAAAATGAATTATGTATTAAAAAAGAAATACAAAATATATTTTCAGGACAAATGTTATTATAAAATTAATGCTACTTCTCAAACTGATTAGAGTGAACAGATGAATATTTGAATAACAAAATCACTTGCATAAGTTTCTCAAAGTATCAAGTGTGAAAAACAAAGGTTGTCTTTCATTGTTATCTCATTGCACAAAGATACCGGTGATGAAACAATTGTCAGAAAATCACGCGGCCGCTTCTTTAATCAATTCATGAAAAAGATGAGTGCCAATATTAGGTACCTAAGTTCATTATTAGCAAAAAAAAACAAAAAAAACCCTCTTGCAACCATATTTAGCACATTTTAATACTTAGACTTGAAGTAAAAGTACAGCTGTTTAAAGATGCCTTGCCTTTGTCTTCGAATTTCATATGTGGACAACAATATAGGGCTTTTCAGATAAAGGAGGGAGAGGGGCAGGTTTTGTTAAACAAGACCGTATATCTGATATGTTTGAACTATATGCAACTTGTGCTTACGGGCTAAACTCAGTCCTCTGAAGTTAATCGACAAATGATTATGCATTGCAGGCAGAAAGATAACACTAGGCTTCCAAGTTTTAAAATTATATTGTGTGGGAAAACAGACAGTAGAATTAATTATTTTTCTCCTGAGACCTAGAGTCTGAAAGAAATTTAGAATGAGTTTAAGGAGAATTTCTGTACTCATAAATAAAAATTGTCAGTTTATCATGTGTTGAAGCAATGATATGCTTATATTATCCATACGCTGATGTTTTATCGATACTTTTATTCCATATTTACCAAAAGGCTCGATTACGATAATAATTCTAAAAGAAAGATGCATTGCAATCAGATTTTACATGCCAATGCCGAAAGGCAAGTTATTCAATCCCATAACCCTTTAAAAAAATGAAGGAAAAATTTCTTCTTCACCTCCTTTTTCTCCCAAAGGGTTCATATTCATCGAAAAAATGAAATGAAATTCCTTTAGTTTAACGTCCCATTATTATACTCTTTATGCTAGAGAAGACAGATGGTTAATGAAAGTGAAAGATTGTAAAATTAATTTTTGAGCTCACTTGGATTTCAACCTAGAACCACGTACATCAAAGGCACATGCGCTAGCCAATAGACCAACGGAGAGGACTTCCACACTTCTCGAGTGGAAAGGTATCGGAATTCTTCCTTGGCTAAAACTCGAGGAAATAATTTACCAACCGATAAACTCACATTTAAAACAAGTACAAGCATCGCGAGCCTTAACTTTATTTAAACTTACAGTTACAAGGTATTGCGCAAGTCTCTAAGCAATAAACCCTAATTAATCTTTTAGTCATTGGCATTGTTATTCCTGTGTTTCACAGGTTGCTCCTGTCTTATAATGAAATCAAATAAAACGCAAATTTTATACAATCTGTCTAATACATGGTAGAAACTCAATTGCGTGCTATGTTGTTCTTAAATTGTTAATTTCCATGCATATGTCATTATCCACAATACATCTGCATTACTGCAGGAATAACCATTCCTGCATTCAATAACAACTATAATTTGTAGCGTTCTTATTAAGCGAAACAGATTAGGCTACTTATAACATGTATTAATAAACTGCAACTTTTACAAATCGTTGGATACACTGCAGAGTGACGCTCTCCTCTCCCCTGTCCCACCGCGCTTACCAAGAAACTGATGTAAACACAACAGCAGCGACCTCCTCGAAAAACCGCACTAATATCCTGGTCAAACAATACCTTCAAAATAGTATGTACCGATCCAATTGAATGGTTTCCGCTTGACTGTCGCTTTCTGCGGGTGGGGAAAATATTCACGACTTCACGTGAGTATCCTTTCTACATCTACACAGAAGAAAGTCTCTCGTGCTTCATTGTGTACGAGGAGAAAAACAAGGTTCGATACTTTTTGAACATGCCTCATATATGTCATTAAGTTATTCACTAAAATTTTTAAAAAGTTCGGCGTGAGCTTAGGGGAGGGTCTTAAGTTGAAGTAAAATACTATATTTAATCCTGGGCTTGAAAAGAAAATAGCATGTTAAGGAGTTTGGTTTCCCGTAAACGAGACCAAATGAAATTCCATCACGTGTATACACCGTAACACGTGACACTTCTATCTGTTTTGCAAGTACTTTTGTACAAACTACGAGGGGCAGTCAAAATGTTCCCGGAATTTCGTTGTAACTATTTATTACCACAAAATAGGCACACATTCACTTAATCGCCTTCAAAATAGGCTCCTTGAGAACACACATACTTGTTCCACCGCTTCTGTCATTGCTGGAAACAAAGCTGAAAGTCCTGTTTTGGTATGTTCTGAAGTTCAACTGATACGTTGGTTTGGATGTCTTCTACGGTGGCAAAACGGTTACCTTTGAGGCCCTTTTTAATCCTTGAAGAAGAGCCTGAAATCCACTGATGCTAAATCCGGTGAGTAGGGAGGCTGGTAGAGGAGGAGAATGTTCGTTTCTGCTAGCCGTTTTGCCACCGTAGAAGATATCCCAAACCAATATGATGGCTGAACTTCGGAACATACCAAAACAGGACTTTCAGTGTTATTTCCAGCAATGGTAGAAGCGATGGAACAAGTATGTGTGTTCTCAAGGAGCCTATTTTGAAGGCGATTAAGTGAATGTGTGCCTATATTGTGGTAATAAATAGTTACAAAGAAATTTCGGAAACTATTTTGAAGGCGATTAAGTGAATGTGTGCCTATATTGTGGTAATAAATAGTTTCAACGGAATTCCGGGAACTTCTTGACTGCCCCTCGAATTTATTTCATTATTGAAAGGCGTTCTGACTCCCCTTTTACCAATTTGCTAATTAACTATTTTCTGGTACTTACAATTGTTAGTTCATATGGCTGTAATTCAGTAATTCGTATTTTTGTAGGGACCTTTGTTTCCTTGCGTTAGTCTTCTAACGACAAAATGGATTCCAGTGCACGAAAGAGGGAAATTTTTATCTATAGGAGGCTTAGGTAAGTACAACAGTTCTGAGTTTTGTCTTGTTATTAAAATATGGCAAGTTAAGGTCACAATACCTCATGGTAAAGCAAGAATTTTCCTAAAGTGTACAAAACTGTAATTAAAAAAAAAATGCGTTTTCAAAATTTTTCCTCATCCCAGGAGAAAGAAGGTAGCAGGATATTTTATCACAGGTGAATCTCCTCCTCCAAAATATTATTTTTTGTTTATTTCGAACACTTTTTTTCCGTCCGATGGTTATTCTTCCAGATATTATGTAGTATCAAATTTAAAATGCTCACCTTATTTCTGTTCATAAATAATTCATCTATATCTTTGAAACGATTTATTCTTTTAAAAAAAAGTCTAAGAACCTTTGTCGTGGAGAATTTTGTAAACTACAATTTTGAATATAACTATTTTCTTCGAAAAATTTATAGTTTTTTAGATAATTGCAAATTAAACTTAAATTTTCCCCTTTCTCCCACTAAAAACAAAAACCATCAGTTCAAATCAACGATATTTTTTAGAATATGCTGAAAGCTTTAAAAAAAAATGGCCTCTAAAAAAATCGTCGGACTTTTTTACGAAGTTTTGCTCTGTTTGTTTAATTTTCCTAGCCTATCTTGGCAGTGTGTGAAATTATAATAGTCACAGGCTGTAGGATAGGAAGCTAATATTGATTAAAGAATACTTTTTGTTTGATTTTGTCCTTATATGGATAAACGTGATTAGTAAACAAAATCATAAAAAAAAAAATAAGATCAGACTCAAACACTGTATTCCAATAGCAGTGGCAGCTGCAGTGGCTCAGTGGTAGCATGGGATCCCTGGTTCGATCCCAGATCGCGCCAAGTGAACTTTGTTGCGGACAAACACCGTGTGCGTGGATTTTCTCGGGATTCTCCCGTTTCCTCCCGCTTTCTTCATTCCACCATTTCATTCATTTCTTATTATCACCGTCTCATTTAGCATAGCCGGCATAACCGTGGGACGTAAAAAACTCAAAGATTTCATTTCATACCATTTCCAATAGCAGGGGCGTACGCAGAACTTCAAGAGGGCTTCAAGCACCTAATCTCTTTTTTTTTTTTTTTTCAGGAGACTTGAGATTTTTGTATGCATATCTTAGTGTGATTATATATTTTTTCCGTAATAGTATTGGAGCAGGACGTTAAAACCTGAAAATTCCCTCTTTGCGTACGCAATTGTGCAATAATATATTAATAAATTCGCAACTCTTTGCATCCAGTTAGGCAAACAAAAGTAACAAATTGAATATAAATACGTGGGTGATTCACGAAGTAATGCCTCCAAGCCCACGACTTGGCCAATAGCACAGCATACATTCTGAACTATTTATCATCAACGCACTGATGTTTAAGCTATAGAATGTCACTTGTTTCACCTTCCTATCTGTTCTTGTTCAAGAGTAATGGAGCAATCCGTGGCATCCAGTGATGACGTGCGGTTGAAACAGCGGGCTGTCATTGAATTTCTGACTGTGAAAGGTTGTGCGCCCAGGAACATTCATCATCGGCGACGAGTCGTGGATACCCATTACGACCGGGAACCGAAGCGTCAGTCGATGGAGTACCGCCACACGTACTCTCCTCCGCCAAAAAAGAAATCAATGTTGTCCCACTGCTGGCAAAGTATTGACATTCCTCCTCATCCTGCCTATAGTCTCGATCTTGCGCCCTGCGACTTTTGACTCTTCCCCAAACTTAAGGATCATCTTAAGAATCTTCATCCCGGCGAAATTAAAATACCGCTAATTTTGCAGTAATTATGTGATATCTTCAAATAGATAAAAGATAATTGAAATATGGAACAAGAGCGCCCTAGACAATATTATTTTGCATGAGGTACCGTTATTACAAGTCACCTAGTGGCTTTCCGTTTTCAGCTGTTTAGAAACGCGAAAATAAATGCCGATTTTCAAAATGGCTCGAAATCGAAAGCAGATAAGTGAGTCCTGATAACGGTTTTTTATGTAAAATAATATTGTCTAGGGCGCTCTTGTTCCACATTTCGATTATCTGTTATCTATTTGAAGATATCACATAATTACTGTAAAATTAGCGGTATTTTAATTTCGCCGGGATGAAGACTCTTAACGGCCAACACTAAAGTTGTGACACGGAGGTGAGAAGCAACAGTTCGGCAATAGTGTTACCAGCAGCCACCATAATTCTTCGTCGACGCCATCAAAAACCTTGTTTCGCGTTGGTGCAAGTGTGTTGCCCGTAATGGGAACTATGTTGAAAGATTATGCCACAATTTGTAACTGACACTGCAAGCTTTTCACTGATACTTGTATCGGTGCTATCTATCAAACACAAATAAAGGTATCATCTTGGAAGCACTACTTTCTGAATCACCCTCGTAATTTCGGTTATTTTACTAATTTTAAAGTGTTGATGTCTTTTAAGGGGTTAGACTACTAAATATTTTTCAAAAGCTAACATTTTTTTTTCTTTTACCCGTTTTTCGTAAGTGAAAAGATATAATTAATATTGGTATTTAGATTTCTAATAACTTACAAAAATTAGTACAAAATAAATAAGTTATTACAAAAATAAATACAGATGTTATTTAAAAAGTTGTTAACCAGGAACAAAGACAACATGATAAGTCACCAATTACCGTTGAGTTCATTTTTCTAGTCGCTGCGTTAACATAGATTTTTGGGTAATTCAAATTCTAGTCACACTGTAATTTCTATGGATGGCAACACTGAAAATTCTTCCGATTCATATTTTTGGGTGTAGAATAACTTTATCTATCTATAATTGAGGTAAGTTACATTTCATTATCTCTTTTCACTTACGAAAAACGGGCAAACGAAAAATTGTTAGCTTTTGAAAGATACGTAGGCTTAGTAGTCTGCCCCCTTAATTTTTTAAAAATATTTTTGTTTCATTGTTTTATTATGAACATTCTCAATTTGCTGTAAGTATTAGAAACAATGTTTTATTAACAAACAACAGAGGAATTCCATTTGGGCAGGGACCAGTAAATCAGTTGTGGATCGAGTCCCCATTCCTTTCTCTATGGCTACACCCTTGAATAATCAGTAGAGTGATTTAATTATTGTTAATTACCATGGTGATAATTGTGTAGTCTTTCTACAACATGGAGCTTGCTTTTTAATTATTTTATTAATATTGTTTCCAGGTGGTATGTTGGGGACTGTGATGGCCTTACCTCTGTGCGGAGTAATTCTTTACTCCACGGGTTGGGAATCAGTATTCTATTTCAGTGGATTGGTTGGTCTCTTGTGGTGTGTATGTTGGTATTTCCTCATGTACGAAACTCCTGAAGAGCATCCGAGATGTCAGCCTGAAGAGAAAGAGCTTATGAGGATGGAATTGTGTGCATCTGCCAAGTATACAAAGGTAAATAATATCGATTTGTTTTGTAAAAATAGGTGAATGTCGTCTTAAATCAAAATTTGGAGATTATAGGCCGTGATGTCTTTTTAGTACGGTACTGTAAAACTATGGATCGCGCAAAGTAAACGGTAATGAAACAGAGTATATTAAACAATAGTACTATACGTCTTCAGTTCAAATTTGATTTAAGCGTTTGCTCAGAATTAACTGTTGTTATTTGAGTTGAGTAACAAATACGGTGGTAAGTTATTATGGTATCAACACTTGTGAGGGTACATTTCAGTGTTCTTTTCCGAATAGTAAGAAGATAGTTCTCTCAGTACACCAGATGAATGTCAGACATGGGCGCCTGAAGAAAATTTGTTAGGGGGTTCATCTCCCTGGTTACTATATTGCGTTTGGTATTTTTTTTACTTGTATTAAGAAAATCTTAAGAAATTTAGTACATTTTCGTGAGCCAAGGGGGAGACCGGGCCTCATCCTGCCCTCACCTTCGGGCGTCAATGATATCAGATATTAAATAAAAAGATATATCAGCGTTTCCCAACCGGTGTGCCGTGAATGGGCCGCTGGTGTGCCGCGAGGAATCGAAACAAAATTATTAATTTTTAGAGGAATCAAATTGTAAAAGGTAGGGAAAATATATATATATATTTGCATTTCACGTTACTATGGACCTCTACTATAAATCTACAATTTTAAGTTTCATACCGTGTTACTGTTCTGTACATTTCTAATGTTGAAAAAAGTATTTGTTGTCATTGTTATAACCATTATTACTTCTTTATTGTTGCAGACCATTTCGAAACTTGAAAATTTAAAATATAATTCAATCCTTTCGACAAATTACCTACATTTGTGTTTTAAAAGTAAATGAGATTTGTTTGTTCATTCGTTCGTTATTTAGTGATCTTCCTTCTTAGTAAAAGGTTGGATACAGTTTTTAAAAAGAAAGCGTATTTTTAAAAACTTGAGTCCAATATTTCTTTGCAATTGTTTTCTATTTTTAAATTAGAATGAAAAATAACCATAATGATTTACCGCGGGGAAAAAACAGTGTTCGAGCTCTCTTGTCTGTGAGAAGGAGATCAATAATCACAGAAAAATGCCACTGTGTTTTATGTTTACAAATAATATCCATAAATGTGCCGCGAGAATTCAAGTCACACCCGTAGTGTGCCGCAAGTTGAAAAAGGTTGGGAAACGCTGAGATATATTATTACGATTATAGAATACAAACATGTAATTCATTTGCAAGAGTTTTCCTTTATACCTATATTTTATTCCTTCCTCATTTTCTTTCCTTTAGTGTGTAAAAGAGAAACATCTCACTGTGGCTCAGCGATGCACATTCCCCCCCCCCCCCCCGAAGTGCTTGGGTGCAATCCTCTCACGTTTAAGGCTTCCCTCCCTAAAGAAGCAGCAAAGAAGGTTCACCTGAGAAAAAAGATAATAAGTTTCTACACTGACTTGCATGTCAAATACATAGAAGTGTCCTTCACTTGGTAGCCTGTGGTACTTTCTTTTTAAACAGAATCACTCCATATCTGCTTAACGTCTCTCGCCGTCACAATTATCCTGTAAATCATTCTTTGCTAATGACAAATAATTATTTTAAAATAAATTATTCATACTAATTTCTGCTTTACAGTACTGTTCTTAAAACCATCATCATTCATATACTTAATACTTGATTGTGCTATTTTTAATGCTTTCCTTCCGCACTCAAAAGCTCAGAAGCACAACATGCGCCAAAAAAACCTCCCTGCCCTGTGGGTTCCTGTGCTGGGGCTAGATTACATGAATAGTGAATGTCTATAACCAGGAGCGGATCCAGGGGGGCTATCGGGGCGATCCCCCCCAGAAGAGGAAACTTATTTATTTTATATATAAATAAACCCATCCTAGAGTTTGGAGCTCTTAAAAGTAGCTCTAACAACGAGACTTACGGAAGTGTCATTCACCGATTTGAATGAAACTTTGCATAGGGAGGAAAAGGTTTAAATATGGGCTACCACTTTTATTTTCGTTCTCATTTTCAAACAATGTATATAACTGAAAGTTTCAATGTTCAATAATATATTTCAAAGATTACTCTTTACTACAAATATTATAAAGTAAATAAAAAGTACATATTTCTTTGAAAAAAATAATTTTTTTAGGAGCTCCAAAATTTAAGTTTTTAAAAACTGGTCTAAATATGGGCCCCAGTTTTAAAAAATCGAAAATAAATACATAGATCTTAAAAGAATACAAATCAAACAGTAAGATTAATCCAAATGCAAATGAACGTTCTACTTGCAAAAATCACAAATGTATATGTCAGCATCTGCACCCCCACATTCAGTGTGTGCCCACATCAAACACATTTGGCACATAACCCACGATTCGTTAGGACGGTCCTCTGAAAATTTCATATCACACAACATGCAGTTTGCATCGTTCTCTTCTGGAATTCTCTGTCATATCGGGAGTTCAATATCACTTTCCCCGCTGTCAATTAATTTAATACCAAAACAATCTTCATCTTCTGAATCAATACACTCCTGGTTTTTATCTTTCTTCTTTCCCACTTCTGATTTTTTTCTACCCTTCTCCGTTTCGATCCATTTTCCCCCTCTGCTTTCCTGGAACAACCTTGTTTTCTCAAATTTTCAATGCCCTCTTTTATGTTTTCCTTAGCGTTTTCAAAATCCAAATGCCTTTTTTCCTGTTTTCTTTTCGTTGCTGACTTTGCCATCGAGGCGGACAAAGCGCCGTTATATGGAGAACCTGTTATGCTGGAGGCGCCTGCAGCCTTCGGATCTCGATTACTAACCTTCTTCTTAATTGCAGGAAGTGGTGAAATGTCGAAAGGTGTCACAAGACCCTAGCCCATATTTAGACCAGTCATTGTAGCCCATATTTAAAGAAAGACGCCAATTTGCTTTGAAATGTTTTGATGACGTATCCTTATAAATACTTACGATTTAAACATGCAAATTATAAACGCTATGTAGTAGGAATATAGTTCATATGAGGCAGTTGGTTTAAAGCATGTGTGGAAACAAGAAACGTGAAGTATATACATACCTACAAAACTTTTAGCACGACGAAATTGTCTTCTGCACACTAAACAGCCAACAAACACAAGTACACATGCTCCGATCTCGCTCCCAACTGGTGCCTCGTCTTTTGTGTATACAAGTAACGAGCTCTTACAGTTTCCGCCTCAGTGCAGCACTGTGGAGCACAGATATTGCTGGTAGCCCATTTTTAAACCCTAGCCCATATTTAAACCTTTTCCTCTACTTGTAGAACATCGAAAAATAATCGAGACGTATTTTTTTTTTCGGCAATGGTGCGGGTTTAAGGTTAGAAACCATCCTTTGAACGGTGTGGGGAGGGGGCTCTCCAAGCATAATCATTTAATGTAGAAGAAAACTTACTGCCAGGGGGATAGGACAGCTAATGCAGAATCTGACGTCAAAATTATAAAATTGAAAATGGCGGATCTAATATGGCGATTACAATTAAATAAGTCTGCTAGTTTGAAATACTCTGTAGTTAGGCAAGAACAATCATAGTTGGCAGTGGTTTCTGCGAGAAGGTTGCAGACCGATTTGAAACCCCATTCTGTACGTACTTTAACTGGATGCTTGATTAAAGTGCGTCTCTGCATCTCTCACTATTCAGGGTGCTTATTGAAAGTGAATCCCTTCGCCTCTCACTAGTCGGGTTGTTTATTTAATGTGAGTCCCCTTAAAGAGGTTGATTTGGACCATAGTGAGAGGCGAGGGACTTTCTTTCAATAAGCACCTCGAATAGTGGAAGGAGAGAGGTCTCACTATAAATAAGCACTCCTAATAGTGAGAGATGCGGAGACGCGCTTTAATCAAGCATCCAGTTAAAGTACTTACAGAATAGGGTTTCAAATCGGTCTGCAATCTTCTCGCTGTAACCCTTGTCAACTATGACTGTTCTTACGTAACTACAAAGCATTTCAAATCAGCAGTCTTATTTAATTGTAATCGCCATATTAGATCCGCCATTTTGAATTTTACAACTTGACGTCAGATTTTGCATCAGCTGTCCTATCCCCCTGGCAGTACGTTTTCTTCTACATTAAATTATTTTTTTTCTGTCTATGTTTGGAGACCACACCTTTCAAAGGGTGGTTTCTACCCTTAAACCCGCACCATTGCTGAAATAGAAAAATACGTATTGATTATTTTTCGATGTTCTACAAGTATGCAAAGTTTCATTCAAATCGGTGAGTGACACTTCTGTAAGTCTCCTTGTAAGTAGCAGTATTACTACCCACGCTCCCCCCCCCCCCCGCGACCGAGAAGTCCGTCCTTTATCCGCCCCTGTCTATAACATATTTATTGTTTCTATATCGCTTGTTTATTCGCTGCTCTGATTTAGGCTCCAGCATTCTTGTAACAACATGCCAAATAATAGATCCTCCTCCAGAAAATCTTTCGGTTTAATGTCCCACGGTTATGCCCTTTAGGCCAAGGAAGACAGATAATTAAGGCAAAAGAATGATGATAGAAGAATTAATGTAATGAAAATGTGGGAGGAAATGGGAGCACCCAGAGAAAACTCAAGGACACGATGTTGTCCACCACAAACTTACTTTGTCTGGGAATTAAGCCACGGACCCCAAGCACCAAGGATAACACTCCGCAACTGAGGCATTGTGATCTTCCTCTTTCAGAAAGATATTGCTACGCATCAAAGTAAAAAAAAAAAAAAAAAAAATCGTTGATATATCAGCATCTTCAAAAGATACTGAGATTTTTGTCTAGTGCTGTCACCAGGTTCCAGGGGCGGATCTATGGGGGAACAATCGCCCCCCAGAAAAGGAAACTTTCTTATTTTTTATATATAAATAAAACCCATCCCAGAGTTTGGAGCTCTTAAAAGTAGCTCTAAGTAGCAGTACAACCCACCGCTCCCCCCCCCCAGAAGTCCGTCCTGGATCCGTCCCTGCCAGGTTCGCACCCACGGGTGGGGTCCACCGGGCCCGGACCTCCCCAAAGCATCCTGAGTCAACAGACATTTGTACCTTTCTTAATAAAACTATAATTGTTTAACAGAGAGATGTACCATGAACATATGATCCTACACTTCATCTACATTCTTTCTGAAAATATAAGTGGAAGTATTTTTACAATTACTTATTGTCTTTTCAGGTGCAGAATAATACCCGTTCAATACTGTTAGACATAGTGGCGTAGTATTGGATCCCCCCGCCCCCAAAGCTTGGATCCTTTCCAACAAAATATTTCTGGGTGCTCGCCTGGCTGTCACAAGGACGTGGTAGCGAGTTCGCGAAATATACTTCAGCCTTGTGTATTTCAAATATTTTGACGTAATTTTGTCTGTTATTAGGCGTAAAAGTAACACTTCATATAACAATAACAGTACTCTGGTAAAACACTCTTACTGAGACTTACAAACTTTGAATGCCCTAATCTTTTGTCTAGTAGTTAATGCGCGCGCCTTTGATCCGTACATGGTTCGACTTCCGGTGGAAGACTATTGAAAATTGAATGCATTTATAATTGTTCGAATTCATGTAGGTTCTGTCTACTGTGAATTCACCTTAAACTGTAGGTTCACGTTTCATATAGCCTCGATGCAGGGCCGGTCCTACACAATTTCTCGCTCCGTGCAATGGCATCATTTGTTCCCACCCTTTCTTCACATAGAACAAATCTTAAAAGCCACGAGGGGAGAGTGCATTCGCACTCAGAAAGGCCTAAACACTACAAATACATTCTTGTTGTATCTGTTTTTTCTTTAAATATTAATCTGTTAAGCTAGTGAAAGATAAGGCAAACACATCTGCAGAGGAAAGATGATAATCCTTTTTATATAATTCAATATCGAGCTCTTTTATCTTTATTTCTTGATTTTCCTTAAACATCTGTTATTTAAAAAAAAAACTGTTTCCACTTTCAATGATAAGAAACTTGTTTGCGACAAAGACAAGACTAATTTTCATATCAAAACTGCGCTAACTAACTAAAATGGAACAGATTGAGTTCTTGTGTTTGACAACAGACAAGCAATTCATTGTGGGATTTGTTTGACCATTTGCTTTAGCACTGTCCATGTGACCTTAAATTAATGCGATCTAAACATGATTTATGAATGTAGTATTCAAATAGAACGTCAGTTTATTACATTTAACTACCATAACCATTAAGTTTGTTTCCAACAAGAAATGTTTATTTTAAATAATATAGTTATGACAGATTTAGCCGCCCCTCGAAATTTACCTCCCGATGCAAATGCATGTGTTGCACATATGGTAGCGCCTGCTCTGCCTCGATGATGAATAGGGATGGGGCTACACTTCAACAAAATAAGAACAACAAACAACTTTGAAAGACATCACATCCGTACGATTTCCACGTATCATAAGTGACTAACATAAAAGTTACTCAGTTCAGAGTTCAATATAAACAAGCAAATCATAAATAATAATAAAAAGAAACAGACTCACGCGAAGTTTCACGTGAATTCAACTCACTTATTTCATTAAAAATAAAACATTATTGTTAGCTTGATATGATTCGAATTCACAATTTATCTCCGACAAAATATAAAAACTAAATCTTACTCCGCTAGTACCTACACTAATTTATTCAACTGTATGTACGTTAATAGTTGTAAAATGCATTAATAGATTTGTTTGTTTAATCTACATTAATCGTTTCTTGAGGATATTCACTTTACTTCTATCTCTGTTTATGGAGATAGGGCTTGATTTCCTGCAGGGAAGTTCGTATTCGTGAAATATTCATGTTTTATGAAGGATCAAATGTCAAACGCGTTTCAACAGATCTCTTGGAACACAAGACTGCTATCTGAGATCAATAGTCTAACCTTAGGCTCTCAAAGATTAATATTTAACGTCATGACGTTATTATGCATTTGTGTAATTAAGTACGTGACTACGTGAATAAATCTTTCTCGCTGGTTCTAGTGGCTAACACGTGTTTCTTTGGTGCAGGAAGTCCTGGACTCGATTCCGGTGGGGGAACAGTACAGTGTTCCAGATCTCCCTTTTAATTGTAGGTCTCATCAAAGACATAAATACGAAGTAAGCAATTAATAGTAGCGCACCGACAAAGGGAACTGAGCATATGCACCTTTGGCGTGGGAGAGCCGTGTTCGATTCCCGGTGGGAGCTCATGTGGTTCGGATCCCACGTTAAGCTGTAGGTCCACGTCTGATATAGCCTCGCTGCTGAAAGGGATGCTAAACTAAAACTCAAATGAAATTGACAAAGGGAACCAAGAGGTTCGAACCTTTACAGGCTAATAAAGGAAGCAATGTTAGTTTAAGAATCCAATAAATACTATAGTACGACTTAGGTGATAACAATTAAAACATTTTTGATTTTTATTTTGCGTTTTTCCCTCATGACGTTATTTTATGTTAGAGTCAACTCTTGCGACTTAAAAAAATGAAATGAAATCTTTTAGTTTTACGTCCCACGGTATGCCGGTTAGGCTAAAGGAGACGGTGATTATGAGAAATGAATGAAATGGTGGAATGAAGAAAGGGGAAGGAAACGGGAGAACACCGAGAAAACTCACGAGCACGATGTTTGTCCACCACAAAGTCCACACGGCGCGAGCTGAGATCGAACCAAGAACCCCAAGCATCGGAGGTGAACTCTCTACCACTGAGCCACCGCGCCCCCCTGTTGCGACTTAAATCTCATGCAATCCCGTATAACTAATTAGAGTCCTGGAGTTTCGTACAGATACGTAAAGTTGATAATACAATATTGTCACATAATGTTTTTTCTGTAGCTTATCATTTTATTAAAATTCAATTAAGTCATTAATTGTTATCTGCTAACTATACATGACCTTCCAATAATGCAGGGGCCGCGGTGGCTCAGTGGTAGAGCGTTCACCTCCTGGCGCATGGAATCCTTGGTTATATCACAGCTCGCACCAAGTGAGCTTTCTGGTGTACAAACACCATGTGCGTGGACTCTCCCGTTTCCTCCCACTTTCTTCATTCCACCATTTCATTCATTTCTCATCATTACCGTATCTTTTAGCCTTTCATCTTTTTTTCAATAATACAAGCAAAAATGTTCTTGAGTTGGCATGTACAGTATAATCTCCAGGAGATCTTGGTGATATGGTTTTGTTTCATGTTGTTAAATTAAAATGGACTTATAACTGAATTGAATGTGAAAGTGTCTTATAGCAAAAAGTAGAAAATAGCAAGTGTAGAAACAAGCTTTTATAAAGCTTGCACCAAAAAAGATATAATTCTAGGGTTAGATAAAGAAATTAGACTAAAACTAAAAGCGTTATGACTCAGACTAAAAGCATTGGAAATAAGAATAAAAGCATTGTGAATGTAAATAAAAGCATTGTGAATGTAAATAAAAGCATTGTGAATGTAAATAAAAGCATTGTAAAGGTAAATAAAAATATTGAGACTAAGAATAAAAGCATTGGGACTTAAGATTAAAATCATAAGAACTAAGACTAAAAGCATTGAGTCTAAGATTAAAATCAGTAGAACTGAGACTAAAAGCATTGGAACTAAGAATAAAAACATTGGAACTAAGAATAAAAGCATTGGAACTAAGACTATAAGCATAGGGACTAACAATAAAAGCATTGGGACTAAGGATAAAAGACTTGGGAATAAGAATAAAAGCATTGGAATTAAGACTAAAAGCATTGGGGCTTAGACTAAAATCATAAGGCGCTCTTCCTAAGGTTAAAGGTTAAAGCTTTTCTGGAAATCAAAGAAGTAACTCGCTAAATCGCACTCAATGAATTTCGTCTTAGTCTCATTTCTTCATTTTTATCCTCATCAAAAGTTATTTTCTCTTTTTAATGCAATTTATAAATCATTGCTTTGAACAGTTTTCATTTATTTATTTTAATAGTACTATTAATTGTCTGCGTTTGTAATTTCTTGCGCCTTACTGTAAATTAAGAAACAAAAATGTGTGTGAGGCTATAATGCAGTATTTTATTAACAGCTATGTGATACTCTATACAAGGTGTTTCAAAACAACACCAACAACATTTGGGAGGTGATTTCCGACACCAAGATAAAACAAAAAGTATAGACCAACCTGAGTGCACAAATGCTTCCTTTCGGAGTTATAGGCTGCCGAAAACGTGAAAAAATGAACTTTAAATATCCGTAGCCCCAAAACTAAGGGGCCTACCATGGTCGGGTAAAGACTTCACTTAGGAACTAGTACGTAATCTATCCAAGAATCCAAGTTTCAGAATCCTGAGGTACTTCCAAAATAATTTTTATAGAAGCAGTTGGTGAATACTTCAAATTATATGCCCGAAGCCAAACTCCCTCTATAAAAATTGAAACGGAAGTACCACAGGATTCTGAAATATGGATATTTGGATAGCGCACATATTAGTTCCTAAGTAGTCCCATATTAGTGTTGACCCGACGCAGGTTGGTCTATACTTTTTGTCTTATCTTGGTGTCAGGAATCACCTCCCAAACGTCGTCGGTTTCATTTTGAAACACCCTGTAAAACTTCCTCACTTACACCTAAAATGGTTCCTTCTTGCCAATAAGCCTGGAGGGGCCTGTGTATTGTCGACTCGCTCAAAACCTTACTACTTTCTTTGAAAGAAGCGCCCTCCTATTCGGTGAGTTTTCTTTTTTCCTGTATTGAAATTCCATCGACACAGTTCCTTTTTATACCGAATATTGGCCTGCATTGGTATGTTGGACCTTTTAGCACAGAGGGTATATGACGTGTGAACCTACAGCTTAATGTGCGAACCTGTAGCTTTTTAACCGTCATTAGACATTATCCGCCTTATGCAGAGTCGTTTTAACGTATGATTAGCGTCATACTAAATGCCTGATTACTGCAGAAAACATATGTTAGTCGAACTCTTTAGTTTAGACGCAGCTGAACGACTCTGCATAAGGCCCTTTATTTCGAGTATGGTAGAAATTTGTTTACTGTGTGGATATGTGGATACTTAAAGACCAAGCATGATCGCATTCAATGGGATGGTTTTCTTGATTCTGAAATTTAATGGGAACCGATGCTATTTGTCCTCATGAAGCACATATTAACACATTTCAAGATCGGAACAGGTCTTCTACATAAGCTACATCTACCTAGATAGTTAAGGTAGGAAACACAGGTTTTGTCCATTTACGGAGCTACCACACTTTTAAATTATTACCCTATATTTCCATATTTCGCCTAGATTTCTTATTATGAAATAAAACATTAATAGGATGTTTTGCCTATTTTTCATTTCAGAATCCAAGTGTTCCTTGGGGTAAAGTGTTTTCATCAATCCAAGTATGGGCAGTCATGATAGCGTGCATTGGAAGTGACTGGGGATTATATACGTTGCTAACGTTAGGACCAAAATATATGGATAGTATATTAGGATACAGTATTAATGAGGTAAGTGGAAAAAGATCTCGAAGAACCACACACATAATACTATGGTTTATATTTTTTGTCGTGTTTCCATATAGATGATGATCTGTCCGTTTTAAGTGAGTTACAAAAGTAAGAACCAATTGATTATGTAAAATCAATCGTATATACTAGGAGTGATCAATAAGGTTTTGCCCCCGCATAGAGAGAGTGTGGCTAAAAATTTCAAACAACATGTTATTAGTCTTTTTTTACCTATAGTCACCGTGTAAAGAAACGCACTTCTCTAAACAGTTTTTCAAATACCACAGTTATTCTTTGTAGAACATTAATTAGAAAGTGAGTGCTCGACAGTGGAAATGATCTCAGGCAAAGAAAAATGACTTGATTTCAATGACTGTTCATTTATGAAAACAGAAATAATCCTGACAACGCTAAGTCATGCATATGGTAATTAAGATTTTGTACAACCGATTGTTTTCTGAACATTGTGGGCGGTAGCATTGTTATCTAACAAACTGATACGTTAGCTGAATATGCCATGGTAATTTACTTTCAGAGCATTACAAAGATTTTGCAGCAGATCTCTGTAAATTTCCCAGTCACGGTACGACCTAAGTTATGCAATCAGTGAGGATTACGCCAAGAAAACTGTAAGACATAACTTTCTTGGTAGAAGGCTGAATACGGACCTTTAGGAGAGGGGTTATTGGGGAAACGTTCCACTGTTTATTTATAACTTTGGTGTCTGGTCATGGTGATATATACCCAACCATGGTTACAAGACGATCGCAAAAATCGTGCCAATTGGGTACATAGAAATATAAATTCATAAAAAGATATTGCGAACACAATGGAGGGCACTACCAACGATTGATGGTACGTAAATCATTCCTATCAACTAACAAATATGGTTTAAATGTTGTTATACCACACCCTTCTCGAACCTCTCGTCATGCGGAAGGATTTTGAATACTGCAGACGAAATTAAGAAAAAAATCAATTCGTCAATTTTGTACATAAGTTAGAAAAAGAGACTTTTTTTACAAAAAGAATTTTTGTTTAGACGAGACGCGAATTTTTTCCCCAAAGAATCAAGATGAAACTTCGGCAAAATATAAGAGACGACACGATTTCATTTCGTGGACAATACTACGTGGAAGTGCTGTTTCGTCTTGGAAAGTATATCTATTTCTATTGGAAGAGCTCTTTGTTGTCTCCTATTTTGTCACGAAGATTTGTTCCGTCTCGTCTCGTCTCGTCTCGTGAGTACTACTATTCTGAGACAGTTGATGAGATAAGGAAGCCTGTAAAATGGGTAACGTGGTCATTTAATCTCATTATCTCTATGGACTTCATATTAATACTCCCCATAAAGTGGATTTGAACAAGAGGGTCAGTAGAGTGAGTACACAGTCACCTTATCTCAGCTCCATTGACATTACCATTAACGTTGATCATATGGTAAAATTGGGAAAGATCTTTTGGAATGATTAAAATAATCACTTTAGACCTTGATTATACGAACGCTCTAAACGCTGCACTAACAACGCAATTGGGGCAACGTCTATACCATGGCTCGACTATGTGAACTGTTTCAACGCGAAGCTAAGAGCGCTAATCGAGCGTTGAGCGTACTCAGCGCGTCTGGACGAGTTTCAACGCGTTTCTCAGAGTGTTATCGGGGTCTTCATATTTCTATCCTTCTTAAAGAGCCTTTCACCAACCGATCCCAATAATTCATCAAAGAATATTGCTGATATCCGATAGTATTGAAAGAATTGATCTTTGAACTTCTGGTGCTCCGCAAACACTCAATGAAACTGACCAGTTGAAGCCCATTGCGAACAAAAGAATGAGTCCCTTGTTTTCGAATTTTCCGGTCAGTTTCATTTTCTAACTAGTCGGTTAGTAGGACAAGGGCGCCCATACATCCCATTTGGACCGTGTCCAGATCAATGACTGAGAAAGGGAAATTAATTTTGTCGCAAAAATTCGAAGGCAATGCGCGAAAATCGCGCCATATAGTCTGGTTACGGTGCTAGCGTCGCGTTACCAGCGCTACGTATTTATAGTTGAACAAAATAACGCCCACTTTTCCGCGTTGCTAACGCTGCGTTTACAGTATCAGAATAGTCCAGATTTATTTACTCATTGTTAACGCTTCTTAGACGGTGGAGTGGGAAAAGAGAGCCCGTGTGATGCATGTAATCGTTAGGCTAGTTTTAGACGGAAGCATTTATCGTAGTATTTCTCGTAGCAGATGTGCTGCCAAAAATCTCGTATAATATTCTATGGTATCAAAAGTATATTGTGCTTTTACACGTTAGCATTCTGATAAGCATCTTGTCATGACGTAGCAAACAAATCACTGGAGAAGAGCGCAATTATGGCTCCGAAACTAAAGCGAGAGGTAGCTAAATCTATAGTGGTTTTAACAACAGTTCTCGCCGGTTATATTAAAAAATGAAAACCACAAAGAAGTATGTGGGCAAAGAGCATCCCTACTCCAACTCATTTTTCTTTACTACAATTCAATTTCCCACACAAAACAAAGAGCATGGATATTTGGCACAAAATCTTTGGCTTCCTTTTAACACACCACGGCGCTGCAATCGGACAAGAAATGCTGGGGAAAATGCTACGTGCAGGTTCTATCGACAAGAAATGCCATAGGATATGTCATGGCATGGGAAATTACACGGTAGGATATCGATGATACGATTTTTGCTACGAGAAATGCTTCCGTCTAAAACTAGCCTTACCGTCTCTGAACTCCATAGATGTTAACATAAACTTTTTCCATTTTTGTGTAATTGGGGATACAAAGGTGCAAAAAAAAACAGTTCGGTAACTAGGGGAACAAATGGGGCTTGTGCCTCGGGCGCCAGATTGGGAGGGCGCAAAATTTTGCAAATATTTGGGGAAGCGTTTTGGTTTGGTTGGTCTTAAGGCGAGTTTTTGCCCCAGGCGACAGCAAGCGTAGTTACGTCGCTGGTGCAAAATAATCTGAGGGAGTGGAGAAAAGGAATTAAAGACGACTCCATATAAATATGTAAAAAGACGGGGACAAAGAAGAAGATTTTGTGTAATTTGAGAATAGATCCGATGATACTTGTAGCCCTTCCTAATATATATATAGACATTTGACCTTAACCCCATAGACAACAGCATTAATTTTCCCCAAATGATAGACTAAGAAAACAGGGCTTAGGTAAGAGTACCGGAATCACCTGCCCTGAACTTCATGATCTTTGATATACGAAGAATATCGATATTTGAGGTGAAATGTTAAAATCTGTGATCTTGATCATTTTCTCTAGATGGCAACCTCTACTCAGTTGATTAAAATCCTCACATGTTCATTTTTTAAAAGAATGTTTTGGTACATTTGGTGATAAAATCTTAAGTCAAGATTCCCTCTGAGGTAATATGCTCTTCTTCAGTTCTTTAATTGATTTGTAGGCACCCTGTTCTTTCTTAACTCGATGTGCTCATGAAAACATAAACATTTAGTTAGATTGTATTTATTTAATTATTTATTTCCACTTGAATACGATTAAGTATGTTGTCGTTAAAGAATCCTCTTTCTCTGTAATGGCTCCATTGTATGTAAAGGTGATACGTCACGAAACATAATTTATTGTTGTTTATATTTCAGAATGGATTTTTCTCTGCTCTTCCATACCTCTGTCATTATACGTTCTCTGTAATAACAAGTGTGATCGTGGATTACATCCTGGCACAAAGACTAATGAAGCTACACATCATACGGAAGGTAGCCATTTGTTTATGTAAGTACACTAATTCAGATCTAGCAACATGAAGCCAATATTCTAAATTGTGCTTATTTTTATACTATGTTAATCGGAAACTGATTTTCGCTCTAACCAATCATTAGGGTTGCCTACAAGGCGAGTTATTTCCCCTCTCGTCTCGATTTACCTCTCGAAAACGAGACGAGAAGTAATTTTTAAATTAGAAACTAGATGAGAAGTATTATAATTCTCCTAATGTTTTCGAGAAAAGAGACAAGTTTCACGAGTTTCATAAGCAACACTAGTATTTTCTTTTTAAAAAAAAAAAAAATGGGACCGATTTCTATCTTTTTAAAAATCAATGTTATTTCACTTGAAATTCACGTATTTTAAAACAAGCCAAGTTCAATACGGAACCATTATCTGCATCATCTGGAACACTCTCAACATCTCTTGTAACATGCAGGGGCAACGGCACAGATCCTGGGGGGCCGAGGGGGCCCCGGGCCCCCAAAGTTCATGTGAGTCCCATGTATTTTCATGAATATATATATTTATATGTATTTTTATTGTTATATGTATTGCTACATGTATTTTTTTTATGTATGAGCCCTCCCAAAGTTACAGGGAAATCGGCGCCCTTATGCAGGAGACCCAGTTTTTACATTCTCCTACTCTTTAAATCAGTATTCGGTTTTATAAAAGGTAACCAAGAAACTTCTGTCGCTTTTAGTGAAGGTCTGTGTTCAATTGACCCTCTCACCGTGCGTTGAATGCGAATGGAGACGATGTTATGCATCAATTGACCAAGCACCGTTTTTCAATTTTCGAGATTTTTACATTCGTGTGTAGCAGACAGCGTGAATAATGTAAAAAAAATGTTTGAAACCCTACTATTTGCTTAAACGTTCAGGAAAAGCTATTCGACCAAGCGCCAAGAACTGGATCGTAATAGTAAAATGTTTTGTATTTCCTTCAATATATCAGAACCATGTTTTGGCTCTAGGTCAATTGATGCATAACACCGTCCAGTTGTTGGTGTGGGTTATATCCAACATACTAAATGGTTGTGGCAGTTCAGTTGCATCGGGAACTTGTGTAAGGACAGAGTGAACATGGGACTTCCACAGAGTGTTATAATGGCATGTATGCTGTACGAGTTCAAACTGGGATCAAACGCCGCTGCAGAAGGGCGGAATATATACTAGGCCTTTGGTCAGAGCGTGGTGACTACGTAGACAGTGCAGCAGTTGTTTAACAAGTTTATGGATGGTGACGAAATACTCGAAGACGCACCACGTGCCGTAAGACTAACACATGTACAAAATAAAGATTTTTGAGGCAACAATTGAGATGAGCAGTGGCTAGACATGTGAGGAACTAAGAATACAATTCAGTGTAAGTAGAGAAACCATTCGAGAGCATCTCCATCAACTTTGAATGTACTACAAGTTGGGTCCCACATTATTTGACTCTGGGCCAGAAGTCAACGCGAGCAGACACCTGTGTTTCTTTGCTGTCTCGTCTGAGGAAGGAGCCATTTCTGGACAAGATGTTGAGATGTGATGAGAAGTGAGTCCGGTACGAAGCTCCACGGCGCCATCATCATTGGTTAGCATCCCATGAACCGGTTCCAAAACAGAGAAACCAGCACTGCATCAGACAAAGGTCTTCCTGTGTGTTTGGTGGACTCCTCGCGGCATCGTGCATCGGGAAATGCTACCAGCTGGTCAGAGCATAAATGCAACTGTGTACTGTCAGCAGTTGAGCCGTATTCAAGAAAAACTCAAAACTCTGGAGCCAGCACTTCTAAATCGCGAAGGGGTAATCCTGTTACAGAACAACGCTAAGCCCCACGTGTCTAGGATGACCCGAGACACAGTTCTACGCCTCGGATGGGAAACATTATTGCATCCGCCATACTCCCCAGACATTGCACTGTCCGATTATCACCTGTCCTATCCCTTGGGCAATCACCTTAGAGGACGCCAGTTCAAATCCCTAGTAGAGGTGCAAAATGCACTTAATACCTTATTCACTTCACAGAACACCAAGTTCCACCGCGATGGAATCCATGGCCTTCCAGAACGTTGGCAGAAGGTCATCGATGCTAATAGGAACTATTTTTAATCTTCCAGATACGTCTTAGGTGACATATCGATGTTCGAAGGTGATGGGTGAAAAAGCGACAGAACTTTCTTGGTTACTATTATTCCATGTCGGACAACTTTTATGTCGGCACCGGGTTACTAATATGGCCACTATGTAATATTAATTTGAAAAAAAAAAGTAGAAACTGTCATAGTAAAGATTTGATCAACAACAATTCTAAATTAAACAGTGATAACGTGGCTTTGTGGCTTTTGTGGTATACTTTAAAAATCTGTCGTCACAGAAAAGCAGTGACGAGTATTAAGGAAAGTAACATTCGTTAAAACTAACAATTTACTGCTACAGGTTAAGGGAATAAAACTTAAAATAATTACCAATACTTGTACACATTCAGTATTTTATATAGCGAAACGATGTGTGTTCAAATTCCCTTAGGTTGCAGCGATAAAACGTTATTTTATATATATATATATATATATATATATATATATATATATATATATATATATATATATGTGTGTGTGTGTGTGTGTGTGTGTGTGTGTGTGTGTGTGTGTGTGTGTGTGTGTGTTCTCCTTATGTGGATATAAGAGTTTTTAAATTTATATATATAAATTTAAGCTGACATAATGGTAGCCTGGCGTGATAATAGCAAATACTGATTGAAGATAGTGACATATTCCATTAGTCAGCCACTGTTTACTATTACTGAACCGCTCTCAAATCGATAGAAACAAAGAAAATATAATGAAAAATCAGAAAACAATAACAATCAGAAAACAGATGTATTTATATAGATAAATAAAAATTAAATATTACTATTATGATCTGAATTTGGGAAAATGAAATCTTTGAGTTTTACGTCCCACGATTATGCCGGTTAGGCTAAAGGAGATGGTGATGATGAAAGATGGATGAAATGAATCAAGTGGGAGGAAACGGGAGAACCCCGAGAAAACCCACGCACACGGTGTTTGTCCACCACAAAGTTCACTTGGCGGGAGCAAAGTTTGAACCCGAGACCCCAAGCACAAGAGGTGAACGCACTACCACTGAGCCACCGCGGCCCCCGATCTGAATTTGGATTTAAACGGCATCGGAAGTATCACTGTTTATTTCAGCGTTCCGAAAACTATGAATTCGACACTAATATCGGTCATTTTCGATCATTTTTATATATCTCCCCCTCCCGCTAGTTGCGGGGCTGAATTTGGATTTAAACGGCATCGGAAGTATTGCTGTTCATGCCAGCTAGCCCGAAAACTATGGATTCGACACTAATATCGATCATTTTTGATCATATTAAAATATCTCCCCCTTCCCCTTCCTCCTCTCCTAAGTTGCACCGTCAAACTGAAATAATAAAACTGATTCCAGGCCCGAACCTCATCTATGTGGCAAATTTGATCGAGATCCGTTTGGTGTCACGTTCGTTCATATATAATAAACGGAATTATAATTACGTAGTATACCAAAACTAAGAAAAAAAAAAGAACAGCTATCGTCGTATCGCACAAAACTAAACACCTGTCGTCGCCACTGACTAAATGAGAAAGAAGTGAAAAATACTAACACCAATATATATTTGATACTGTTGATGTTGTATTGCAGATTTCATCACATGAGTACGTAAAGTAGATAATACGGTTTCTCTATTCTCTGATATTTATGTCAATGACAGGATGCCAATGTTAAGAACAACAGGATTTCGAATTTACGTTTTTCATTTTTGTATTGCCTCATATGTATGTCTAGGTGACCAATAGGTGACTTTCCATTGTATTTCACATCCTTGCTATTCATTGTGGAATATAACGTGTGAAATGTGGCGGAAAATATGCTGATTTAACATGCGATCATATGTAACTGCAAAAATAATCGTTATGGAGGAAACAGAACAGCAATTTAATACTTTTTGCAGTAGAAATATTATATTGTTTCCACTTATACGGGGTGGAAATTAAAGAAAATAACTGGGAGACGGGATGTCTTTATTTTTAATGTATGGACCTATTTTTAAAAAACTCGATGACGGAAGTTCAAAATTTGCCAAAATTTGGAAAAATTCGCATTTTTAGAATAATTTTTAACTTTTTAAAATCAGCTTCTTTCAGAATGTAATAGCTCAAATTCTTATGTATTAGAACAAGAGAAAATAATGTTTAAATATTAATTAAATCCATCAAGATATTCCGGTCGCACTTGCCTTCAAAGTTAATGAAAGTTTTAAAACAAATTTTACAAATAAAGGTAGATTACAGTTCAAAGTGAAAAAAAATACTGACAACTTACATGTTTTTTGTTTCTTTATTGAATACAAATTTTAGATGTTTGAAAACAAAGTATTTTAGATCATTAGTAATATTTATAAACAAATTTTTTATTGACAAAACTAAGCGTTTGTGTGGAGAGTCCTAAGTCCAAGAATCTCATGTTGAACAATTGAATATCTTCGTTTTCACTCATTCTTAGCTGAAGGTACTTTTAAAAATCTGATTTATGCAAGGATCTTATAAAATAGAGGATCTGCCCTTACAACAAAATTTTGAAGCCATACGTCACAGTTTCGCCACCCCTACTCTGCCCACTCCACCCAATAGGATTGCAATGTTTTGAGCCAACAATCATGGCGGAAACGAGAGTAGCCAATCAGACGTGACTATGCTCGGTTGTTTTTTGGCTTCATCGATTTAATAGGATTAAGATACATATGGGCAGATCCTCTATTTATAACATCCTTGGATTTATGGGAACGTAGAGCGTCGTGATCATTGACCCAAGCGAGTTAAAACGAGTGTCTAAATTTCTTAGAATTGACAGCAGTTGCGCGAGAGGAAAACCTTGATGGATCTGAATAATTCTTTTTTCTGAATCCTTATTGGTTCAAGTAAGATTCGATTAGAGCTGTTACATTTAAATATCTATATATATAAAAGAGAACGCACAAAATCCTTTGTCCGCTCATCACGCTAATACGGCTGAACCGATTTCTTTCATTTTTGGGGGGTTGTTAGGATTTGGACCCTAGATGGTTTTTATCATATCACTTTAATTTTCAATTACCAGTGTCTTGAGATAATTGACCAATCAGGTGTCAATACGTACAAAAAATCCTTTGTCCGCTCATCACGCTAATACGGCTGAAGCGATTTCTTTCATTTTTGGGGGGTTGTTAGGATGTGGACCCTAGATGGTTTTTATCATATCACTTTAATTTTCAATTACCAGTGTCTTGAGATAATTGACCATTCAGGTGTCCATACGTACAAATCCTTTGTTATTAGTTCATCATAGGTATAAAAATAAACGTATTTATATGCAACCCGCATGACCCTGTGACTCGGCGGGTTAACATAACTGACAGGCGCTATAAATCACTTGAAAGCGAAAAAGTAAAAATTATCTAAGTAACAAAGTTTATTGCGTTCCGGGATGACCGCAGCGAAGCGGGGCGGGTTGGGGTGACCGCAGCGAAGCGGGGCGGGTTAACATAAATGACAGGCGATATAATGTTAACATTAGTGCAATCTTCTATGGTTTTTATCATATCACTTGAAAGCGAAAAAGTAAAAATTATCTAAGTAACAAAGTTTATTGCGTTCCGGGGTGACCGCAGCGAAGCGGGGTGAACGCTGCTAGTTGACAATAAGATAAAAAGTATAACTTCTACATATTAGCATTATGTTCGTTATAATATAATTTCTGGAACTAATTAAAACGTAGTTAGTTACTAAATGTTCAGCAATAACAATGAAGATAAAATGTATTTAAACTGATGTTTTCCGAAGATTTCCTGAATTTACCTTTTTTATTTTTCACAAAATTCCTACTTTATAATTGAGAATATATCCACTATTAATAGCAGAAAAACATGTTTATACCTGTCTGGCCACAAAATTTAACACCTTAAATGTTCAGGTCTGACCATAAAGAAAAATGATATATGTTACGGACTGTTGTCCATATCAACATATACATATTTATACACTGAGAAAAAAAATGTAGGTGGCATACTTAAAAACGTAGGTTACATTCGTAATTCCTGTAGTTTCCGGACTTAACGTACAACCGTATATAACATCCTGCAGCAAATGTATAGCTGAAAAAGTATGTATTATACATACTGTCTGCATAAGTGCAATGACGTCATTTGTGTGACGTCATCTGCAGTAACAAGTATATACGGAGGTAATATCTAGCTTTGTGACGTCACGATCGTATGTAGCATGTGGGTTAATAATGACGACACTCACTGACTATCAGGACGGAGCATAATTTCAAGAAGTATGCAATATACGTTCTGTACGTGTGTTTCTTGCGTTCAACCCCGAGGCAGCATCTATATTGTACTTGTGCCCCGTACGTACGACTAGATACAGTATGCGTCATGTACGTATGTATTATACAGATTTTTCTTATGTCGCACACAGCTTGTCCCGATAGAGCATACAGAATATCCGTATGCACCATACAGAGTGCACATATGCAGCTTACAGACTGTGTGCATGCAGCATATAGATTATACGTATGTCGCGTACAGGCTGGCCATATGTAATGTATGGATTGGATGTATGTAGCTTATAGATTGTCCGTATGAAATATACGGATTTTATCTGTATCGCATACGTATTGCCTTGTTGTAATATATGGATTGGACATATTCAGGATCTAGATTGTACGTATAGTACACCGTTATTGAAGTGCTGCAACATACTGAGAAATGCATGATACATTCTTACTGTAATGTTGTCACATATTGTTTTTCTCTGTATGGAAACAAAAATAGCTTAACATATGGTTGATCTCCTTTGTGCCAATAATAATAAAATTAAAAATACTACACTTTTCAATCTTAGTTTGGAGCCGTGAAATGTGCAGAGAAATGTATTTACCTGCAGGGTGTAAGTTTGGACTTCCTGCTAATTCTTTGGAAAGCTACTGCAAAGCCAAGGTTGAAAAGTGGCACAAGCGTTAATTTTAAAATTATTGGCACAAAGGAGGTTAACCATATGTTAAACTATTTTAGTTTTCATACAGAGTAAATCAATATGTGACAATATTACTGTAAGAATTTATCATACCTTTTGCAATAACTTAGTTGCAGCACTTCAATAATAATGCAAAATGCACAGCCATGTACAATCCTATGTTCAAACTCAAACAAACTTACGTACAGTCATTTATTAAGCCGTTATCATCCATTGCTTGTAGTCACGAAATTAAATATTCTTCAGTTGACAAAATTTGTTTTCCTAAAAACTCAACAATAAATTAACCTATTAGAGTACCGACTTTGGCAGGTTGTCAAGTTATAACTATTCGAAGAATAACAACAAAAAGATCCAAATAAATTCATTTGTTCCCGAGCTATTGGCAAAAGAAAATTTGTCAACTGTCAAATACTTTCTTTTCCGTGTGTACTATATAAAGACGACTTTACCTCATTCTTTTCCTTAATAATATCCTCTTCCAAAATGCAGAAGTTGTTACCACAAGAGGCGTGAATAGGATTTTCCAGAAATAACTTCTCTGCACATTTTAATTAACAGATAAGTTATTTTTTAAATGACGCTATAATTAAAAACATGGTGTCATCTGAAAACGTGTTCCCTCACAAGATGATTCCTACACAGTACTTGCCATTAAAAATGCAACTTCAGGGAGACAGGGTAGCTACGCCAAAGTTCCCAAGCCGATATCTAATAGTAAGTGTCGAATATGCTTAACCCTTAACATACCAAGCGGGGTACTCTAGGGACCCCAGAGAGTGATATTTAGTGATACTGCCGCAATCATAAGAATCAATTTATTCTCAATTTTTATATGTATCCTGCAACCCTTTGAGATATTAATTACATGATTAGATCAACGACTCGTTTCTTTAAAAAATACAAAAAATAAAAACACACTTGAAAATGTAAAAACTCCATTGTTAAACCTGTGTTTCAGATTTACGAACACAAAAATATAAAATTGTATGAAGAACTGAATAGTGCTCAAATATACATAATATTTGATGTCAACAATGTTCATTTAACTTAAGTATGCTTCTAGACATCCAAAAAATAATAGTTGGAGTAACCCTCTGCAATACTATGTTGAGAAATTAAAATAATACTTGGGGTCTCCAGAAGACTCCAGCTTGGTAAACAACTTTGACGACTTAGGCTTGGTACGTTAAGGGTTAAACTTACCGCTGTTTTCGCTGTGTGACAACGTGGTGACAAAGGAGCAGAACTGACCCAACATTGACAACCAGAACGACTGTAACACAGCGAGACATCGAGAGGATGTTCTCTTCTGGTATGGTAAGCCATGCGTCTTACGATCCAATGCCACAGCTCATCAACTGTAGCTGGCGGAGTTCACAGGTATGAGAAGCTGTGCAGCAATCGACCAAACATATTTATCCTTCCCTGCTCTATACATTCTGCAAATTTGGACTTTCCTGGATGTATCCTTCTTAGTTCAACATTTTAAGTAACGAGCAATGTAATAGTCTCATACATTATTTAAAGAAAGAGCGATGATTCTCAGAATTACTCGGAAGTTTCTAGTTTACAATTTTATATGATATATAATATATATATATATATATATATATATATATATATATATATATATATATATATATATATATATATATATATATATATATATATATATATATATATATATATATATATAGATAGATAGATAGATAGATAGATAGATAGATAGATAGATAGATAGATAGATAGATAGATAGATAGATATAGATATAGATAGATATACAATAATTTAAAACGGTTATATCAAAGTTTGCAATTCAGAGTACAAAAAGAAGTATAGCTCTCGGAACACTGATTATAGCCAGATAATACCACTAGTAAACTCAACCACACTCAGTACCGTTAGTTGCTTGGTATTGTCTATGAGGCAAAGATCATCGTATCTCATTGCGTGTAGATTTTTGTATTTGTTTAACGCTAAAAATTGTTTGTCGCTAATCGAACCTAGTAACATATATATACCGACAGGACGTACGTTAGTCACAAGGTTACATGAGTGAAACACTAAATTATTCGATTGACACTTGCGGCCTTGTCAACACTAGAGAAAGGTACAAAGTGATTAAATAAATACGAAACATAGTACATACAAAATATAGCGATGTATGAAGTCTCCTTTTCATACGATTTGGATAAAGGATACATCTGTAGAGAGCAACATAAATGATTTCTCTGGATAATTTAGATTAGTCCAGAATTCGAACAAAAATAATTTTGAAATTCGTTGTTAAGTCCAACATTTTTTCTTTCTTTCTTCGGATTCTCAATAAAGTTGACTACTGAAAAGCTGAGTTACAGATTTTATGTTAAAACATGTTCACTATACCATTGCCTTATTCACAGAACAATACATTAGTTATTAATGTATGTCTGAAATAATAGTGCTTCGTGCAGATACTTTATCCAATCGGAATTGCACAATGATAAAAAAAATGTTGCAAGGTATAATGTTCTTATTTACAGAGAAAAAGAGTTGAAAGGACTTAACGCTAACAAACATTTTCTTTAAACAGACATACATTTATTCTAATTTATGGAAGAAAGAAATAATTTGTGGAGCAGTATATTTATTAAGGTTACATATTCGTACAAAAGAATGTAAATATAATCGGGTCTGTCTTCAGAAAGGACGTGCTTTTAGCCACAAATTACACTGCTTCTTTTCGCTGTCTTTCATGCAGAATCCTGGTTTTGTTTTGATGCATGAAATACCTGAAACAAAAATCCAAAAAATATTTAAAATGTTACATTTTAAAATATTTAACATTTTTTTAAATTAAATGGACAAAATCTGTTCAGTCAGGTATGGACTTTTGGGTTTCTGGTAGAAAAACGATTAATTAAAAAAAAAAGTGTTTATTGATGCTGAACAACTCGAAATGTATTACTATGCAAAAGTAAGTGGGTACCCAATGGCGTTCGAGGTACTATGGGGTACCTAATGTCTGCATTTTTAGATATGTGGAAATATATGTCTCTAAAATGTAAAGAACTGATATCTGTTTAGTACAGAAAACCGCAACTCGGTAAGCCTTATGGATACCGAGGTATGGGAAAATAAAGAACAACACCATAGAAGTGTGAGGTTTGCGTACCAGATTGTGCAGTTTCGAAAACGTAATTACTGAGAGCTAACAACAACCTCAAAAGTAGTTTCAATTCAATACACTACACACACGTCCTTATGGGGGTTTTCGGGTACTATGGCATTCACAGACCTCCCATTTCTAAACATTCTAAAATATATCTTAATAAACTTATAAAGAACGTTACAGGTGTGTGTTTACCGAAACCGCAAGTCGGTACGTTTAACAGTTACCGAAATATGGTGAAATAAATAGGAACACCATAGGTATGTGGGGCTTCCATACTTGACAGTACAGTTTAGAAAATTAATGAAAATATGACTAATGGCTATCAAGATATTGTCAAATAAAGGGAGGACCCACACAGTTATGGGGTTTTGGTGTTAGGTGGTAAAATTTCCGAAACCGGTCATGAAATCTGAATAAGCACCAGTAGCAATTTCATCCTAAAGTAACTGGGTATTTCCATGGGGTTTTAGAACATCATGGGTCTAAAAAGATTAAGTTTGAAAAGCTTTGGAAAATATAATTTGACATTTGTAAAGAGTATTAGAAAAGAGAATAGAGTTACCCAAAACTTCCAGCCAGTACATCTTACAGCTAGAGAGACACCGTGAAATAAAAGAGTATTAGATCTTGAAATTTCATAAAACAACTTTTGATCTTAATAAAAGTTAAATAAGATGGTACTTATATGGGTGAAGTGAGTACCTCACACTCGTCAGGGCAATTCCGATCGAAAGATTAATTCAGCTCGAAGTTTTCTTCGGGTAAATCCAAGCGTGATAATTCCTAGCGTACAAAAAGAATGAAAATTCTTTGTCAATATCTAATATAGCAACCGAGATATAAGTAATTATGTATTTTATGACGTCGTAAAAATGGAGACCCACATGGATTTGTACTGTTGAGTCTTTGCTGTAAGAAGAAGAAATTTCAGAAAATTACCGTATATACCTTAATAGACAATTAAATGGATGCAGGCACGGTGGCTTAGTGGTAGAGTGCGTACCTTTGGTGTATTGGGTCCCTGGTTCGATCAGCGGCCAAGTCAGTTTGTAGTCGACATCGTATTCGTGGGTATTCTCGGGGTACTCCCGTTTCCTCCCACCTTTGCACTCCATCAATTCTATCATCAACATTCATTTGCCTTAATTTCATTTTAAAATTAAATGGGCAGTTAAGTGTGATCGTATCTCTGTGGATTAAGAGAATACTCCAGTGTAGTTTCTGCAAAACATACTAGGTAAACACCCCACCACGAAGTTACTGTGTCCTCACTGATTTAATTGTCTATTAAGGTATATACAGTAGGTTTTTGAATTTCTTTCTTATAGCAAAGACCCAGAAGTACAAATCCTAAAAGATCTCTATTTTTACGTCATAAAACATATGACTCATTATATTTTGGTTACTATATTAGATATTCACAGGGAATTTTCACTCTCTTACACAGCTCGATGAACCTTTGGAACTGCCTGAAGAAAACCTAGAACTAATCTTTCCATCGAAATTGTAATGAGGTACTCACTTAACCCATAGAAGTACCATCTTATTTAATTTTGTTGGGACCAATAATTTTTCCGAAGTTTCAACATCTCATACTCTTTTATTTTACGGTGTTTCTCTATATGTTAGATGTACTGGTTGGAAGTTTTAGGTAAACATATTTATACTTACATATTTCTAATACTCTTTACAAATGTCAAGTTATATTTTCAAAAGCTTTTAAAATTTAATCTTAGTAGACTGTAAGATGTTCTAACACCCCATGGAAATATCTAATTACTTGAAGATGGAATTGCTACTGGTGCTTATTAACTTTCCATGACCGGTTTCGGAAATTTTATCATCTAACACGAAAATCCCATACTTGTATCGGTCCTCCCTTTATTTGACAATATCTTGAAAGCCTTAGTCATATTTTAATCCATTTTCCAAATTGTACCTTCAAGTATGCAAGCCCCAAGCCCCACATACATATCGTGTCGCTCTTTATTTTCCCATATCTCGGTATCCGTAAGGCTTACCGAGTTGCAGTTTTCAGTAAACAAATATCAGTTCTTTACATTTTAGACACATGCATTTCCATATATCTAAAATGCAGAAATTAGGTACCGCATTGGAACCCCATTGGAGTACCCACTTACTTTTGCATAGCAGGGTAAAAACGCCAGTGGTTCTCACTTTAAGGTTGAAAACATACTATTTTGTCTCTTCTCTGAGCATCGTGAATCTGTCGGAGCTGTACCATAGTTGGAAAGACTCACTGATCCTTCCTATAATGACCATGTAGTCAGAATTCAAAAAGGAGTAGCCGTTGAAGGAAAAACAATATTTTAAAATCCTTGCACCAGTAGTCGTCAGCTTAAAATCAAAATGTTCCAGTAGTAGTCAGAATTTTCTACCAGTGTTCGTCACTCAAATAACTTGACATAATTTATTCAGAAACGCACTGTTTATCAGTTTAAAATTAAGAATAGAGTATAAAGTACTAATGTTAATAACTGTGCATCACTTTTGGCACTCAAGAAAGAAAATAAAAACGTTTTTACATACTTTTTTAAAGCAATTTCAGTAAGAAAAATGTTAACTGAATTCAAAAGTTAACTGTATATTATTTTAACGTTAAGAGTACAATATTAAATACTATGTTTAATAACTATAGTGACTTTAAGCACTCAAGAATGAAAATAAACATGTTTGTACATACATTTTTAAAACAATTTGAGAAACAAAATCAGTTAACCGAATTCAAAACTTAATTATACATCACCTTAAGATTAAGAAGGGACTATAAAATACTGAGGTTAATAATAATGCATTACTGAAGAATGAAAACAAAAATGTTTTTAACTACCTATATTGTATTTACATGTTGTTATTTCTCATTAACATGCTTTTTGATAACGCACGATATGGGCTAGATGTGCGCACGAGAAATGATTTGAGACTGTCACCTCTCGCAAAGATGTCGCGAAAGTTGTCTCCTCTCGAAATCTGTATCTGTTTCTGTTGGAAGAGCTATGTCTCGTCTCGAATTTCGTAACAAAAATTCTGTCTAGTCTCGTGCCGTGCGCAACCCTAATCAGGCCATAGACAAAAACTTAATTTCGGAGGGGTTTCGATAGGGCTTTGTGATATCCAAATTTTGAAATAGATAATCGATATTGAAATACTACTGAAACTTGTTCGAAATATCAAAAAATACAGCAATATCAAAATATAAGCAATATCAAAAATCGAAAATATAGAAATTGATAAAGATCAAAAACATCGATATATCGGTCAAAAATTTCGATATCGATAGTTTGATATTTGAAAATATTAATCGTTCGATCGAAATATCGCACATCCCTTGGCTCCAACTGTAACCACCTTAAAAAAGAATGTGAAAATTGCTAACTACCTAGGTAATCTGTAAGTACCTTAAGACGGGGTTACTTTGCACTTCAGGGTTAACTTCGCACAACATACGAAAAAAGTTACACAGTCTTCCGTCGGTAAACCCATGAACTGTAAAGAGAAAGTTTCAATTGCCACCGTAAGATAGAACATCTAACTGGATTTTGGCTATAATGTTGGCGGTTAACATCAGTTCTAATCACCTGAAGGGTTTGTTGTTGTAGAGGTATGGAAAGCACTCACTGTAAATGCAGACAAAATTTGGAAGATATCACCTACAAGAATTTCCGTCAAAGTTAAGTCGGTTTCGTAGAATTCTACTGTGTATGATGGGACTTCCAAGCAATAGTTGAAACTGAAGGGTGAAACATTGTAAAGTCATAGAAAAAATAAAACTGGGAGAAGGCTGTTTTGAGCCTCAAATCGTGGTTACTTTGCACCGGGTCAACGTAACCCCTTAAATGGGAAATTCTTACTACTGGCACCTCCTCCCGTCTAACTTTAGGAAAATTTCCTCTTTAGGTAGATGTCGAAATGGATTTCTTGTTGGAAAATAAATTACGAACAGCGGCGGATTCAGAAGAATAGTTTGAGAGGGACTTCACACAGAAATACTTCGTTTATTTAGAAATCACTAGACTTTTTGAAGGGCTTGACGGGCATACGCATAGGAATGACTAAATTAGATTTTTTTTAAAAAAAGAAATCCTGCAATTTGGGTGGGCTTCAGCCTGAAAGCCCCAAATCCCGTAAATCTTCCACTGATTACGGTTGAGATGATATTCTTGGATATAAAGAGCAACCAAGGCAAATCTGTTCACGGAGATTTTTTCTGTTTTTCAGTTGCCATTTTTGTGGGTCATGCTAAACTATCAGAATGTGGCTCCTATATCGGTACCAGAAAATACACAATTTTCTTTACAAATATCGATAATTCATACTAAGTACTGATACCGGTACCATAATTCCAACATCAATATTTGTAGACTGCATGCAGTTTTGTGTAAAAAGTGAAATGTATAAATACAGGAGAGAAAACATTGCAGACAAACATTATGTTAGTATGTTGAACATACTTTTTTGTATGTGGTGCAAAATATCTTCATCTATGGGGTTACTTTGCACCAAAGTTTATATGAAATGAAATCTTTGAGTTTTACGTTCCACGATTTTGCCGGGTATGCTAAAGGAGACGGTGATGATGAGTAATGAATGAAATGGTGGAATGAAGAAAGTGGGAGGAAACGGGACAACCCCGAGAACACACGGTGTTTGTCCACCACAAAGTTCACTTGGCGGGGACTGGGATCGAACCCGGGACCCCAAGCACCAGAGGTGAACGCTCTACCACTGAGCCACCGTGGCCCCTCATATAGAGTACAAGTAACAATATGTTGTAAAAAAAATGGCCCGTCTGGAGGTCATGTAAGCTAAACACCAATACAATTGTTACAGATTTATTTACTAGCACTGTTTAATTATCTACGGTGCTGAACATCGCAACACCAATATCATTATGTCACGTCCTTTCAAAACTATGCTAACTGCAAAGTAGACCTGCTTTGCTTCGTAATGTCCAAATAGTTTATTACTGTGCTCGAATGCAGGCAAGTAGCATACAAATTTATGATGTTGAAGGCGTTATTTTTCACAGCTATGAAGAAAAGACATGAAAACGAAAAATAAAAATAAATCTTTGTTTTACGTCCTACGGTTATGTTGTGTATGCTGACAGTCACAAATGAGTATTGAAAATTGATGATCTTGGAATACGATTTGGTGGAATAATGAGGGGGAAAAATAGACATTGATTAAATATAAAATTGAAAAGAAATAAGGGCCTGACGCTCAAATATTTATCTATCTGGCAGCCATCTTGATCCCTCTAAAATATCATGAAGTACTTGATTGATTCTAAACCCAATAATAGTAATAGTAATTATATCAATAAACACAGAATATACCTAGATATAATTTACGCACCTTGAAGTCTAGAAATTAATAATTGCAATCCTCAGCATTCCAATAGAACTTTGGTTTCTCCAAATGAAGATTCGGACATCGGTTTTCTTCTCAAGCAATAATGGGGTACAATAATCAGTTGCAGTCCAAAGCCAAGTCACTAAGCATGAATATAAAAGATTTTGTGTTAAATATTTCAATGTAAATTTCATGAAATACAATTCATTAGTTAGTTACATACAAACTCTTACGCATGTAAGTCAGAATCTACTTGTAATAACTTGTAAATTTAAACAAAATTATACTACAGTTATAGGGACATCAAACATATATTCCATAAGATATATAGGGTGTCTCAAAAGTTCCCTGACATAAAGTAACTCGGTTATTATCAGAGTTACAACAAAATGTAATTGGGAAACCGTCTCCAAATATGATGTTTCCAATGTAAGTTGAAGGAATTTTCGAAATCGGATGAGTCGTTTGGCTGTACACTCTTTATGCGTCCAATGTTAAATGAAAATGCAACGTTGCCATTTACCTGGACCCACGACATAAGTGAATGAAGTTACTGTCTTTTACGTTAACATGTCGATGGCCCATTTCAAACAGTAACTTCATTCACATATGTTGTGGGTCCAGGTAAATGGTAACATTGCATTTTCATTCCACATTGGGCGCATAAAGAGTACAGCCCAAACGGCTCCTCCGATTTAAAAAGTGTTCAATTTAGATTGAAAACAACATATTTAGAAATGGTTTTTCCTCTTACATTTTGTTGTAACTCTGATAACAGAGTTAATCTGTGTCAGGGGACTTTCGAAACACCCTGTATACATCATACGAAGTTCCTTTCTAAATTCTACACGGGTGTAGTTTAATTGAATGTGAGATGGATGATACATCAGGCCGTTTGGGAATACTCACACAGATGGCCGCCATTTTGGATTAAATTTGTTTGTTATAAATTGGTGGGTAATGTGATACATATATATGGCCACGGGCTAGAATTTTCTCAGTATGTCAAATATGCAATCAGATTCCATGGAGCTTAATTTGGTGAAAAGTTATTGTCAATTGAACGTTGTATTTACCTCTTTCTTCTAGATGTAGAACCATACCGTTAGAACATGAGGAATGTATCGAAATATTCAAACTGTGGGGCGGGAGGAGTGCCTGTGCAGTGGTTACCGATTGCAAACAGAATCATCCACAATGTGACTGTGTTACATGTTGCAGTGTCACAGTAATTAACTAAATTTGAAGAGACGGGCACATTCGTGGACATACGTCGTAGCGGACGATCATAGGCAGCTACAGATGAAGCAACGCCTACGGCAGTGCTGACTTCCTTCTCGATGTGGCCCCAAAGGAGCACACGTCATTTATTAATGCAATGTGGGTTGAGTCATAGGGTCTGCGCGTGTATAAGTGCATCCGTACAAGGTGCAAATGAAGCAACATCTCCACGAGAACGATCTTGGTCGCCAAGTGCAGTTTTGTGACCGAGTTATCGAGTAATTATGGTTAAACTCTAACATTTTTATGCAAATACTCTTTTCAGATGAAGCTGACCTCTACGTAAATAGGAAGGTTAATAGGCAGAACATGCACAATTGGTCACCTGACAACCCCGCGTGCAAGACCCCTCCAACATGACCAGCGCAAAGAAAATTAATTATGGTGTTGGCAGATAAATGAGGAATACGTCTAATCAGTCACTTTTTCATTCCATAAAATTAACTGCGGAATAATACCTCACGCTCGTACAGGGATAGATATTGCGAGCTGCGATGCCCGAGGATGGTACATTCTCGCAGTTTTTTCAACACCATGGCGCTTTCTTCATTATGGATTCGTGGTGCGTCACTACTTGAACAATTCCCTAAAACATGGGTTGATCGACGAGAGGCAGTTGAATGGCTGCCCGATCACCGGACCTAACGCTGTTCAATTTCTAGCTTTGTGGACATGTTAAGCCTATGGTTTGTGCAGTAAATATTCATAATTTTTATCATCTAGAACAAAGTATCGCCATCGTCTGTGCACGAATTTGACCCTATATCCTACTTTGTGTCCACATTAATTGGAAGAAGCTTCTGCAAATGTTTATTTCTCAGTAGGAACATGTGGAACATATGCTATAACCAGGGGTAAAAGTGGACCTGAAAAGGTGGGGGGACGGTAGGTAGCGGCATCACTCCACGCCGTTCCTCCTGCCTATCTTTGCCCATTGTACCATTTTAGGGTCTGGGAGACGCCGTACATGTTTTTCGAGGTGAGGAACTGTGTCCCCCGCGTTCCCCCTCGCTTTTACCCCTGACTATAACAGAGAAATGTGTTCGAAGTGGGAACAATCAGAGGCGGTGCGTTTTATTACGATTTTGACTCGACATATCGGCTATCTAAATGTTCAAATGCAGTGAAGTGTGAAGCCTAAAGATTGCATTTCTATTTACATAATGTCTGAAAACCACTGAAAAGCCTCTTTAGTTACGGAGAAAAAATGGAGAGACTGATCCATCCATCGTGAACAACTTTCTGAAAAAAAAATAAATAAATAAAAATAGCCCCTTACCTTGTATCAGAGAATTATACACGAAAGTGCTCAAAAACCGACTTTTAATATTAACAATTTCCAGCGGGAAAACTCCTGGACCACACACTCGAATGAGGGGTATTTCAAACTCCCGTAAGATTCGCCCCCACTGCAATCCCCTAAATCCGCCCACGCTCAAACCACGACGCTTATAAGACTTCAGACAAGACGACACATACCAACATACGAAAGAAACAATTCAATATGGCACATCAAAATATAAACTAATGAACTTCTTTGAAAACACCTCATTTTACAAACAAAAGGTAGAAAAAGGTAAAAAAATGTCAGTATTGTCAACTTAGAAGTTACTTCTACATGAGAAATAAAATCTTTGTCAATATATAAAAATGGATTTATTAAAGGTATTTAGCATGTATTCTTCCCTGAAGGTTTATCTTGATCACTAAAAAACCAGAAACGGTATGTCTCTATCACTGAAAAAAAAACAAAAAAACAGAAGGGTATGACATACCACTACATATAGTCTCACTTGGTTCACTGCCAATAACATTTCACCAGAATAAGTTAAATGATATCTGATTGCACATTTGACATCCTCAGAACATTTTAGTGCATGGCCATATATCACACTACCCACTTATCATCCGTATTACAATTTCGAATCTAAGATGGCGACCGTCCGCGTGATGTAATCCGAAAGTATCCCTCTGGGCCTAATGTGTATCTCTTATCTCGCATTCAATGAAACTACATCCCTGTAGTTTTCAGAAAGGGTGACAAGGGACTTCTGATGCATCCTGTATATAATAGTTGTATCAATAATGAAGTTGGAAGTATGTGATCTAGATCGTTGTTTGCAATTTCACCTAATGTCTTGCTGAAAAGGGAATATTTGTTGAAATCTGAGTTTTACGTGCGACGGGTATACCGGCTAGGCTAAAGGAGACGCTGATGATGATATAATGAATGAAATGGTGGAATGAAGAAAGTGGGAGGAAACGGGAGAACCCCGAGAAAACCCACTCACACGGTGTTTGTCCACCACAAAGTTTACTTGGCGCGAGCTGGGATCAAATCAAAGACCCCAAACACCAGAGGTGAACGCTCTACCACTGAGCCATCGAGGCCCGACAGGAATATTTGTTGAAGTCTACTGTCTTCTTCACTACCAAGGTTACACAAAAATGAGCCTATGGTTTGATGGAATTCGAACCAACATTATATGTATACTCTCTCAGCGAGAATCAAAGCTGGCACCAAGTTTACATATGCGCGCGCATTGTATGTTACTTATATAGCTCACAGAGCTATGGGCGAGCAAGCAAGGCACGTGCCCCGGGCGCGTGGTTGGAGGGGCTACTAAAAGAGAGGTTATATATTAGTACTTTTCCGTTTTGGTGTTTAATACTTTTCATCAGAGTGCGAAATCATGAAATCAAAGTGGGGGAGACTGAAGGACTGAAGAGAGCGAGAGAGAGGAAAAAACAAAAAACAAAAAAAAAAAAAAAAAGCTGTGCAGTTTTACACTTCAAAGAATTGTAGTGAAATGAGAAGGTCAGAATTCAAGATGACATTCGGATGCTTGGCACGAAGAAAAACATTGCAAGCAATTAAAAAAAAAAAAAACTTAAATAATGTGATATATTTTGTAGGCTTTGGATATGTATGTTTTAGTTGGCATCAACAATTATTGGTGTGTTTTGTCACAATTGACAGTTTAGCGAGAGACTAGGCTAACTGACAATTTTAACTTTCTGAAAGAAAAGGAAACAAATGAAAACAGCACGTTACAAAGGATACGTCTGATATTCATAGTTTGGCTTAGTATACAACAGGGGTGGATCCAGGATGGACTACTGGGGGGCGGTGGGTTGTAATGCCACTACTTACAAGCTATCGCTACTTTTAAGAGATTTAACTCTGGGTGGATTTTATTTTATATTAAAATACACAAAGTTTCCTCTTCTTGGGGGCGATAGACCCTCCCTGGATCCGCCCCTAACTCAGGACAAGCTACACCGACAAGTGGTTGAGGCAAAGGTCAATTAATGACATTGGTATGCTGTTCCGTCAAAATCTCAATCTTGACCTGGATGTAGGTTAGCCTGGTCCTCACTGAACCCCTCAATTGAATGTTTAATATGTAAATTAGGCACTCCTACATCACAAACAGTAAATATAACCTACCTTATTCTACGTTTTTAAATGCATTTCTACAACTGATTGTAACTTTAAAGGTTCTCGTGAAGATTAGCTGGCGGAGGTTACCTAACATAGCCATGAGTTATCAAATTAACAGTTGTGCATCGTGGGTGATGATAATGATCCTGAGGTTAGATGTTAAATTGGACTCGAGAGCGGAACAAGGGCTGATGTTATTCGTGTCTCAGACAGGGCATGGAATGGAACGAATATGAAAATAAGGTTCCTGTAATAGTTTTCCACAGGGTTTGTAAGATTTTCGAAACACTTGGCATTTTTTTTTTTATCAAGACTTGACATTTTTTAAAGAAAGAAACCAAGACATGGCAATTTCAAGTTTCATCCCCCTCCCAATCTTGTAATCAGTGGCGTATTTAGGGGGGGCTTCCGGGCTTAAGCCCCCCCCCCGAAATCTTACTTACTATAGTAAAGTATATGAAATATCTTGCAGAATTTTCATATTTTCAGGCAAAGCCTCCCCCGAAAGTTAGCAAAGCCCCTCCCGAAACAAAATCGTAAATACGCCACTGCTTGTAATGCTCGCTACGCCGCTGTAAGCAACACATATTTTCGACAATATTTGTTGTTCATCCGTTTCCGCTGGGTTACAACGTGGTAAGCTGCATATGGGACTTTTAATAGTGTTATTATAATGAGAAAGAATTGCAAATTATGTTGATGTTCCTAAAAGAGGGAAATTGAAAGAGAAATTAAATTAAAAATAAATAAGGGAGAGAAAAGTAATTACTTGAAAATAAAAATAAAGTCTTTGAGTTTAATGTCCCACGATTATGCTGTTAGGCTAAGGGAGACGGTGATTAAAGCAAGTTAATGGTTATGGAATATTTGGTGGAATGAGAAAGTGGGAGGAAACCAAGTCCCCGAGAAAACCTACAAGCACATATATGAAAATGAAGTAAAACATACACTGGACTATGCTTTCTTTGTCTAGCAGAGTCATAGTTTGGAATCGAAAATGTGTTTTGAATCCTTGTATTTAGAGATTGAGAGTGTAAGTAACGAAATCACTTACTACATCCATTAAGATTTCGGAAAGCGAAATCTAAATTTAGGTAAGCTAACTCCATGTACTAACTGCTTGCATCCGCTTCGTACATTGTTCGAAGGGTCACGAAGCAAATCACCTCATTTAGTCTACACATACCTAGTACTAGTGTTAATTACCTGCTTCGTTTGGGTTCGATCATTCTAAACTATTTTACTGGTAGTATATATATGTTCGTTTAGCCAGGATTTCGTAATGGAAGGGGGTGCGTGACTTGAAATACTGTGGTTACAACACCAGGGGATCGATCAATCTAAACTATTTTACTGACAACATATCCATATTGATTTGTTAGGACAATAAAATGAGGATATGTTAGTAAGTATTTTAATTAAAGAATTATGAAGAAATCTTGCGTAAAAGAATAGAAAAAAGTATTAACAAAGACATAGTCTTCCGAGGTCATTCGAACTCGGTTCTTCTCGTCTTCTTTCTATTTCTCTTATCTTAGTTTAATGCCGTCAAGGATAGCAACGAGATCTCTTTCGGGAGTAAAGACATCCTATAAAATGGATTAGTGTTGCCGCGAAAATCAAAATGGTTCATATTATTGGTAATTCTGGGCATTGCTTAAGTTCTAACTGACAGGCTATCTGAAAGAACCGGTTTATCGATCGTCATTTTAGTCCATAGGGTTACCGGCGCAAATCCCGGGGGGATGAGGACATGTCCCTCCAATCTTAGAACTGGGGGGGGACTTTCCCCTCAATAATCCGATTTGAAATGCGTTTTTGGGGGAGAAATGTGATGATTTGTGTCCGATTGCCACAAAGGAAAGTAAGATGAAATGATGTCCCCACCCCAGAATAAGCCTTCAATCTGCCCGCCTCACAATTTTGAAGACAACTCTGCTCCCCTGATCCTCCGCAGCATTGTTTTTCAACTTCATAAATATTTTGAACATCTTTAAAAAAATTATGAGAACTGTCTTACGCGTCCCTCTCAATGTTGAAGACAGATTTGCGCCGCTGCATAGGGTTAACATGGAGCTAGATGGAATTCGGAATGTTCCGTTACAATAATATCCAATTTCAACGTGATCCCCCCCGTTTCCTCCACACAAAGCTCCTCGTAAGAAAGAGTAACCAAACGCTTCTTGTAGCTTTATATTTTTGAGGCTGATGCATCTGTTTCATCTTTCCTTAATATTTTTCATTTCTGGATCCAAAGGGGGGGGTCTGGACCCACCCCTCGGCTACGTGCCTGCTTCCCGTAAAAAGCTTCATTCGAACCCTGAATCAAACAACTCCATCTGTAAAGCAGTGCTGAGTTGATTTTAATATCCTTTTCTGCAACGAGGCTGTATGAGACGTGGACTTACTGATTAACATGGACTCCGAACCACTCCCGCCGGGAATCGAACGCGGGTCTCCCACACCAAAGGTGCGTACGCTAACTACTTAGCCATGAAGGAGCTCATCTCTAAAACAGTGTAAGCAACAACAAGAACAAAAAAAGAAACAAACACACACAAACACACACACACACACACACACATATATATATATATATATATATATATATATATATATATATATATATATATATACATACATACATATACTAGAAGTTTGCGCAATTGGGGATCAAAACATTCTCAATGAAGTATGAGAAATAGTAAACGTCAATCAAAGTGGGCTTCTGCTTATTCTTTACTTCGTTAATACTTAATTCCTTCTAGAAATAGTGAAACAATACTATGAAGTCTGTAACCATTTTCCCTCTCCACCCCCACAACCCACCCAAGACAAAATTGAATAAATCCAAACCTGTATTGGAAAGCAAGTCGTAAGGCTAGAGAGACAAAACCGCTACACATCTGGATGAGTTATTTAACTTCCCGAGAATCTAATTTAGTTTCTGGCCAATATACATACATGAATTTTATATACTATAGAGGTTATACTGCTGATTTTTAGAAATATTAAAAAAGTCAAAAATTAACAATTGTACATATAATCTTTAATTATCAAAAATATTCAACAAGAAACTAAACGCAATTTAGTTTTGTCAACTCTGAGTTGTGGATATGTAATATTTTTAATTTTGTTCAAAATTACCTTAACCACGAGGACACAATAGTCCTTCTCCTTTTGTTACAAAAATGGCGTCAGCCAAAAGATAAAAAAAATGACAAATAATTATAATTATTATTATTATGTATGAAAAATGTATGAACTAATACTCGGAATATTCACATAAATATATGTATATATTTTAAACTTATCTGCAATACGTATATTACTGGCAAGACTCGATTATACTATCACAAAGCTATAGATAATTGATGAGCTATAAAAAAATGAAGTTAACTCACCAGTCAATTACGTCAACTGAAGCATATGAGAATTTTTACATTGCGAGCCAGCAAACTCCCAGCATGCTCCAGTAGATAACAAGTGAAAAATTAAATTCGTAAAAACAAAACTACAATGCCGTGAAGTAAAAATAATAACCAAAGCAAGGGAACAATAACATAATAATAATAATAATAATAATAATAATAATAATAATAATAATAATAATAATAAATGACTAGATTCTGAATACATTACATATCACCCTCCTCCGTCTGAAAAAGTTCAGGTGATCAGGCTGAACTTTTTCAGGCCCAGAATGATACCAACCTTATTCAGAAAATAGATCATTAAAATATATAAACCATAAATACATATATATAATATATAGTAAATGAAACAACTACCAAATATATACAAAGGAAATAAGTATTACATATAGGTGATTTTGACGTTTTTGTGGCCACAAAAAACAAATTATGAAGTGCAATTAACACAACAAAACCAGCGAAACATATTTATATGTAAATATTATATATCTAGTAGTCATGCCAGACCTTCTTAAACCTTAAGGATCATTAACATGCATCCGAGGTAAGTAGCGTTTTAATAACGATACATGATAAGGAAACTTCCTATTTTGAGATTCATTGAATAACAAAGCTGTATTTTTACTCAAAAACGACTCAATAACCACGGGCCCAACCCATAAGGGCGACAAGGATTTATTAATCGCATCTTTCTTAGACGACAGAATATGAGAGCGATACAGCACTTTATCCCCTTCTGAAAATGTTACTGGAGTTACTCGTTTATTATAAATACGTCTTCGTTCATTCCATACTTTTTCCATATTGTGAAATACCTTAGACCAAATATCCTTGGCCTCAGGAGCTACAATATCGTTATCAGAAATATCCCACCTAGCCATTAAGGGATCAATGGGTTCTCTTCCCATATACAAACGAAACGGGCTAAATTTAAGTTCTGAATGAACTGCCGCATTAATGCCAAATTGTAATTCTTTTAAATAACTCGACCACTTGTCTTGTTTGTCATGAAAATAACTTCTGATAGCCGTTTTCAAAACCTGCACGTACCGTTCCACGGCGTTTCCCCCAGGAAAATAGGGTGAACTGCGTATATGCTTAATACCTAAGCCATGCAGGAAAGACCTGAAGGTATAACTTGTGAAATAAGAAGCCCTGTCCGTAGTGAGAGAAAACGCGAAACCAAATTTACAAAAAATGTTATATAATTCGCGTGTAATAATAGTGCTATTGGCCTTCCGCAATGGAACTAAATGCAAAAAACGTGTACAGTTATCAAGTACCAATAACACATAAGAATAGCCAGAACTAGTGGGGAGAGGACCAGCTAAATCGGCAAATAGATGCCCATTAGGAATCTTATTATATTTAGATATTAATTCCCCTTGTGGTTTGGCTAGTCTAGGTTTCGAAATTTGGCACGTATGGCAAGTGGTTACAAAAGACTTGATATCAGCCATCATATTCGGCCAAGTGAAAAGCCTACGAATTTTACATAAAGTTTTAAAATAACCAATATGATTGCCCGTTAGCTGAAATTCGTGATAGTAACTCATGATCATATTTCTCAAACCCAAAGGTAACAATATTTTATACTGAACATTACGAGCTTTAGTTCGCTGGTAAAGAATACCATTTTCTATTCTATAATCACCCAACTTATTTCCATTATTAGCCACTTGTTGATATATGTCTTTCGTATCAGATTCAGTTTTTTGATAATTCCTAATATCGCCATAGGCTAGAGGCAAATCTCGCAAACTACAAATAAAATTCTTAGCATAAACATCTTCATCCAGTGGTTCATCTAACACATCATACAAATTGGTGTCATATATACGGGTGAGAAAATCCGGTATTAAATTCTGTCCCGAGGTAATATGTTCAATTTTAAAATTGAACTCAAAAAGTCTCTGAATTATGTTACCATAACGAGATACTTTCTTAGGATTGCGTAACATATGTACCAAACTCATTGTCAGTAAGGATAGTAAATTCATTTACCAAGAACTGCTGAAATCTAATCACTGCATTAAAGATACTAAGCAGTTCCAGTTCAAAGATTGTACGATTAGCGTCAGCCTCCTTTAAACGTTTAGAGTAAAAAGCAATAGGGAGCATTGAACCATCAGTTGTCTTTTGTGAGATTGTCGCAGCCAGGCATTTTAAAGAAGCATCTGCCTGAAGATAAAATCTCTTATTAAAGTCAGGAACCTTTAGTATTATATTTTCTTCAAAGGCTTCCTTTATTCTTTTAAAGGCATCGACCTGCCTAGGCCCCCACTCAAATTTTTTCTTAGGAGATTTTAACTCCGTAATAGGAGACATTATTTCCGCATAATTAGGACAATGTTTCGCATAATACCCCAGAGCTCCCAATAATTTCTGAACCCCTCTTCTACAACGGGGGGGTGGCAATCGACGGATCGCCTCAATACGCTCAGGGAGTAATGAAACATTACCATCAGAAAACAAAAAACCCAAATACTGAATAGAAGTTTGAAACAGCTTACACTTTTGAGGCGAGACCGTTATCCCTCTAGAACGCAACCTAGAAAATACCTCAAGCAACAAATTCTTGTGAGATTCTACATCTGAAGAAGTTAGGACAATATCGTCAATATAGAAATCAACACCCTTTCCTTTTAGATCACCCAGCACATCATACAAAACACGAGTAATTGCTTGACTTCCTATCTTTATTCCCATAGGGATTCTATTCCACACATAGGTTTTCCCCTCAAAAGCAAAGGCCGTGTAGGCCCTACTACTTTCTGCAAGGACAATTTGATGAAAACTCCGCTTGGCATCAATATGTGATATTATCTTAGCGTTAGCTAGTGAAGCCATACACTCTTCTACATTAGGACAGATCATATTGTCACCCATTAAATGCTCATTTAATTTCGCGTAATTTAAAACTACTCTACCTTCACCTTTAGAATTTTTAACAATGAAACAAGGAGAACGGTAATCAGAATTCGCTTCTTGAATGACCCCATTACGCTTATATTCTTCTATAAATTTTCTCATCTCATTTCTGTGAGCTTTCGACAATGGATATTGTTTTTCACAAACAACTGTGTTATCCTTTAATTTTAAGTGATATTCAAAATTGGTAACCTTACCTATTTTGTCTGTAAGAACTTCCTTAAATTCATCACACATATATTGAACAAACGAGCTTAATGTAGGATTTGAAACAAGCAACTTTTTATCAACACCATTTATAATACTATTCATATTAACACTACTAGCCAAAGTGGCTGCGTTATCTAAACTACAACAGTACATTTCATATTCCACTGGTTGAATGTCTGGCACAAACAGGTGTATAGGAAAACAGCTGTTATTTTTATTTTGTCTTTTAGTTGATAAACTTTCATTTTTCGCTGGCAAATGATAAGCACTCGCTGAACGTGTGGACTCTCGATTGTCATACTTATTAATAGATAAAGACCTCACCTGCTGATTTTGAGTGTCAGTGGCGTATCTTACCGGGACATCTACCTCACCAGAAACGCCAGGAATCAGGTTCCCCTCAGATAGCCGAGAATGTAAATCCTTCCACTGTGCCCCAGCAACAGAATAAACAGTTGTAGCCTTAGATCGACGATCCTCCGGATTGTTAAACTTTCGAACTGCGCAGGAAGTATCTGAGGTGACAGCATCTCCAAAAAGAGCGTGTATTGGGTGCCCTTCATCGACAGACTTCCTGCAAGTAGAATCAAAGGCACCAGTATCCATGTTGGAAAAAGATCCAGGGGAGGGTGGGGGGAGTTGAGTTGTTATTCCCGTAAGTAGGGGAATAGACAGTTGATAGCGTTGAAGTTTTAAAGATTTACTCTTAAAGTCCATGTAGCACTGAGCATCATTCAAAAATTCCAAACCCAATAAAACAGGAAATTCAAGTTCTGGATAGACAAATGAGCGCACACTAATAAGTTTGTTTTGTATTTTAAAACTGAATCGTACACACTTGTCTAACACAAGTTCGGTATTATTAACTGCCTTTCCTTTAAATGTTTTAGGAATAATTTTTAAGTTCATTTTTGTTTTCAAAAACTGAAACACCTCATTATTTATTAAATTGATTGAAGATGCTGAGTCTATACAAGCATGATATTGTTTACTAAACAGCTTAATTAACACATAAACACCTCTATTAGTCTCTTGTGAAATGGTACTGAAGCGTCCCTGGCCTTCAGTATTATACGAATGTCCTTTTGTGTTCTTAGAATTAAAGGAAGACGAAGGCAAGCGCGCAGCACTATCTTTATTGTGAAAAGTTCTACCACCTTTTGGAGAAAAATAATGCCCCGATCTAGATTTATGAAACGAGGGGGAAGCACTATCAGTAGCAGTTCTCGTAGAGGACGATGTGGGTTGAAACGAATTATTGAATTGCAGAGAATAAAGTTCATGCTTCATATACTGTTCCAATAATTGTTCAAAGTCTCTCATGGATTTAGGCATTCCAGCATAGAATAATTTCTCCCTAACACTGGGAGTAACACCCGAAGCAATTGCACGCAATATACTTTCTTCACCCACTGTAAGATCTAAAATTTTTACACTAGTACACACCCTCTTTACATAATCCTTAATACGTTCACGTGGAGCTTGGGGACGATAAAAGTTAGTAACCATAAGGTGATGTTGAGCACAGTCAGAAATTAACTGCCGAACAACGTGCCTACATACAGGGTCCCAAGCGCTAGCTAAAGAACACGCTTCAGTAAAAATATCACTAAGAGGATTTCTCATCCTGGATCTCACTGCCAACATTAAACATTCGAAAGGAAAAATGTTCAACTCGTCCAATTCACTCAATTGGACTAAAAATGTATACAATTGGTCGGGCACTGTACCATCACACATCGGAAGTTGATTCACATACATATCAATAAGCTTCAATTGTACATTTTGTTCTAATTTGCTATGAGGGATTGAACCCGAACTCTCATTCATATAAGGTAGTGTTTGTCCGCCTATCATATGTTTACTAGTCCCACTATCACCTCCTGACACAAAATCGGTTTGAGTAACTTGTGACTTCGCTTCGGGTTTTGAACCCCATACCTTTCCGGAACGAGTAAGGTGCAAGTCCTTATCTTCTTCAGATTCTGACATTATGAATTATTACAAATATTTGTTGACAAAACAAATAAATGAAGTTTGTAAGACCTTAACAGAATATAGCTGTCGCTTTTTTTTTTCCTATTAAAATAATAGCACGTACCTGTATTCGTAAGTTCAAGGCTACACACCAGCAATCTACACCTGTTGTTTATAATCCAATTGATAACACGAGAAACAGACAGGTTTCTTTCACTATCAAACAAATACAAGTAATAGCAAAGACTAAATGCCCCCGAGCTAGTTCGATTAAAGGCCAGAAACAAAAACATACGAGAGTGAGTTGACGTAATCTATTATATGTAACCATTTTCCCTCTCCACCCCCACAACCCACCCAAGACAAAATTGAATAAATCCAAACCTGTATTGGAAAGCAAGTCGTAAGGCTAGAGAGACAAAACCGCTACACATCTGGATGAGTTATTTAACTTCCCGAGAATCTAATTTAGTTTCTGGCCAATATACATACATGAATTTTATATACTATAGAGGTTATACTGCTGATTTTTAGAAATATTAAAAAAGTCAAAAATTAACAATTGTACATATAATCTTTAATTATCAAAAATATTCAACAAGAAACTAAACGCAATTTAGTTTTGTCAACTCTGAGTTGTGGATATGTAATATTTTTAATTTTGTTCAAAATTACCTTAACCACGAGGACACAATAGTCCTTCTCCTTTTGTTACAAAAATGGCGTCAGCCAAAAGATAAAAAAATGACAAATAATTATAATTATTATTATTATGTATGAAAAATGTATGAACTAATACTCGGAATATTCACATAAATATATGTATATATTTTAAACTTATCTGCAATACGTATATTACTGGCAAGACTCGATTATACTATCACAAAGCTATAGATAATTGATGAGCTATAAAAAAATGAAGTTAACTCACCAGTCAATTACGTCAACTGAAGCATATGAGAATTTTTACATTGCGAGCCAGCAAACTCCCAGCATGCTCCAGTAGATAACAAGTGAAAAATTAAATTCGTAAAAACAAAACTACAATGCCGTGAAGTAAAAATAATAACCAAAGCAAGGGAACAATAACATAATAATAATAATAATAATAATAATAATAATAATAATAATAATAATAATAATAATAATAAATGACTAGATTCTGAATACATTACAAGTCACAGTACTTAAACATAATCGAAAGAATAAGACAAGGAAACAGTAATTTCCGACTGATTAAACTAGTCATATATACTATACCTAACTGTTACATTGTATTTCTTACCATATTACGAAAGCGATATAACTTTTTTACCAGCGATAGAAGCTGGACGCAATCCAATACTGCAATTCAGACGCTGTAACGAAAGCTGCAAGTCAAACGCCTGACACTCCTAACTCTTCAAGCTGTGTAGTAGCTGTTTCAAGCGGTTTGCAACTTATGACCTTGAAACTAAGTGCTAGTAACCAAATTAATGCCAAGGTACGATAGAAACACCCCAACTTGCCACAATGACGTCAACACAAGGAAAAAAAAGAAAAACATCTAATTTTTGGTTCCAAAATTATGAAACAATAATAATAATGTTTTAATTCTCAGTAACTCAAATATTAGTTAACTAGAGAACATAACAAGCAAAACAAAACAAAACAAAAAGAACTGACTGCTGTTTTTAAATTTCAGTGAGGCTGCAAAATATGTTTTGTTTTATTGTTAAAAAACAAAAAAGAAAAAGAAAAATAAACAAAGAAATGAAATAAATGTTGTTGCAAATATCCTAGTAAAAATAAATTTTCTAGACACAAGTGGCTCCGCGTAGCGTAGTTGCTAACGCTCTCGCCTTCGGTACGAGCGGACCCAGGTTCGATTCCGGTAGGGGCACTCGGTCGAAAAAGTATCAAAAGCTTTTAAGTCCATCCTGAATGAGGCTTTCTTGGGTTTTCCTCATTTCACACCAGGCAAATGCCGGGTGGTACCCAACATATAGGTCTAGATCCCAGGCCGTTTGCTTCCTTCCCTTTCCCCGGATAGTGTGCTCACCGAGGGACGTCATAACTCACATGTGACGGGCTAACAAGGTCATTGATGCCGAAAGCCCAGAAATCTAAATCCTAAATCTTCATTCACTACACAAGAAAATGTTCGCGCTGAAAACGGTTTCTTAGCAATTATGTTAAGCAGTCCTGTAGTAAATCTCCATCAAGTAATAAACCGTCACATATAAAAAGGAATTAATATACACATAACATTCATTTTGAGTACATTGAAATGTAAAAAGTTACAAAACATTAATATTCAAAGATGTCTCAAAATTCAGATTAACCCATTCCTTTCTCCTCAACCATTAACGAGTTACCATAGTAAGAATTGTAGTCATAAATCACATTACTTGTTTAGTACTATATTAAAGCAAGTTATACTAAAGGAATATATAATTAATGGAATATTTAACTAAAGTGATAGTTTACTATTGCACTTACCCAGGCTTTTGTTTCCTTCCACTCTTCTTTTCCGTTTGTAAACAACCTCGTTTATAAACCAACTCGCAAGCAAACGACCGTTGTTTCATGACGTCATCTATGGTGCAAGAAATAGGTGTCTATAGGAGGTCAGGACCTCACACACAGATGGACGTATATAACATATAGCTGAAGTATTTAACATACGTATACGTATGTAAAATACAGAAGATTGTTAGATGTCAGACATCCTGCAGCGACATGATGTAATATCTAAGCGGATAAAAGGCAATACTTGTGTAGCATATTGATAAAGTACTCTCCGTACAGATTTCCTTAGTAAACATAACGAATCCTTGTATTTGTACAATATACCGCTGTCCGGATAATGGATTTTTCTCAGTGTAGACAGTGTTCGAACTAGGAAAAAAAGCAGAGGTGGTATATTTTATTATGATTTTGACTCAACATGCCGGCTATTTATATATTGTCTTAATCACTGAAAAACCAAAGTTGGTATGTCCAAATTACTGAAAAACCAAAGGCGGTATGGCATACCACCGCATACCGTCTCACTTCGACCACTGTTTATAAATGTTATCCTTATAAAAGTATCGTAAAGTGTTTTTTTTTTCAAATTTTGGCAAACTTTAGAGCACATGCGCCACCGGAAAATGTAAACCGATTTTATTTTTAACCCCTGTTTTTAGTCTTCCCAATTCGCAACTTTTCCACAGTGTTACGACTTGAAAAAACAATTTTGACTTTTTTCGGGCCACCCTAACGTTTTTTGCATAAATCGATTTTTAGATTTATAAAAAAATGTTTGTTTTTCTCGATCGTCACCAAAATCATGAAAAAGGATTTACATGTATCCATATCATTTTATTAAGCTAAATGAGACCTATGGAATTAGTACATGACTCATCCACGACCATTTTTATCTTTTCCTTATAGATATGGTAATATCATATTGTACAGTTTGACAATGATTTTGTGCGATGTGTTTCCATGGTACTTAAATAATATACACACATATGCTTCTCTTACAGCTCACATTATTCCCGCACTGGGCATGGTAGTATTTTCTTACCTTGGATGTGATGCAACTGCTTCCGTAATTGTGTTAGCGATATCTTTTGGAATGAACGGAGCCATAGCGTCAGGACATTTTCAGGCTTTCACCGATATAGTTCCTAGTTTCTCAGGTAAGACGACATCAAGAAATTCTTTCTTTTACCAGTGAACTAGGTCTACCTATTTTATGTCTCTTATGTATATGGTGCTGTTGTGGTAAAACTATTATGAAGTAACTTATACCTTATATATTCATGCATAGTTTTGGAAGAAACAGGCTAATACTTGTATTTTATTGTGTTTTTGTTTAGCGTCTCTTCCACTAGCGAGGCTATATGAGACGTAGGCCTCCGAATCCGAACCTCATGAGCTCCTGCCGGGTATCGAACCCGTGTCCTCTACACCAAAGGCGCGTACGCTAACAGCTTAGCAACGAGGGAACTCATCCTAATAGTTATAATTGAAATGTAGACTGTATTCGTATGTTAGCGTGTACCATGTGACTAAAGCATGTAGCCAATGTTTAATTGTTATTATTGTATATTTTGCATGTATAGAAACTGGAGTAGTAGCTCGTATCCAATTTCAGCCATAAACTATCGTCTCATATAGCCTTCGTTAAAGTCAATAAACTAATTAATTCCGTTCTGCCTTGTGATATACAAAACCTTTCATTAATATTAAATCAATATACAACCCTGGAATAAGCTTTACGATTTGATAATTCAAGTAAAAGGTTTTATTTTTATTTTTATTTTCTTTTTTATTTATTTATTTATTTATTTATTTATTTATTTATTTGCTAAGTTCAGTTGAGGCTTTTATAATGTAACAGGAATTATATAGGTGTCAAGTTCCGTCAGAGAAAAGTCAGAATATTCCTAGCTTCAATCTCATTCGGTGAAGGACTTCAATAAAAAATAATTTCAGAAAGGGATTATATTACTTTTTAACATGTTGATGTACTGAGTCAATCCAAACTAGTAATAATAATCTGCCCTGTTTACTGATGTAGAAAGTAATATTTTCATCTTTCTTTTTAGGTACTTTGAATGGCGTTTCAAATGGAATGGCGTCTGTTACAGGAGTTCTTTCACCAATTCTTTCAACTGCCATTCTCACACGGGACGTAAGTACTCTAAGTTTATCTCTTTCACCAATTCTTTCAACGGCCATTCTCACACGGAACGTTAAGTACTCTAAGTTTATCTCTTTCACCAATTCTTTCAACGGCCATTCTCACACGGAACGTTAAGTACTCTAAGTTTATCTCTTTCACCAATTCTTTCAACGGCCATTCTCACACGGAACGTTAAGTACTCTAAGCTTATCTCTTTCACCAATTCTTTCAACGGCCATTCTCACACGGAACGTTAAATATTCTAAGCTTATCTCTTTCACCAATTCTTTCAACGGCCATTCTCACACGGAACGTTAAATATTCTAAGCTTATCTCTTTCACCAATTCTCTCAACGGCCATTCTCACACGGGACGTTAAATATTCTAAGCTTATCTCTTTTACCAATTCTCTCAACGGCCATTCTCACACGGGACGTTAAATATTCTAAGCTTATCTCTTTTACCAATTCTCTCAACGGCCATTCTCACACGGGACGTTAAATATTCTAAGCTTATCTCTTTTACCAATTCTCTCAACGGCCATTGTCACACGGGACGTTAAATATTCTAAGCTTATCTCTTTTACCAATTCTCTCAACGGCCATTGTCACACGGGACGTTAAATATTCTAAGCTTATCTCTTTCACCAATTCTGAACTTTGTGGTGGAAAAACACCGTGCTCGTGGGTTTTCTCGGGGTTTTCTCGTTTCCTCCCACGTTCTTCATTCCACCATTTCACTCATCTCTCATCATCACCGTCTCCTTTAGCCTAACCGGCATAACCGTGGGACGTACAACTCAAAGATTTCATTTCATTTTTTTCTTTCACCAATTATTTCAACGGCCATTCTCGCACGGGACGTAAGTACTCTAAGCTTATCTCTTTCACCAATTCTTTCAACTGCCATTCTCACACGGAACGTTAAGTATTCTAAGCTTATCTCTTTCACCAATTCTTTCAACGGCCATTCTCACACGGAACGTTAAGTATTCTAAGCTTATCTCTTTCACCAATTCTTGTATTTTAAGCTTATCTCTTTCACCAATTCTTTCAACGGCCATTCTCACTCGGGACGTTAAGTATTCTAAGCTTATATCTTTCACCAACTCTTTCAACAGCCATTCTCACACGGGACGTTAAGTATTCTAAGCTTATCTCTTTTACCAATTCTTTCAACGGCCATTCTCACACGAGACGTTAAATATTCTAAGCTTATCTCTTTCACCAATTCTTTCAACGGCCATTCTCACACGGGACGTTAAATATTCTAAGCTTATATCTTTCACCAATTCTTTCAACAGCCATTCTCATACGGGACGTTAAGTATTCTAAGCTTATCTCTTCCACCAATTCTTTCAACGGTCATTCTCACACAACCCGTACGTATTTTAAGCTTATGGTTTTCACCAATTCTTTTAACGGCCTTTCTCACACGGAACGTAAGTACTCTAAGCTTATCTTCCTTCGCTCGCTTTCATAAAATTAGTGTTGCTTACGAGACGAGAAATTTCTCGTCTCGTAACGAAAAACAGGAGAGAAGCACATTTTAAAATTCGAGACGAGACGAGAAACAATACAACTCTCGTCTCATTTTAGACATTCTCGAATCGATCAGAAATTTCTGGAATCGGGTGATCAATACTAGTTCACCAAGGTCTTAGATCTCAAACATTGTTTAGTGTTATATGATTCATAGCATAAAAACTATAAATTGATAAAGAGGGCACGATGGCTCAGTGGTAGAGTGCTTACCTCTGATGCGTGGGGTACCTGGTTCGATCACCGGCCAAGTAAATTTGTGGTGGGCAACATCGTGTCGGTGAGTTTTCTTGGGGTACTCTTGTTTCCTCTAACTTTGTCATTCCACCAATTCTTCCATCATCATCTACTTGCCTTAATCATCGTCCTCCTTAGCCTAAAGAGCATAATCGTGGGACGTTAAACTAAAATATTTCATTTCATTTCATATAAATTGATAAAGTGATTTATGAACATAATGAAGAGCATTTATCAATGTTTAAAGATATGCAAATCATTACACAAAACGTATATTCTAATAATACGTATCATTTAAATATTGTTATATCATACCTTTCGTGAATGTCTCGTGAAGTGGAACGATTCTTGACAACTTGTAGATGAAATTTAGAAGAAGAATCAAAGTATAAATTTTGTACAAAACGAGAGGAGAAACATTTCTAAACTTCCGAAAATCGAGACGAAACAAAAAAAAAACTTCTACAAAGTTTACGCGATTCTCGTCTTGTCTCGTGGATAACACCATCCAGAATAATGCAGTTTTTCACAAACTTTTATTTGATTATGGAGTGTTTTTTTATTTATTCACATTTTCCAAATCAAATTAATCCATGTTCATTTATGAGCATTTTTGTAAGATCCTAAAACAAAAGAAAAAGACTTACCGAGATCTATTGGTTGTCCCTGATTAAATTAAAGTTTATTCGCAACTACCTATTAAAGTTTACTAGGCACTACATTTACGCTTAACTAACGACAATGTGTTACTAGGTTTTGTGTTCAACACTTTTTGAAAAAATAAATTTTATAAGAAACACAAGAATTTGCATATAAAGAAATTGTAAGTTCGTAGTTGGGTCATTCCATTCCAAATCATCACAGCGAAAAACCTCACCACCTCAGATTGTCATGAAAGTTGGTAAAAGCAAGGCCTTGTGTAGTAAACAACATTTGCCAAGTTATAAGCTCCAGTGACAAGTAGTTGTCAGATAGCAGTGTTACCAATCTGGCAAAAAGTGTCATTTTTCGCAAACATGCTAAATGAAAAACTAACTTCGCTCCTAATTTAGATAGAAACGTCATACTGGGCTTGTTGTAAAGCTGAAGGAATCCCCTTTCAATAAAAAATAAGTGCAGACCATTTCTGTTACTTTTGGGGATCAAGGTCACATACTGTGACCTTTGACCTCAAATATCTGAAAATTGCATTTTTGATTTTTGTCCAAAAAAAACTACATTTTGTGTGGTGTCATAGTGTTCATCTGTTGTGTAAGTTTCATGTTGAGATGACTACGGGAATAGGAGTTACAAAGTAATGAATTTAGCAGACTTCAATAAAAATGCCATATTAAGTGGGTGGATATAATGTAAGAATCTTTGAAGTGTAATATAAATCCCCTTTAAACAAGTAAATATTGCACATTTCAAAATGGTAGACCCTACTCAACTACAAGTGAAGAAGGTGTTGCTTTACCCTTTGCATTCTCTCTTGCTTGGTAATAACGTCTGTATCTAGTAAATTATATATGCGACCAGTAGCTGTGCACGGTTCCACTAAAGCAAAAGCATGAGTGATTGGAAGTGTCAGAACATCAGGAGGTTAGAGATAAACACACAATGGTGATGAACCATAGCACATGTCCTAAGCACCATGCATCATCATAAACACATGTCATAAATCTTTTCGCTTCTTCCAGTGAAACTGGTTTCATAATATGTTAAGGTGGTGCACTACACTTTCTACAGCTGTAGAATATCTCCTCGCAACTAACTTGTCAACTGGTACTGGTATGAATGCATGAAACTTTTGTGTTCCTGGTACTGGCCGTGCTGTTTCAAATCGTGCACTTAGAACTTTATCTGTAGCAGTAACTTGTTGATGGGTAACATACGCAAAGTTTATGTTGTGCACATTCTTCTCTGCCCTATCAAACAGTTGCTGTGGAGTAATTATTTGGTTTGAAGATATGTGCTACAAACTTGTTTTAGCGGCTAGCCTCTTTATTGTCCCTCCAAGCCCATCACAGATAGGCTACTCTTGCCATGGGAAGTGGCAAAGAATTGCGACGCAGCATGGATTCCAAAGTCATCGTAGTGGTGGCAGCAAATTTGTGAAGTTTTCCCTCTTCTTGTATTGTGCACCCCTGTCATCAGAAAAGTAATTTATCTTAGATACTGCGTTGATGTTTTCTTTCGAAAACGTAATCAAACGTCTCTTCTGAAACATATGTACAGCAGTGGTGTCATGTTGCATGCAGTCCCAGACAATAATGTTAGTGTGTGTGATTCCACCTGCAGGGGTTTCACGGAAATAAACAACAAATGGATGAACAGTGGCTTGTGCATTTTTCCAATGGAAAACTTGACCTCGTCTTGCAAAATGAAGGAATAATTTTCCGCAAAGTCACATATAACAACAACTCCACCTACAGTTAACCTATCTCTGGTCTCCTTCATGTACCTTGTCTGTTGGGTTGCAATAAAAGCATGTGCCTGCAAGAGTGTTAATTTAGAAATAAATAAATCGACAAATTCGTTAGTTGGCTTCACTAATGTCTCAAGGGCATATCCATTAGAAGTAACCCACTATTTGAAGGTAACATGTTCAATTGCATTCTGTTGTAGAACATTATCCAGAATGAAGAACCTTATCACCTCCTAGGCATGCAGTGTACTGCTGGAAGAAGGACTGCACTTGAGCTGGGTTGCACATCATAATTGACAGGCAGTGGTGGTACATTGATAATTATAATCAGACCTCCGCATTTTTCAACAACTTGCCCATCTTACATCCCCAACCTTCTGTTGTTCTAACTCTTCCAATCACTCATGTCTTTGCTTCAGTGGACCCATGCTCTACTACTGGTCACACATATAATTTACCCGCTACAGACGTTATTACCACGCAAGAGAGAATGCAAAGGATAAAACAAGACGCTCTTCACTTTAAGTGAGTACCAATTTAAAATGTGCAATATTTACTTGTGTCGCATCATATCCACCCATTTAATATGGTAACACCCGCTTGGTGTAGTGGCTAGCACGCTTGGCCTTGGTTCGTGTGGTTCCGGCCTTGGTTCGATTCCCGGCATGGGTACAGTTGAAGGACCAAAGTGGTTCGAATTCAATTCTAATCAGTAGGTCCACGTCTTCTTTAGCTTAGCAAGCATAATCATGGGACGTTAAACTAAATCAAACCAAAAGAAACCGTTTAATATGGCTTTTTTTTTATTGAAGTCTGCTGGGTTTATTACTTTGTAACTCCTATTCCCGTAGTCATCCCAACATGAAATTTACACAACAGGTGGACACCATGACACTACACAAAATGTAGTTTTCTGACGAAAATCAAAAATGCATTTTTCAGATATTTGAGGTCAAAGGTCACAGTATGTGACTTTAAACTCAAAAAATAACAGAAATGGTCTGCACCTATTTTTGTTGAAAGGGCATTCCTTCACTTGTACAATAAGCCAAGTATGACGTTTCTATCTAAATTAGGAGCGAAGTTATGATTCTTTTTTCATTTAGCATGTTTGCGAAAAATGACACTTTTTGCCAGGTTGGCAACACTGCTATCTGAACCTACTTGTCACAGGAGCTTAGAACTTGGCAAATGTTGTTTACTCCACAAGGCCTTGGTTTTCACCAACTTTCGTCACAATCTGAGATGGTGAGGTTAAAAAGTCCTTTTTTTGTGATGATTTGGCGTGGATTGACCCAGTTTGTAATATCATCATAAGTATTCTGCCATTGTTGGCAGGTCACTTGCTGCCACCGAGACCATCCATGCTTCACGGTCTTCCGCTAACCTCTTCGTCTTCACATACGATTTCTCTGTTTTGATATCGTTTATTAGTTGTAGTCTCCTTCGTCCCCTTCCTCTCTGTCTTCCCCCATTTCCTCTAGTACGTCCCTCATGATACAGTTCCTTCTTACCAAATGTCCCAACCAGTTTCTCTTCCTCTTCTTAATAATAACTAAAATTGTTCTTTTCTCCCCTACCATTTCTAATACCCTCTCATTCGTTTTCTCGTTTTCTGCTGCTAATTCTCTTCATTCTTCTCCACGCCCACATTTCGAAAGCTTGCAGTCGTTTTTCATCATTTTTCCGTAATGTCCATGTTTCTGCCCCATACAGAACAATACTCCACACGAAGCATTTTATGAGTCTTTTTCTCAACTTTTTGTTCAAGATCTCACAAAATAGAATTTTCTTCCTCCTACAGGCCTCTTTCGCCATTCCTATCCATGCTTTTATTTCGCGTTCACATTTCATATCATTATTAATAATATTACCTAGGTAACGAAAACTAGTCATCTGTTCTATTTCTACCCTCCTACTTCTATATTTGACACCGACCTCTTCATTCCAATCATCATAGCAATATGACATGGCATGAAAAGTTAGAGAAGTATTTTTTGACTATCTTTCAGTTTTATTATCTACAGTTATGCCCTGTAGAATAAAGGAGACAAATTATTATGGAAGAATCCCGAAAAAAACAAAGTTGCCCATCACAAGCTTACATAGTTTGGGATCGAACCAGGAACCTTCGAATTAGAGATAAACTTTCTGAGCCTTATGCAGAGTCGTTTTGACGTCTGATTAACGTCATAGTACGGGGTTGACTAACGGATGGTTATCAAAATTGTATTCAGAGTCTCTGATTAGGATGTAGTATTTGTCGAAGTTAATCACATGTGACTAATTAATCTAGATCAGAAGCTAATTTTTTACCCACGGTTTAGCGTGCGACACTACATTTCGTATTTCATATATTTTCATTTTTACAGACTACGCATGCGCTCATCTTCTTTTCCGTAGTTGCCACATTTATTTTCCTCGCCCGATGCATTGGAGTTATATAAGTTAATCATACTCAAATCATCTTTTTAGTTGTACTCAAAGTAGACTCTGAATACCATAACGTGCACCTTCTTTAGTAAAGAGTTAGTATGCCTACTAACTAGTCTATGACTAACCTTCGATTAACGAATTCTCTCTGAATACCGCCCTCTACTTCTGAGCCACCCGTGTCCCCAGTAATTTGTGCGGTTTCATATAATATAAAGGCAGTGATTGTCTAAAGATGTGCTCCATTGGAAAATTTCACCCCCCAAAACTCCTTCGTTAAAATATTTTTACTTTATCTCGTCTCTGTTTTCTTTCTGAGGAAATCGGCCTGAAATTATGACTGTATAAAGGTGTTTAGCGAAAATAAGATGAGTTGCAATCAGGGGCGTATGCACGGGGTTCCACCGGGTCCGGACCCCCCCCCTTCATAAAAAAAAGAACTTCCTAACTTAACATACATTTCGTCGCATGAGAACCAGAGGAACGTAACTCCATTTTCGTAGGTTTACAAGCAAGAGGACAAAATATATTATTTTCTTAAAAAGATGTGTTTTTCATGAGATGATAATTGAGCCCCATTACAACAGATGATCGACAAGGAGAACAGATGGCGTTACGTTCCATTTACACCAAGTGGGGCTTTCAAAATTATGTACAAAAATGAAGAACACGAAAACCGCATTTTTGGACTTTCTTAATAAAACGATACTTGTTTAACGGTGAGATGATTGATGTAGCACGAACATTTGATTTTACACTTCATCTGTACTCTTTCTCTTATAAAAATAATCTACTTCCATCATTTTTCTTTCTGAAAATATAGGTGTAAGTATTTTACAATTACTTATTGGGTACAGAATAATACCCGTTGAATACTACATAGACGTAGTGGGTTGTAATATTTTACCCCTCGGCCCACCTTAACAAAAACTTCCGGGTACGCGCCTGGTTGCCATGTTAAAACACAGTGAACATTAATGAAAAATGGTGAAATGAGGAAACAGAAAGGAACCGCAAAATTCCCACAAGAAACACGAATCTGCACTGTTCTGCACTAAACTCGTACGACCTGGGATCGAACCACAGACCCTCACAGCAAACGCAAACAATCTACTTGAGCCGCAATGTTTTAAACAGAAACGAAACAGAAACTAGTACAGTATTGCCTTTCTTACAACATTAGATTTTCTGAGAGCATAATCGGTAAAGTTTGTTAAATATCAAAGAAACATATTATTTTTAAAAATATTTATAAGCTTCAAGTTTTGTATGTGAATACTAAACAGTGCCGTTCTCTCTATTAGTAGAACTTGGAGATGTAATAAATTTAATGTTTCACATGAAAGGTCAAGTTCCACGAACATTTTCACAACATCAATGAAAACAGGAAGTTTATAGCATTCCTCACGGACTTTTTTAAAAAATGCTTTCCATATGTATTAGTGTATTTTGTAAAAACAGAAATCTAACAACAAAATAGTTTTGAAATAGACTATCTTTTCACATCAATGACTCGATTTACTGCACTAGTAACTTTACAAATAATACACATCATATCCTATATTAATCTTAAAGGATACTCTCAAACATCAACATACATTTTGGGACAGAAAAGCATCATCCTGTTACATTATCTGAATAAAGCTCACATATATATAAAGGTAACCAAGAAAGTTCTGTCGCTTTTAGTGAAGGTCTGTGTTCAATTGACCATCACATCTTGAGTTGAATGCGAATGAAGATAAGGCGGAGGTCAGTTTTTGATTTTTACATTAGTGTGTAGCAAACAACGTAAATAATGTTAAAAAATGTTTAAAACCCTACTATTTGCTTAAACGTTCAGGAAAAGCTATTCGACCAAGCGCCAAGAACTGGATCGCAATAGTAACATGTTTTGAATTTCCTTCAATATATCAGAACCATGTTTTGGCGCTCGGTCAATTGATGCATAACACCGTCCAGTTGTTGGTCTGGGTATATCCAACATACTAAATGGTTGTGGCAATTCAGTTATATAGGAAACTTGTGTAAGGACAGAGTGAACATGGGAATTCCACAGAGCGTCATAAGGGTATGTATGCTGTACGAGTTCAAACTGGGATCAAACGCCGCTGCAGAAGGGCGACATATATACCAGGCCTTTGGTCAGAGCGTCGTGACTACGAAGACAGTGCAGCAGTTGTTTAACAAGTTTAAGGATGGTGAGAAATACTCGAAGACGCACCATGTGCCGTAAGACTAACACATGTACAAAACGAAGATTTTTGAGGTAACAATTGAGATGAGCAGTGGCTAGACATGTGAGGAACTAAGAATACAATTCAGTGTAAGTAGAGAAACCATTCGAGAGCATCTCCATCAACTTTGGATGTACTACAAGTTGGGTCCCACATTATTTGACTCTGGGCCAGAAGTCAACGCGAGCAGACACCTGTGTTTCTTTGAAGAGAAAAGAGCCATTTCTGGACAAGGTGTTGACATGTGATGAGAACTGAGTCCTGTACGAAGCTCCACGGCGCGCCATCATCATTGGTTAGCATCCCATGAACCGGTTCCTAAACAGAAAAACCAGCACTGCACCAGACGAAGGTCTTCCTTGTGTTTGGAGGACTGCTCGCGGCTTCATGCATCGGGAACTGCTACCAGCTGGTCAGAGCATAAATGCAACTGTGTACTGTCAGCATTTGAACCGTGTTTACGAAAAATTCAAAACTCTGGAGCCAGCACTTCTGAATCGCAAATTAGTCATCCTGCTACAGGACAACGCTAAGCCTGACGTGGCTAGGATGACCCGGAACATCATTCCAAGCTTTGGATAGGAAACACTATTGCATCCGCCATACTCCCCAGACCTTGCACTGTCTGATTATCATCTGTTCCATGCCTTGGACAATCGTCTTAAAGGATCCACCAGTTCAAATCCCTAGTAGAAGTGCAAAATGCACTTGATATCATCTTCGCTTCACGGCCCACCAAGTTCTACCGCGATGGAATCTGTGTCCTTTCAGAACGTTGGCAGAAGGTCTTCGATGCTGATGGGACTATTTTTGATCTTGCAGGTACGTCTTAGGTGGCATATCGATGTTCGAAGGTGGTGGGTGAAAAGCGACAGAACTTTTTTGGTTACCTTTATATTTCCATTTCCCATGTCATGCTTATAGTTGGTAATTTTCTGATTTTAATAGTTAACTTATCGTAACAAACATGCTTACTCGTTATTGTTTTCAATTAAGACGACAATACAGCTAATTTTGCAAAGTAGTCAGAATAACTAACAAGGAGAAGGCAGACTTTGGTAAGTGAACTTCGGGGTCATTTTTGCGAGGTGGTAGTGCACATATAAAGAGTTAATTTTACAAACTGGGAGAGCGCAATAGCCAAAAATATCTTAGAAGAACCGTCTTAAAATTTTCTACTTGCCGCATATATCGTAAGACGTGCTAACTTATCAAGTGATAGCGTGGCAGAGTAAGAAGAACATGAAAGGCAAGTGCAATGGGTCCCGGGTTCGATTCACATTCGAGTCAAACTTTTATTTTTGTGTTTTACTTCAACCAATAAAGTAGCCATTTGCAACTATAAGTAAAATATTAATTCACCATATGTTTATAATGTATTAAAACAATAGAAATTTTCAATCACTTGTAAAATCTTTCGATATTCCATGTTAACTAGGAACAAAATTTAATCTCTTCCTTAAATATTATTGTTACCGCAGTTTTTGTGCAAAAATATTCTTGAAGCTTCGTGTCTACATCTGTTGACAGTGTGCGAATTAAAGGGGAATGAGGGGAAAATTTCCTTTGGTTATAGGAACATCCAGTATTAGCAAAGGGGATTTCCCCCTTAACTTCTTTGCAATCTGCACGCTGTCAACATATATATACACGAGGCGTCAAGAGCATTTATTACACAACGTTTGTCGTAACCATAATATAACTCGTGATACCAGTATATTTACGGAATAGATTATTTTTTCTTGCTAGTTAACATGTAACATTGAAAGATTTTACAAGTGATTGAAAATGTCTATTGTTTTAATACATTATAAACATATGGTGAATTAATATTTTACTTATAGTTACAAATGGCTACTTTATTGCTTGAAGCAAAAAAAAAACAAAAATAAAAGTTTGACTTGAATGGGAATCGAACCCGGTACCTTTGCATTTGAGTCTCAGGTTCTTCTCACTTTGCCACGCCGCCATTTGATAAGTTTGCGTGCCTTTCGATATATGCGGCGCACTTTAAGACTGTTTTTCTCGGTTATTTTTGGCAATTGCGCTCTCCCAGTTTGTAATATTAATTCTCTAAATGTGCACTACCACCTCGCACTACCACCTAAATGTGCACTGGCCCCGAAGTTCACTTACCAAAGTTTGCCTTCTCCTTGTAAGACGAAAACTTATTATATTTTTCTTGTGTTTCATCTTTTTGAAGTCGCAAGTGTATGGCGTAGGAGGAGGTTTTTATGGTCGAAGAATGGACAGAGATAACAGGTGGAGAAAATGAGGGGGAATGATGACAACGAATTTGCCCAGTTTCACACAGAATTTTTCATTCACTCGTTGTTCCAACTTGCTGTCCATGATGAAATCGCAGACGTGGTAATGTACGTGATCAGAATAGCACCAGCTGCTCAGCTCGCGATATACATAGGACGACTCATCTCTTGGCACACTGACATATGAAAGTCGGTGCTCCCTTTGCCTGTGCGTACAGCGTTGCGTTGCCATCTGTTGGAGTGTTACAAAACTAATCTCGAAACTTTTTGATACCACCTCGTACTACTGCTGGAACTGTATCGTATCTACACGTACACTGGCAACATTTGCTTACGTTATCCTCTCCCTTCCCCTGTAGTGTTTCTCTCTGCTTTTTCTCTGATTGTAAAAGCGTGATCGAGGAGAGGAAAAATTTAGCAGGATTCTATATTATACACTAGATTTTCGGTACTAGGTTACGTACAGGCTAGCCAGCTTGCATTCGGGCACTACACGCTCCCATTCTTGTGTACGATCAAGATTTTCCCCTTCTGGCTGGAAATAAACAAATGAGGAAAATAATTGAGTTGATTTTAGTTTAGCGTCCCTTTCAGCAGCGAGGCTATATGAGACGTGGACCTACTGATTAACGTGGAATCCAAACCACATGAGCTCCCGCCGGGGATCGAACCCGGGTCTCCCACGCCAAAGGCGCGTATGCTATCCACCTAGCCACGAAGGAGCTCTATGGAAAATAATTGAGTATGTAGTATCTAGAATATCTGTACAGAACATACGTACAAAGATAAAGATTATGTATAATGCTTAATGATAAACAATGTAAAAGTGAATCTCACTCACTCTTACATAATTTCCCAATACGAAAAGTCTATATTCACATTCAAAGCTTTCTTTATAAGATATATAACTTTGAAATGTTGAAAAATGTTTATGTAATTTCATTTTATTTCTGTCAGATTAATGAGTAATAATTTGAAATTAAGAATCCTAATTATTTGTTAATTATATTTTTAATCAATTATTCTTTTTTGCTTTTTTTTTTTTTTTTTTTTTTTTTTTTTTTTTTTGCAAATCAGCTATAAAAATGCTTTTATGATTTATTTTGTTAGTTACAACTAGTTTTAGTTGTATGAAACCATTTTTAAATCCTTAAGTTAACTGATCCTTTGTTGTTATCCCTAATAATTTCTCATTTCACGTAACTTAATTTTTCATTGTCCTCCATACTCACATTTCGTAGGCCTGTAATTGTTTTTTATTGTCCTTCCATAATACTTAGGTTTCTGTTTCGTAAAATACCGTACAACATCCTTCGAAGTCTTTCTTTCAGTTTAACGTTACACTATTATGCTCTTTACGCTAAGCAAGACGGATGATTAAGGCAAATGAATGATAATGGAATAATTTTTGGAACAAGAATGTGGGAGAAGACTGGAGTACCCCGAGAAAACCCACGGACACGACTCCATCACGAACTTATTTGGCTAGAGATCAAACCAGGGACCCGACACACTAGAAGTAAACTCTCTACCATTGAGCCACCATGCCCCCCCCCAACCAACATCCTTCGAAAATAAAGCCATTGTCTATTCAATGTATTAAAGCATTCCCTGTGAAGTACCTGTTCCTGAAATTCGTTTGTATTTTTTTTAATTCTTTTAAAAAAATTAATAATATAAATTATTATATTAAGGAAGTAATATAAATTATTTACGTATAACTGTTTAAAACATGGTTAAGAGTTGCAGGTTGGAGCACTGGTGTCTCTGGCATGTAAAATTTGGGAGGACATCAAAGAAAGTTATTTAAATGGTACTACCTAGCCCAACTTGTTTATTATCTTCGATTCCATTTGTTACCTTTCTGATTACCTTCACGGACCCCCTAAGGTATATCAAGAACTCTGTTATAATCGTTTCATAGCGTAATAAATATAATAATTATTATTTATATGTTATTCTGTCGTTAGTAAATTCATTAAATTAGAATAAACTATTGAATATTTTGTACTTCAAAATATTGGGGGGGAGCGTCCCGTCGTCTCCCCGCCAGAGACGCCCGTGGGTTGGAGCTCTGTGATTGTAAATATACATAATATAGTATGCAGAAGCACCTCGATTACTGGGGTTATTGTTACCACGAATAGTGCAACAATAATGAAAATTTACGATAATAATGTAAATGAACAATGTAAAACGGATTACAATTTCTAAGGATTTTTAAAATGTATTAATTAAATGCTATAAATGAGGTTTTAAATTGTGTTAAGCGTGTCAAATGAAAAATTGAGGTTCGTTTAGAAAAACATTTTTTTTAAATATTTATTTGTGCATAAGGAATAAAAAAAGAGAAATAAATGCCCACATGCACTTCAAATGGTCGGCTTGACTTCACGCAAAGGTGGAAAGTATCTGGTGAGTGGTGAACAGGCGCCATCGGATAAAAAACGAAGCCAGAGTATTTCTTCAATCGAGAAAGAATGGCCAATGAAAAACATTGAAACAGACGATTAGCCAAGCAAAATGCCCGAAACAATTCTCAGTTAACTCCCAAAATGGTTGCTCTGTCATTACTCGAGTAACTTCCATTTACTCTGAACGAAGCACGACAAGAGCGCTGCCTGGTGAGTGGAGATACCAACTAAATGCAATTGTAGTTGCATAGGCAGTAGTGGCTTTTAATTATCTTGCGACCGTGATGATTTGATTTTAGAGTGCAGAATTTGAATTTCGATATTAAATTATCAACCGCGTTAAACTGACCCTAGTAGCAAGAAAACTTTCGGCCAGTTGGCGCTTACCTGGCTTTTGGCTTTCTACACTTGCACTTGAAACGCATGCTTTCATACACTCTACCTTTTGTTGCACTTGCAAGCGATGCTTTAGATCCTTCACAGAGAGTCATAGCATCACTGGCCGTTCATTACCTATTGATTTGACTTGGCTTGGAAAACGCTTGCGTCAAGCTTGAATGGAACACTAAATGCAAGGTAACCCCATGTAACTTCGTTACTGGAATCACGCTTGCGCCATGCTTGCACGTTTTCCAATCAAGCTGGATGCAAGCTTGGCCGACTTGCAATTCAAGCTTACAGCAAGCGGTTTGCAAGTTTTCCCTGCTACTAGGGGAGAATAGCTATAATCGAAACATCAATAATCGAGGAATTTCTGTAGTTCCATAATTTTATTGACACTTCCAGGTTTGAATTTTACTAATTGAAGTAAATTTGAGTAATTAATCATGGTTATTTAAACTTACTGATTTTTTTTAAATTTTATTTTACAGCCCAGCATACATGGATGGAGGATAGTGTTTTGCCTCTCTGCAGGCATATATGCATGTTCAAGTATATTGTATTTGTTTACGTTTAAAGGAGAAACTTTATCTTGGAACAATCCCAATTCCGAAGAAGACGAAGAGAAGGATGAAGAAGACAGTCTCACAGCGCATTATAACAATAAATACGAAACGTCAAACAAAACACTATCTTCACGCGATAGCAAGTTGTAACTTAACAAATACCATTGATTGTACAGAGTGTGTATATGATCGTGTGTGTGTGTGTGAGAGAGAGAGAGAGAGAGAGTGCGAGCGAGCGAGAGAGAGAGAGATATATATATGTGGTAGTTTGAGCTTCATTATATGCACTATAAGTACGAAAGACGGCATAATTTATTGGTTTATGACAGCAATTTATGGCAACTGTAAATGGATTTTAAACCAGTTTATTAAAAATTCTCTCAGGTGATAATATATATTGTAAGATTTCTAGTAATATACAGGTTGTAAGATTTTCTATAATCAAAGTAGTTTACTTCAAGAATTTATAACGAAAGAGAAGCTTACATATACATAAAGATTTTCATTATTTCTCTCCCTAATTTTCTATTATTTAATTACTGACGTTTCCGAAAGAAAAAAAAATTACTTTTATCAATCAGTGTAATTAGAGGGAACCAAGATGTTCCTAGAACAACGCGGGTTTTAGGGCCCAAGATGCACTCATTAGGTCTTTTTTTTTTGGGAAGGGGGGGGACAGAACATAATTTTTTTTATTAAATGTGTCATATGATCCTTTCAAGAATGCCAAAAAAAACTTCTGAAATTGAATCAAATTTAGTCTACAAAACAAGTTATCTTAGTATAATCGAACTTTAATTATATCATAAAGATGCTTTCAAGAATGACAAAAATTTCGAAAATTAAATCACATTTAGTCTACAAAACAAATTATCTTGGTACAATCGAACTTGTATTATACTAGAAAGATGCTTTCACGAAAGTCAAAAATTTCCGAAGTTGAATCAAATTTAGTCTACAAAACAAGTTATCTTGATACAATCGAACTTGAATTATACCAGACAGATGCTGTCAAGAATGGCAAAAATTTCCGAAATTGAACCAAATTTAGTCTAGAAAACAAGTTATCTTAGTATAATCGAACTTGAATTATACCAGAAAGATGCATTCAAGAAAGGCAAAAATTTCCGAAATTGAATCAAATTTAGTCTACAAAACAAGTTATCTTGGTACAATCGAACTTGAATTATACTAGAAAGATGCTTTCAAGAAAGGCAAAAATTTCCGAAATTGAATCAAAATTAGTCTACAAAACAAGTTATATTGGTACAATCGAACTTGAATTATACCAGAAAGACGCTTTCAAGAAAGGCAAAAATTTCCGAAATTGAATCAAATTTAGTCTACAAAACAAGTTATCTTGGTACAATCGAACTTGAATTATACCAGAAAGATGCTTTCAAGAAAGGCAAAAATTTCCTAAATTGAATCAAATTTAGTCTACAAAGCAAGTTATCTTGGTATAATCGAACTGTAATTATATCATAAAGATGCTTTCAAGAATGACAAAAAATTTCCAAAATTGAATGAAATTTAGTCTACAAAACAAGTTATCTTGGTACAATCGAACTTGAATTATACTAGAAAGATGCTTTCACAAAAGTCAAAAATTTCCGAAGTTGAATCAAATTTAGTCTACAAAACAAGTTATCTTGATACAATCGAACTTGAATTATACTAGAAAGATGCTTTCACGAAAGTCAAAAATTTCCGAAATCAAATCAAATTCAGCCTACAAAGCAAGTTAGCTTAGTTTTGTCACAAAATGCTGGTCTCCTCTACTACTTTTTTTTGAGGGGGAACAATACGGTAGTCAATTTTGGAGTACTGCACTCAAACACCGGGGAAGAGGGTATAGGCACCGCCATCCTCAATGTCATCAAAATGTCAAGAAAAAAGTCATTGGAGGAAGGTCAGTACACAGGGAATTCCAATAATGTTTGTTTTTCGGCCTGAAAAGCCCGTACAGCAGTAGTGTGAGCGTAGATGCACTGTCGTGATTTCTTAGCCATGGTCGTGAATTAACATTTTCCGCACAGTTTCGCTATGAATGTCCACTTCCTGTTCACTCCTATCCTCGCCCAAATTCAAAAGAAATTTAATGTTTGTGCGTTGTCTAAATTCCGAACATTGCATACACGAATACCACCAACAACAATTCGCAACACGTCAACGCGAACGTTATTTTGAGGCACTGATATACGAAAGTGTGAAACTTACAGTGCTATCCTCATCTCAACATGGTGCCTAGTTCGCGATCTTAATATTATAAGACCTTTTATTCAAATTGAAAGCTTTCCTCCCACAAAGAAAATTTTGAACAACTTATCACTAGTATCCAAATAAAAAAAATATAAAGAAGTGAAATGAAACTAGTTACTAATGAAGTGATAATTATACGGTAAGATGTCTATTATTAAGCTAGGTTCATAGGCATGCGGAATTATATGGGCTGTGAAGAAATAAAATATAGTCTTGCTCAAAAAAGTCTCGATAGTCAATCTGTTTGATCTTACCTATAAATAGAAGTAAATGAAAGAAAAAATAAAATATACTAAATTGGCAAAGGTGTACATATTGTCACAATATGACCTTTCAAAGAAATGTGCGTGGCTTTTTTTTTTTTTTTTAACAAGGCTATAAATGGATTACTTTCTTGTTCCATACGAATTGCCACATTAATATTATTATTATTATTATGTGAAGCAGATAATGTTACCCGCAATTATACTGCCATACTAGAATTAGATAAATATCCTTTATGTAATAACATCATTTTTCCCTAGTTTGTATTTCTAATGTTACGAAATTGGATAGGGTCTACTTTTGACCTATTATTTACTGTACTGTATATAATTTTGTGTTTGATGTTAATATTAGAGTGTTGGATGAGTGTTAAATGATGTTAGTTCTTATTTTCTCGTGAATAACAAGTGTTGTATTTTTTTCTATTAAATAAACATGTCTCATTTTTAAGAAGTTCACTTGTTTTATAATTACCAATAATGAAGTACCCAAACAGAGCCGTAGCTAGCAGCAACCTTGAAAAAAGAGAAAAAATAAAGTTAATGAGAAGCACACCGTATGTTTTGGTCAATATAGCATAGTTTAAAGGGTTATGAAAATCTTAACGCTGGTTCAACCCATTGATTTATATGAGATGGGGGCACGGTGGTTGAGTGGTATAGTGTTTATCTCTTTTCCGTGGGGTCCCTAGTTCGATCCCCCGCCAAGTAAGTTTCTGGTGGACAACATTGTGTCCGCGAATTTTCTCAGGATGACGCCACTTCCTTCCCCATTCTCATTCCACCAATTATTCCATCAGCATTCACCTACCTTTATCATCCATTTGGGGAGGGAACGGAGGGGAAAATCATCTCTTCCTCGAGTTTCAGAAATCAATATTTTTTAAAAATAAATTCTATTCTAATATTAAAAAGTAAAACACTTGTCGATGTAAAATTTTGTCGCCTCTCTGCGACAGCAAAATTTGAAATTACACTGCTGATCCCATTATTGTCGAAATTGATGGAAGTAAGTAAGATCTTACACAGAATAGACCACATAAAGGTTATGGTGAGAAGACCATTGAGTTTTCGGAAAAATGAAGAGAAAGATTGGGAAATGTTTCAGGCCCGTATCCAGGGGGTCTAGGGGGACCGGGCACCCCCTAAATGTTTGCTGGCCCCTTAAAATTTTCACAGTAGGCTTACAAATGAACTATAATATGGTTGGATCCCCCCTAACTTCAGCCGCCCCCCCCTACATTTTTATGCTGGCTACGGGCCTGAAATGTTTCCTTGTCGAAGTTCCGGACAGAATGGAAACTTTGGAAATGATAATTTTAGACATATACTTCCAAGAATATATTAATTTCTAAACCGACAACCTTTTCACATTTAATTATTAATATACAATCGGAAAAAAATATATTTCATTTCTCAAACTCAGAGTGAAGGGGGTAATTAATTGCTCTCTGTCTTCCCCAAATGATGCCTCTAAACAGGATGCCACTTGCGGTTACTATTTTCGGTGCCACTTGCGGTAACCCAAGTTTCGTTATTAGCATATTACAGTTATTGGTGGCTTTCAAATTATAGATTCTAATTGACGACTCTTATCTGCAAGATTACCTTCTTCTTTTCTGCTTCCTTTGAAGTGAACTAATGTGATGTCTTCTTCAAATAAGGTTAAATGCCCCTTACGTTTACAAAATGAACTTGCTTTACACATCAGTTTCGTATTATTTAAATTAAATTTGATTATTCTAACCCTTAACTGTGTTGGTGATTCCTACTAATGGGATATTTGTGGATCCAATAGTCACCAATGAATAACAGAAGCAGAATTACACATCATCGGTCCAATGCCAAAACTGCGAATGTGCAAATTTTGCTATTTTCACCTAAATGCAGTTTCATGTTATTTGGAGCACACAGATTCCAACACCAAAATCCCATTTGTGAAATATGAGTATATTAGAAGTGATTACTGATTTTTCGGGGTAAGTTGAATATTAAAATGCTTATAACTCAAAGTCAAATTTAGTACATTCGCGGTTTTGGCATAGGATCGACGATATTTCAGTCAAGAACGAGGATGTTTTTACTGCGCATGTGAACAAGACAAAAGCAACACATTACACTAGCTTGAATCAACGGTTTGTTCATGTATATATATTTTTGTATTATCATATACGTTATTATTAAAAAAAAAAAAAAAAAAAAAAATTACGTTAACCCTGTTGGTGGGGTAAAGTATATTCCACGCTCGTTTGTTCTTGAAGCAAGTGCGTGCTATACTCCTGCCAATCGTAGTGTTAAGTAAATCAGTGAACGTAAGAAAGATTTGATAAGAGTTAATACCATCTACCGTATAACCTGGTCAATATAAGCAAGAATCTATCAGACCCCACCAACATAGAAGGGTTATATACAGGGGCGTCATTTCAGACTTCGTTTGAGGGGGGCAAGAGCACCACCGACATAAGATTTTCACGTTATGTACTAGTATATTAGTAGACAATCAATTAAAGCATATGTATTTCTCAAATCTTGGGGGGGGGGCAATTGCCCCCTCCTGACCCCCCTAAATGACGCCCCTGGTTATATTCAAAATTATTTGATATCTTTGACAATTTCATTGTTTTACCCATAATAAACAGGGTTTTCCTAAACCATACTCCGTAATACATAACCTAACACTAGAAAAGGGAGTCTTCGGGCCCCTAAACCACGACGGGCCTCACTGCATCTCAGATCTTGCAGGCCCTAAAGTTACAGTACTATTGTAAGTCATGTTGTGTACGAACGGACATTTTTCGTCTTATTGTTTCCGACGAACCATCAATTGTAGTCCTTCTCTCTCTCTCTCTTTCACTTATTAGTGGTGCCGTTTATTCCTGTTATTGAGCGCCATTTTATTAGTGGTACTATTTGTCCCTAAGAGGAGCGCCGTCTCTACATCATGCTTACTTTAAGCATTTTTTATGAAACTCTTTATATTACATACAGTATTTTATTATGTATATGAACACTTCCTACAAGTTTGGAATGCGGTTGTGATCTCATTTCTGTATTTTTAGTTTTGATTTCTTTAAGAAATAGTGTATACAGATTTAATTATAATACATGAATAAATACATTTGAAAGTAATCATAAATTTTACTTTGAATAACATACTAGCAAAATGATCGTTCTTCATAGAGATAAATAAGGTTTATGGAAAATCTTTGAGACATATGCTCTTTTTCATTTCAAAATACTTGTTGACGTTCTTTTAAAGTAGAAAAGAAAATATTTATTCTTTCTATTACAAAAATTACATATTCTTTTAAGCATAAATTAAATCTGGAATACAAATGTATTATTCTAAGTATTTGTAATACTCTATAAACAACATTTTAAAGCCCATTAGAACACATAGAATGATTAGCTACACTGAGAAAAACCCGTTCTCCGGACAGCGGTATATTCTACAAATATACGGAATCCTCTTGCTTTCTACAGAAATCAGTACGGAGCATACATTATCCGTATGCTACATAGGCACTGCCCTTAGATGTTACATCATGCCATTGCAGGATGTCTGACATCTAACAGTTTTCCGTATATCACATGCATATACTTATGTTACATTCCTCAGCTATATGTTATATACGTCCATTTGTATGTGAGATCTTGGCCGCCTATATTACGTACGGAAAGTATACGGAAAGTATTATAAAACATGCGTTTTCATTTACACGTCTGCTGTACAGTAGCGTAGCTAGAATTTTTTTAGGAGGGGGGTCAATGAAGGACCCATGAAAATTTTGAGGGGGACATCTCCAATGAATGAAAAACACATAAATACACACATAAATTATATAATGTATTGTGTTTATTTATGTGTTTTTCATTCATCGTTTTAAGGCCACAAGAAATGTATTTCAAAGTAGACGAGGAAATAGAGGTAACAATTGGAGAAACAATAGAGGAAGATAGCAGCAAAGTTATTGGCAGGATAGAAATCAGTGTCAGCACACATGTTGTCACGGTCAAGGGCAACAGAGTGAAAGTCAGCAACCGCGGCACGTGCAAGTTGTGCCAGCGCAAGTAAACGGAACAACGTACTATCAGCCCAGCATGAATCAAAATTTAAACTAGAAACTGCTGTAAATGGTCGAGTTTCTTTTGCACACATAAACTGCCTATTTCCTTTATTATTTCCTGAATTTTGATTTCTTCCCGAATTATCCTCTTTGTTTTCCTGTTTTTCATTAGCCTGAACTTTTGTAGACAACGCTAGTTGTAATTGATCTAATTTCTTCTTCAGTTGAGCTATAGCACGGCCAACAAGAGATGGTCTCTGACGTTTCTTACCACATGCGGTGGGACATTGCAGCCCCTACTTAGTTACCAGTGTTACCAACCATGATCACTCTGTCTTATACCATTAATTAAATTGCCACTACAGTTGCACCGAAAAAAAACTTGACACGCGAGTAGTGGCAATGTCACTGCGAGCTGTCAGAGACGTTCTCTTACTGGACGCACTATAGCTGCGTTATACTTTGCGGCTCCTGGTTTACTTTCACTTCTTCCTTATTCTTATTTTCTTTCCTTAACACTACTCTATCTATTTTTGAATCACTATCATCCTCCTCTACCTGTTATCTAACCTTCTTTACTAGGTCTTTGATGGTTACTTTTCCTGTCTCTCTCTTTACACGTTTATCTACCTTACACTTATTTCTTTCTATTCTCTGTAAATCTTCAACGAACTTATCTATTGTTGAATACGCTCTTGTTCCTACTTTTTCCATGTAGTAAGGTTGTAGTCCACTTACTATTATTCCTATTTTCTTCTTGTCTGACATTTTGGAATCTAATCGCTCACACGTAGCCAACATATCATAAACGTAATTTATTATCGGTTCATCCTCTTGATGTAACCTTCCCCTATATCTTTCTTCAATATCTAAAGTCACGTTCGTTCTCGTAAATTGCTCTACAGTACAACCCCTCAAATCCGAACTAATTGGGGCTGAAGCCTGTTCGGATTTCGGGGGGTTCGGATTACCCGGGAAATAATATTACGTATTTATTTCGTCACTGAATTGTCGGTAACACAACGACTGAGGTTAGACAGGGTGGCCCAGTGGTCGAAAATTATTGTCGCATATCTATAACTGTCTTCTTGTAAGAATATAATTAGATAATGATTTTGAATAAGCATTAAGTCTAAAAATGTTAAAACCTATATAAAAAAACTAAATTTGTGTGATTAAATCTATTTTTTTTTTCATTTTCCAGCTGTAGTTATTTTTTTCTCCTCAGAACGTGTTCGGATTTGCCGGGTTTTCGGATTTTCGTGGTTCGGATTTGAGGGGTTGTACTGTATTATATTTTCCTGTAACTCTTTGTATGTTATTTCATCTACATTCTTTCTCTTCAAAAACAATTTTATCCATTGCCTTCCTATACCTTTAAATACACTAGGAAGTAATTCCTTCCTTTTGTTTTCTTCTACTCCCCGCCATCTGACACGCGTCGTCGAATTCGTCAAAGAATGCCACAATATCGCCATCCGTTTTCAAATCAAATTTCGGTCGTTTATTTACGTCTGCATAAAACGTTACGTTTGACGCCATCTTTTTCTCACTAGAATCAACTTCACTATTACTACTTGAGGATTCTGAATTTTCTAACTTACTATTATTTACGTCCTTTTGATTTATTAAATTTTCATCTAATTGTATTATTGACGGAAAATCTTCCGAAAATGACTGTACTACAGGACTAGATGGAGAATTAAATACTGGCCCTCTCTGTACGTCGATCTTAGGACTCGCCGGTTGTACTTCTATATCCTGACTTGTTACTTTCATTTGTCTATGCCTTTCTGGTGTCCCTATATTAAACGAATTATCAAACTCGACGTGTACCCTCTAATTGCTTTTTGTGCTCTAGTACGCACTACCGGTACTTCGTCATTCATTTATTTATTCAAATTTACTACCTTTAATTTTAGCATATGAGAGTTAGTGGGTCAACTTATTTATAACTATAATTAACTAGTAAATACTTCAGAAAGGGTGAGCAGTGAGATTTAACCTACTAGTACTACTCCTTATCATAGTAGTTAGAAAATTAAACCAAACATTTCCACCATGAGATGGTGGGTTATACACCTAATTCTACTTATAAATCCTCCGGGAATCGAAGTATCTCCACCATGAGATGGTGGTTAATCTACTTAGAAATAATTATGAACCGACCGGGAATCGAACCTAAAGCAATCTCCACCATGAGAACTTCCCTGCGTCGTGCCTTAGTTATGGGGATGGAAGCGTTATTACGCAAGACAGCACCTTCCATCCATTATCTGAAATGGATGGGAATTTAAATTTAATTGTAACTAGCAGCGTTCACCCCGCTTCGCTGCGGTCACCCCGGAACGCAATAAACTTTGTTACTTAGATAATTTTTACTTTTTCGCTTTCAAGTGATATGATAAAAACCATAGAAGATTGCAGTAAATGTTAACATTATATCGCCTGTCATTTATGTTAACCCGCCCCGCTTCGCTGCGGTCACCCCCGAACGCAATAAACTTTGTTACTTAGATAATTTTTACTTTTTCGCTTTCAAGTGATATGATAAAAACCATTATAACGCCTGTCATGTATGTTAACCCGCCGAGTGACACGGTCATGCGGGTTGCATATAAATACGTTTATTTTTATACCTATGATGAACTAACAAAGGATTTGTACGTAATGGACACCTGAATGGTCAATTATCTCAAGACACTGGTAATTGAAAATTAAAGTGATATGATAAAAACCATCTAGGGTCCAAATCCTAATAACCCCCCAAAAATAAAAGAAATTGGTTCAGCCGTATTAGCGTGATGAGCGGACAAAGGATTTGTACGTTCTCTTTTATATATATAGAAGATATTGTTTTGCTAGAGGTTAAACTGTTAAAATCAATAACTCCAATAAATTTCACTAGGATATTCGTGTATTTCCATTCTTTAAATCAGGTGTAGTGTAATGTTTGTATAAACTAATAAGCATGTCATACGCAGTCAGATCACAGGACCGGCATATCTGATGATTTAATCACAGGCAATAATACAGACTGGGAACATATACCTGTTAATGTTCACTGCTCCTGGATGACTATGACTGGGACGTTCCACCTTCTGGATCTATCCTAGAACTCACGTGTCCGCAGATTCAATGATGAGTTCTCCGTAGACTGGAGTTGACCATCTAAACGTTATAACTCTCCTTGGTTTTAATTACTGAAGTAGAGAAGAATAGACAGACCATAACTGTGCTGTCTATGTGGTAAGTTACTGTAGCTTCTCGTTTGATCTACTCATTGAATTCAAGACTTAGGTACAATGAACTGTCTCTCAACTAAGACTAATCTCCACTGATCCACCAATCTCAACTCCCTCCTGGTTCCATCCTTCACAAGGTTTTTATTTCATGTTCCAGGCGGTGGAATCTGCAACCTCATGTCTAGAAATCTCTCTGTTGTTTCATCTGTTTCTTCATTGTCACGCGATGACCGAAATCCCCGAACAGCCTGTGTCTGCAAATCTAACTGTTATGCCATACCCGAAATTGTGTCTGTGTTTGCAAGATGTTACAATCTCTTGTTACAACGAATTTTCTTAAAGTTTACATTTCTTTTCTCAATACATCAGTTTAAGTAATTTTACAGAATCTTGTCTCGTGTATGTAATCCAATTATTACATAAATGTAAACAAACCATCGCGTAATGAGTTTTTGAAATGTTTTTCTGTTTACATAATTTCTTCATGTTGTTTCATCAATTTAACAGATGTAAGGTTTGAATTTTAATACAATACAATTTTGATATAATTTAAACAAGAATAAACTTAAAATAACCACCTAAAATTCCCTATGGGTGACTATATATATATACTGTGTGTGTATGTGTTCAAGGTGAATGTTTTCATCTTTGTTGTTCATGATTTTACTCTTTTACAGTGAAAATGTAAGAATTTACTACCTCAAACAACTAGGATACATTAATACAATTGATTTCTAATATAAGTAAGTATAATAGTTATTTAATCACTGCGTTTAAAATATGTGTGGCTAGATGATTTAAATGGAAGCAGAGAAATACACTTTTAGAGGTAAAGAAAATAACTTATAAGTTCATGCCTCTACTTAAAAGAGGATCTTTCTGTTCTTGTGGGCAGCTGTAAATTTATCAACCACTTTTTCAAGGTCTAACGATTTAGCAATTTTCTTCAATATAAAGAAATCTTAAGTTTTTCAATTTACCATCAGTCATTGAATTGTATATATATCTTTAATCTTTTCAAACATAAGAATGGCCTTTCACATGTAGCACTTGAAACTGATATAGTCACAGACACACATCCTAGTTTGTGGGTTTCTAGGAACGCGTTTTTGTAGACAGAAAAGATGAATGAAATTCATCAAGAAATCAACTTTGGTTTTCTCTCGTCTTCATACAACTTAATTGTGTTTGGGAGGATTTTGAGTTCACATTTGAATATTTCCAGATCACTTCCATAATACTAGGCCATAGGCTCCACAATGTTGTAATTTAGAAAGTTATCCCTTTTTGGATGTAGCGTGGTGATTGATCTAATGATTTTGTTACATGATCCAAAGTGTTTTCCGTCTCAGTGATTGCCTTATCAATAGTAGACAGAAAAATGTCTCTTAGTATATTATCTTTAGAAAATTCGTTTTCTGCCTTCAATGAAGGAAGAGATTCATCCAAAATGAATTTGTGATATTTCGATGGTGAATGTCTAATTCATTTCCACGAGGAACCCCTATATTCTATTTGTTTCCGGCTCTGGAATTTCAAGACCATTTTCTTTGCATATCTTCAAACATTCTTGATAAATTTGTCTGAATGTTGTTCATTAAGAGTCATTCTCCAGATCTCATCTTCGACAGCGTTTGAACTAGTGAATGTACAAGAATCAATGCTTTCGACATGTCTACATCTACTTGAGATAAGGCGAAGCTCAAAGTTATAGCATGGCAGCAGTCATCTCGAATTTACCAGCCCAAAAACATTCCTTCTCGTACAGATCACTCACAACAATTCCCGGATGGAATGATGTAAGTAAATAAATATTGCAAGTTCCAGATTTGGTTTAATGCCGTATAATAACATAAATAGTTGTTTGGTAGATAAACTGTATTAATAATAATAATAATAATAATAATAATAATAATAATAATAATAATAATAATAATAATAATAATAATAATAATAATAATAATAATAATAATAATAAAGTAAAAAGTTATGGACAAAGACAAATGTTCTAAAGAGATCAAACGTCACACAGAAACAGGAACTGAACTCTAACAAAACACTGATTTGCCGTCCCAGTCCATTTTAAATTTTAAGCATTGCTCTTGAAGCTTAAGTTTCACTTTAAAGTAAACTGCCAAAAATTATCATATATTCTTAATATTTCAGAAAAATGTCCTGATTTCACGCTCTAAAAATATGGTAGCCTAATCAATAACGAAAGTAGACATTTGGTGCTCAGGGCAAATTTTGCGATTAGCATCTTCTTCATCTACATCTACACCAATAAACACACAGATTAGTTTGCTGGCGTCCGAGGCAACTGCCCCAGTTGCAGCATCTTGTTTTGATCTGTCCGTAGTTCAATTACTTTTGGTTACTTTTACCCTTAACCTCTAAAACTGAGTAATGAATGTGCCTTTAAATTATTAAAATGATGAAGTGAACACTCTTTAAAGCAAAAAGAGGATTTTTTTTTTTTTTTTAATATCAAATAGTATTAGAACAGACATTTCAACTGGGACTCCTTACACCAAAAGAAGTATATGTGGCTGGCCTTTTTCTTTCTTTCGTTTGTTTACCTTCACTTGTTTTTAGAATTTTACGTGAATCCAAATACACAAACACTTCACACCCACACCGAATGGCCAAAGCTCAACAGTAGAACATCAGTTTAAGATTCGGAAGATATTGTGATCGATCCCCTCGTGGATAAATATTTCGACTGAGGAGATCACCAAGATTCTTCCTCGGTGTCACTAGGAAATTTTTATCGCCCTTTTGACTCATTTCCTTCATTTCTATCCTATGAGTTTCGGATGTTTCAAAGCCTTAAAATAAATTCAAATATAGTTGAAATAACGCTATACTATCCTGTAGTTAATGCTAAATTAATATTGTTAGTTTTGAGGTTAGATTTGAGAGAGGGGCATTAATTAGTATATCCTGTTGAAAACTTATGTCACCATTCACTGTTCTGCATAATTCCTACAATGTAATGTTCTCAAAAATGCTTAATGCTTAATTTTCTCAGAAATGCATATTTTGACGAAGAACGAATATAAATCTGTGATAAAAAAAAAGACATTCATTGACTGAACATATAGAATGGAATATCTGTGGACCAGTCCCACAAACTCCTGATATATCTTTGATTACTAAACACCAGATAAAAGGATGATACAATCTGGTCACGGGAGTCACTACCACTTTTACACAAAATAGCATTACTGCCGCGACCAAGTTGTATTACCTCGATATCTTACCTGATGGTTAGTAATCAGGAGATTGTAGCACTGGCTCCGTGATAAATTTCGGAATTTCTCTAGTAGTAGCAGTTTTGGGATTAAGCTACAGTTAAAATCGTTTAAAAGAAAATACTTCTGAGCGATTTATTTATAAAGAATCACTGATTTTTGTTAGCCTCATTCCTCAGGCTTTAGTTAGTAGTATGGGTTCACCACGCGCTGACTCCGTTTTCCTTGGAGATCGCTAGTATCGCTTGTTAATATCGCAGCAGAAGGTTTCTACTGAGTTGCCAACGGCCAAAACTGTTAGGAAACTAGACATACTAGAGACAAGACCAGAAGGTAGTCGAGAAGCATAACCAGTATCAGTAGCAAATAGTAGGTGTTGGCAGTATTCAGTATTCTAATTTTCTCGAAGGATTGGGATACGAACAACAGAGAGAATGACATAAATAATAAAAACTTCTGCTCTCTTCTTTTACTGAGTATTAAACAATACGGCTTGATATTATTTGTTAATAATAATAATAATAATAATAATAATAATAATAATAATAATAATAATAATAATAATAATAATAATAATAATAATAATAATAATATCAAATGATTTAATGGATGCTATGCATAATGCATTTGTTCTATGTTGCCATAATCAATGGAAATTAATTACTTAGTGTACAAAGACTTCTTTCGTCCAACAAAAGTGTAATATTTTACTGCAGTGCATGCTATTTGTAAGTAAGCATCTGTTATTTTAGTATGACTTTCAACATAGAAGCGAATGAGAATGTCGACTCATTTTGCTTTTTTTTTCTGGGTCTTTGTCGAAAACAAAGATAACCATATAAGGGACAGAGATTAAAAGGAACATTCAGATGGTGAGGTCAGTGCATGCACCATACAGATCTCAATGAATTACATCTTGTGTACTGCAAACAAAAACGAGCCTGGAGCTTTTTACTCGGAACGCAGACTATTGCAACATACGGTATTTTGCAGTTGGTAACTCTGTTGTCGAGAGATATTTCGGTAGTACTTTCACTTGTGGCAATCATAAACTCACTGTTTGTTTACCTATAGCAGTATCATTCAGTGTGTGTGGGGCAGGGACGGATCCAGGACCGACTTCTGGGGGGCGGCGGGTTGTCATAATGCTACTTTTAAGGGTTCCAAACCCTGGGATGGAATTTATTTATATATATAAAACAAGAAAGTTTCCTCTCCTGGGGAGGCGGTTGCCCCGATCGCCCCCTTGGATCCGCCCCTAGTGTGGGGAGGCAAGAATTTGAGCAAGAGGGCCTGGTCCCCAGGCCCTCCCTTGGCTCCGCCACTGCTGCTGTACGGTAAGTCCAAAAACTACAGGAACTACGCATGTAACCTACCTTTTTAAGTACGCCACCAACATTTCTTTTTCCCAGTGTTCTATACCATTATTATAGTTTTATTTAGTCACTTCCCAATTGATTACACACGCTAATATTAATACATAATCTTAACCGAGCTCTAAGGTTTTCAGTATACCTAAAAAAAAATTCTTTAAGATACATTCAGGCAAATCTTCATGATAATCAAACTTATAAATTCAAGAAACACGTGATGAACGATATGGTCCATCTATGTTTTAAGTATGTGAATTAACATTTCTTGTTACCGCCAATATCAATACATGTTCCATCTCCCTTAACGGTGAACAAACGCCATGCGTTGGCTTCCTCGGAATTCTCCGATTTCCTCCCTCCTTCGCCATTCCACCATTACCATCTACCTCATCATCACCGTTTCTCTTAGCTTCGGTACATAATTGTGGGACTTAAACTAAAAAAAAAAAAAAAATTCAACCTTCGACAGATGTAACTTCGGTTTCACGGGAATTACAAGAACTTTCATCTCTATTTTCCTTCTTAGAGACCACGTTTCGTACCACTCCATCTTACTATCTGTCTAGGCTACATGGTAAACATTTCAGCAAAGTTTCAAGGTTCTACATTCAATATTTCCGAGGACATAGAGAACTCCAAACCAGACTTTCAAGAACCTCTTTTTTCTCCTTAAGGAGTCGTATCTTGCTAAATTTCGCTTTATCTACAGCCCATGGTAGGAGATTATTTCTACAAAATTTCAAATTTCTAAGAGTAATTGTTTTGGAGATCTGGAGAATAGGAAAAAAATGCATACCCTCCTTTCTTCCTAAAGGGTTACATTTCGTAAAACTCTTATCTTCAACCTAAAGCAAATGAAGATCTGCCTTTTGACAAATTATGGGGTTATTTTCTTTTTTTTCTTTTAAATTTTCGACTTGACACTCGAAATGTTTCTTCCACGTTTCTCGATCTTCAGGTTCCTCTTTTAACTCCCAATATTTTATTCTATGTATTTTTCAAATCATCGATCAGCTGTGTTCTTCTTCTTCCTATTCCTCGCTTTCCTTCCATCTTTCCTTCTATGGCGATACGAAGAAGACAATTTCTTAGCAATAATTCTCTGTGTCTAACCCAATTGGCCTTTCTACGAAGGGTGCTGGGTGAAAGGGGCCCTCTTCTCTTCTATCCACGGTGAATATAAATACAAAATTTCAAGGTTTTATACCTAATTGTTTCGAAGATCTGGAGAATAGCATAAAAAAAACTTTTAAGTTCTGTTTCCCTCCTTAGAGATCGTGTTTCGCTAACTCCCGTTTCATCTACACCAGCGACGAGGATTACGCACCGCCACGCCGGCACAGTAAATCCTTTCATCCGTTCCGCCTGACCCCTAATTGAAAATATACTTCTTACGTAATCTTAAACTGAATAGAAAATATTTCCTAGATAGCTGATGTCCATCTTGGAAAATATCCGCGTTGAAACATCCAGTGTACCACGGAAGACTGATATCAGACTGTTTCAGAACATGAATTAAAGACCCCACTAAAATGATTATTTTTCTGCTTTTCTTGAGTAGACATATTTTGTTTACCATTATAACAGTTTCTGTGTTCCTTAAATGGTAGTATACAATGAACTAGTTTCTCCATTAAATATGGGCATTCGATTGTTATGAAAAATGTTATACATTGTTTCATACGGCCCTCGACGCCAGTAAGTTCTCTATTATTGGTTCACACCCTGTTCCAACTTGTACATACCTGATCTACATTCTAAAGCTCGGTTGTCACTTTACAAGAATCTTGTAGCTGTCATTAAAAAAGAAATGCAATCCTACAATATTTCTGCATGTAAACATAGTCTACAAAAGGACATGCAACATTTTTTTTTATCTTGCAAGGAGTCAAACTTTGTGCAATTTTCTGGGTCGTCTTGCTTGCAACCTGCTATCGCCCTCCCGCTGACGTAAAGAAAAAAAAAACGCCGCTTCTGAAACAACGGATTCTTTTGGATGGGGTGGGGAGGCGCTCCAAAATACATGTTTTTAATGAGGAGGTTCACTATTTGTCCACTAGAGTGCAGTACTGCATGGGTGGAGGTATCTTTCTTGCTTTCAGAAAGTTGTAATGTGTAAACAGTGAATAGAAATATCGGGTTACAAGATTTTTTAATGACAGCTACAAGATTCTTGTAAAGTGACAACCCAGCCCAAGGTACAAAGATGCATAATAGATTTAGAGATCGCATGAGCGGTGGAATAAAACTTTTAAGTACTTCTTTTCCCTTTTCCCTTGAAAATTCTGTGTTTCTACAACCTAAAGTATATAAAGATTACTTATTAAAAATTTCAAAGCTGTACGTCTAATGGTTTTGGAGACTTGGTGAACTTTAAGATTTTTCGAGCTCTTCTTTCTCACCGCAGGAATCAAATTTCGTAAAATTTAGTCTTATCTACACCCTAAAAAGTAATGACATTTTTTTTTTATTCAAAAGGCCAAGGTTCATAAATTTTGGAAAGGAATTGTCTTATTAAGGATGTGATCATAGGTATGGTACATGCTACATAAAAAAGATAATGAAAATTCGAAATAATTGACAATATTAAAAAAAAAAAAAAAAGCTTTTTCTTACAATAACGGTGGATCATGGAGTAAGCAAATTTCAAAATTTTCGTCAAAAGTTAGCTATCATTGATCACATAAAAAAAAAAACACCATAAATAAGTTACATAATTATATGAATAACCAATTCTTCGCTATATCATCCCAACGTTATCATATTTATCACGGAACCGTGATATAGAAAAGGACAGAGAAAAAGTGCCAAGGACATGTAATATAAAGAATATGAGGAAAAAACGGAAGAGGTGGAGATATATTGGTTGAAGGGGAGGGGATGGAATAGGTAGGGAAAAACTGTTCTAGATTTAATGTCCACTATTCAAAGAACAGTGATAGATCACATGACTAGACTTCAACGGATGTGACGTCATATTCTGAATATTAAACCTATCTACATGTATGTGTGTGTGTGCGTAATACCTCTTCAATTGAAAGATTATGAAATTCACACACACAAACATTTTTCGCAAGCATACATACAGTACATACACGCGCATAGAAACGTGTAATCTATTTATGTTCCTAGTTCAGATATAGGTTGAATAATGTAAATTGTGATGGGTTTAGCTGGCGGTGTTGACATTTATCAACAATTCAAAGGAATTAATATTCTACGTAAGTATTTGATCTTTTGCCGTTACCTAGAGCAACAAATAACATACACATTTATCTTGATAGTTTTTTAAGTCCTTAAATTATCGTAGTCTGAATTCTGAAAGGGAAATGATAGGAGAACTAGATTTGCAAAACAAACCTTTAAGAGTCCCCATCACTGCCAAATTAAAATACCGCTAATTTTACAGTAATTATGTGATATCTTCAAATAGATAAAAGATAATTGAAAAGTGGAACAAGAGCTTGCTACCCAATATTATTTTACAAGAGATACCGTCATCACCACTCACGTATTTACGTTCAATTTCCAGTCATTTAGAAAATCGGCATTTATTTTCGCGTTTGAAATGGCTGCAAATGGAAAGCTACTAGGTGACTATTAATAACGGTACCTCATGCAAAATAATATTGTCTAGGGCGCTCTTGTTCCACATTTCGATTATCTTCTATATATTTGAAGATATCACATAATTACGGTAAAATTAGCGGTATTTTAATTTCGCAGTGATTAGGCTTCTTAACAAGAACAGTTTTTTTGAGCATGTAGTTACGAAGAAAGATACACCAAGTGTGTATAGTGTGCAGCAGTAATAGCCAATACCAGTCCGAAAAAAATGTTCCATCCGGATAAAAATTGAAATAAGATCAGATTTTTCCTTTTTATTTAAAATTCTTCTGTAATAAGAAGAGTACAGCTGGCCGTCATAATATATCTAACTTGAGACTTGACTTCTAACTGTAAAATATGTTCTTTACCAAAGCACGTTCTGAAAGCTAAAGCCGTTGATGCCGGGCATTTTTTGGAGGGGGGATGAAGATTTCATATAGTTACATTCAAATGTTCGTATCTGCAGCCAGGGGTACACCTTCAGAGGGGGTCCACCGGGTCCAGGCCACCCTAAAACTTATTAACTTAACATCCATCTGTACACTTTCTCAATAAAATTCTATTTGTTTAACAAAAAAATGATTGATGTAGAATGAAAGTTTGATCTTACACTTCATCTGTACTCTTTCTTTTATAAAAGTGATCTAGTTCTATCATTTTTATTTTAACTAAAAATGTAGGTGAAAGTATTTTACAATTATCGTCTTTTGGGATGTAGAATAATACCCGTTCAATACTACATAGACGTCCCAAGGGTGCCGATTTCTCTGTAACTTTGGGGGGCGGGCAGCAATTCAGATGCAGAATGCGCACATGAGGATTTTAAGACAAATTGAATTCAAATTATGCCAAATATTGTAAGTGCGGGGCCCACATGAGCTTTGGGGGGCCCGAGGGACCCGTCGCAACAAGAATTTCTGGGTGTGCGGCTGGTTCCCCCCGTAAATGACTTTGACGCGTGAAACAAGTAGCAGGATATCCAGGATAGAACAAAGATTCAAGAAACGTATGACTTGAGCCCATTTAGTGAATCTTCGTTTCAGGGGAGGAAAGGGAATCGAAAATGGCCCCCAAATATGATTGTTATTAGGATCATGCTAGTGGGCCTTATAAAATTTTAATACTTTTTACGCCCGTCTGTCCGTTACTCCACACGATAAGTTGAACGAACGCCAATTTTTTAATTTTATTTTCTGCAATAGACAGAACGGTTATCTTGGCCGAATTCTTTAATAGAGTCAATCCGTTAAGATCTTCACGGGTAACGGTGGTTATCCATATCTCGTTTAAAATCCATAAAATTCCCTCACTTTTATGCAAGCTGAGAGCTCCAACGTGGCTACGCGGTTAGCGTGCGCGCCTTTGGTGCGGGAGACCCGGGTTCTATTCCCGACGGGAGCTCATGTGGTCCAGATTCCACGTTAATCAGTATGTCCACGTCTCATACCGACGTTACTCAAAATCTACTCAACCAACTTTTATGCAACTTGGACAGCAGCAAAGCAATGCTGGTTGCCTAAAATACAAGGATAAGTATTTTTTCTTATTGTCACTTTCTCGGCCGAGTTCGTTGTTAATAGAGTCAGTCGGTTAACATTTTCATGGGTGACATTGCCCTTAGCAGTGGTTGTCCATATCCTTTGCATGGAATACTGACAACTTCAACTACCAGCATAAATGAAAGTTTCGTGTGATCGGTTTTACACTCTTGGCAGAGTTTGTTTTACCTTAGCACACATGCCTCATAAATTAACCGCCACTGGTGTAAAGTATTGTACACATAAAAAAGTGAATCAAAGTTGCTAAAAAAAAGGAGATGAAAAGTTACTGAGTTTCATAAATGTCAGTGTAGAGAAGAGTGGAGAGAACATAGTGTATATCAAACGAAAAAAAAAGAATGTTAACAGAAATTGTCAAGAACAATACAGGGTGGTCCGGAAGTGGGCGTATCCCCCTTTAGTTTCAACAGTATAGTGTTAATGGACATTCTTACTTGGAGATGCTTAATGAGTGGTTGGTGCCTCAACTGCAGTGTTGGGTAAGTTACTTGTAAAAGTGTAACGCGTTACAAGTTACTTTACTTTCTCTTAAAATGTAACGCGTTAGTAACGCGTTACTTGCCCCAAAAAAGTAACTGTTACTTTACTTCGAAAGTAACGCGTTACTAACGCGTTACTAACGCGTTACTTTTAGGTCCAAAACTTTAAAAATATGAGAAAAAATATGACTTAAATTTTCCGCACTACTATTACTACCGCTATTATTATTATTATTATTATTATTATTATTATTATTATTATTATTATTATTATTATTATTATTATTATTATTATTATTGCAAGTTCTGAATCGCTTTATGTAAATGCAAGGACAAATTTTTACTTGATATATGAACATTTCAATATAATGTAACACTGATAAAATGCCATACTGCGTTACTCGTAGGGATGGACACGTGAGAGTTCGAGGGAGTTTTCTTTCAAACTCGATTCGACTAGAAACAGACATCTTTGAGCTCGAACCGAAAACTAGGCTTGAAAATTTTCCTCCAACTCTACTCGAATTGGGGTCGAGTTTCGAGTCGACTCGAGCCAAATCCGGTGTGTAGTTTCGAATACTTCTTCAAGTATATTACATAGACAGTATAATTATTATCAATGATTACTACTACTACAACTTATATTATTATTATTATTATTATTATTATTATTATTATTATTATTATTATTATTATTATTATTATTATTAATTAATTAATTAATTAATTAATTATAACAATATTGTATATAAAAATGAAAGATGAGCGGTTTGTAAGTGAATACTAAAAAACTAGTTGATTACCAACCTCGGTAGTCGTGAAGTCTAGGAGTCAATGACATTGTTCACGAGCTTCTGAATATGGGTTGAAGGTCTAGGTTGAGTATTCGGGCTCGAGCCAAACAATGTTAAACGTTATAGGGCACTGGCCAAATATCTTCAAAACTGCTCGGTCCGAGTTTAGAATTGTCAACGACTCGAGCAACTCGGTTCACACCTTATTCACTATCGACCCGAACCGAGAAGTGAGCTAGCCACCAGCTCACCAAACCGACTCGCCTACAGCCCTCGGCTCAGTTGAGCCGAACCGAGCAAATGGCTCATCCCTACCAAGCCAGCTCGAGCCGATGGTTCACCCCAAGTGAGCCGGCTCGAGCCATCTTCTCAGTTGAGTCGAGCCTAGCTGAGCTTGTTATAAAAAATCTCTTGTGGTCTCGCTATCGAGACGAGACGAGATGCGAGCAGTGTCCCTTCTCGTGAGCAACACTAAAAGTATTCCACATTACTGTTTAGCTTACATTTCTCATGGCTTTCGTTTTCCAGTGTAATCAGGCCATGATTTCAAGACAACTTAAAATGAACAAGCCATTTATCAAACTTGACTGGACTCGAAACTCGACGGGAAAAACTGAATCGGCTCGGAACTCGACTTGAGGATATTACCCTTGATTTGACTCGAAACTCGACTTGAATTCGAGTCGAGTCGAGTTTTAGCTTGACTCGTGCTTATCCCTATGCGTTAGAAAAAATGGTTGCTTATTATTATTCTGCTAAACTAATTATATAATAAAAACAATGTTATGTAAAATTAAAAATACAGAATATAGAGAAGCATTACACTACTCTATAATCAACGGGACTCTAGGATAAGCAAACTGATCTGAAAGAACTCCAATATTACATACCATCAGCAAATTATTTTCTAGTAATAAAGTAGTCCTGCTCATCAGAACACAGTTTATTCATATTAACCCCTTACAGTAAATCGTTAATTATGGCACCCTAGTTGTTGATAAATATTTTCCGCCGGGGCACTTCAGACACTGTACTTTTAAATTCTGTCCAAGCACAATCACCTCAGCTCTTAAGAAAAAAGTCTTCTTTCAAATGTTCGAACGGTAAAATATTTTCGTTCTCCATCTTTATAAAAACAATACCAATCAAAGTAAAATAGACTACCGGTATCACTGCACTCCTACCTAGTTCACTCACTGAATGTATTGATTTGGAGCTGTCAAAATCTACGACAAAATCTTCCAGTGCTTGCAATCAGTACACGTGATTTCCCTAAGACTGTCCTCATCTTCAGAAAACAGCAAGTGGCACTACGAACTTATCTGTTTCTCTGTGTGTCTGTGACTGTCGGTCACTGACATACGTAGTTCATGCTCGATTGTTTCATTCTGAGAAATTCACTTACAGGGAAGGAACATTTGTTTCCGAAAAAAAATATACATATATTGTAGTTACTCATCCGAAATGTAACGCGGAAAAAGTAACGCAAACTAGGTACGTTACTTAAAAAATTGTAACGCGTTACCGTTACAGTTACTTTTGAAAAGATGTAACACGTTACTAGGAAAGTTACTTAAAAAGTAACGCGTTACAAGTAACGCGTTACTTGCGTTACGTTACTTCCCAACACTGCTCAACTGGAAAAAAAATGGTATCAAAAACATTGATTGATACAGCAGGATGGAGCACCAGCGCACTTACGATTCATGTGCGTAGTTACCTGAATCAGATATTTTTTGGGCGTTGCATTGGAAGAGGTTATGCATCTTCACCAGCTCCCTTTGCCTGGTTTCCAAGAAGTCCCGATCTGACGACACCAGACAATGCTCTCTGGGGTTTCATAAAGCAACAAGTAAAAAACATTCGATATCACGCAACGCAGGAATTACGAGCAGCTGTGGCACAGGCCTTCACCCTCGTGACTCCGGAGTATCTGCGAGAACTTGGCACAGAATTCAGCTGTGTTACGACATGGATGGTGATCATACGGATATTTATGACTCTTTAGACTCTTACGACTTCAAGGCAACTGTGATCAGACAATCTAACATAACTAACACTATACTGTTGAAACTAAGGGGGGTATGGTAGACCACCCTGTGCAATTCTTAAAGAGGGAGTGAAATTAGTTACTACTGTGTTATTTGAGAAGTAATTATCTGATTAAGAAGACGATGGAAGGTATGGAGAAGACAAAAGAGTGAGAAGAAGAAATATCTTGTAATGAGAAGATGCGATGGAAGATAAAGGATAAAGAGAAGAATAAGATCATAAATTGTATACGATATTGAAGTGGATAATTACTATATCAGAACGAGAAAAATGATGCAGAACCTTAGGGTTGTCTATAATATTGGAGTTGACACAGTCTTGTCTCAAAAAGGTCTCATGAAAATGATTCTCATCCCAGAAAGTGTGTATATTTCTATTGGAAAACGGTGTCTCAGATGTAACAATGTGGATGGTCAATAGGTCAGTGGTCTCGGATATTAGGGTCAATAGCTCAGTCCCATCGTGTGTTCAAGTCTACCGAACAGCACGGATGCTTTTAACTGTTATCGAAGTTCCTATATTCGTGTCCCCGTCTTGTATGATAAACTAGAACAGCGTTTCCCAACCGGTGTGCCGCGGCACACTGGTGTGCCGCGAGGAAATGAAAACAAAATTATTAATTATATAGCAACCAAATTACAAGACAGGAAAAATGTGCATTTGTATTTGACATTACTATAAACCTCTACAATGAAAAAAATATTGTAATTGTATATACATACATTACTACTACACAGATTGTATTTCGAAAACAGATTTTTATTAATATTTAAAATTGTGACGTATATTAACCATGTTAATAAATTATAAGTTTCACATTGTGTTACTTGTCTGTACATTTTTAATGTTCAAAAAAAGTATTTATTATCATTGTTATGACCATTATTGCTTCTTTCTTGTTACAGGTTATTTCATAACTTGAAAATTTAAAATCTCATTCTATCTTTTCGACAAAGCAAACACTCATACAAATTACCTCCATCTGTTTTAAAAGTACAAGAGATTTTTTGTTCGTTTGTAATTTAGTGATCTTCCTTAGTGAAAGGTTGGATACAGTCTTCAAAAATAAAGTGTATTTTTAAAAGCCTGAGTCCTATATTTCATTGGAATTGTTTTCTATTTTTGAATTACAATGAAAAATAAGTATAAAGATTTACGATGGGGGAAAACTAGTGATCGAGCTTTCTTCCCTGTGAGAAGGAGGTCAGTAATCACAGAAAAAAAATTACCACGGTATTTTCTATTTAATACTACTACTAATAATAATAATATGTATGAGTGTGCCGCAAGAATTCAAGTTACACCCGTAGTGTGCCGCAACTTGATAAAGGTTGGGAAACGCTGAAGTAGAATATCTAAAAAAAAAAAAAATGTTAAGTAGACGACCAAGATCTATTAAGAAACCAAAAACATGTCCTCAAAGAAATTTAATATCGACTGAAAGCAGCGAATTCGAGTTATTATGAAGTCCAAACTCTTTTGTCTTCGCAAATTCTATCGAAGTAGTTGAATCTGACAACATACAAATCGATAATTATGGTGCTGAAACATGGTGCTTACTTTGAGGGAAGAACACAATATGAAAGTATTTAGACATACATTCCTGAGGTCCTAAGATAGACGGGAGTGGAGAATAGACTGAAATAGTGTGACGTCACATCCTTTGCGTTACTATGGTGATCGCCATTTTATTTTCTATACAAACACGAGCGAAGGCTGAGAAATAGCGCAAAAATGGTTGTGTTATGTACCTGATTGTAAACATTATAGCGATAGCTATTTTTTACATTTCCCATGAATAAAGCAGAAAAAAGGAGATGGAAAAAACAAATAGGTAGGTACCGGTAATATTTAGTTTCATAGAGAGAAAATTATAGGCCTATACTGACAAGTATTAAAGTGCAAGTTTACATTCCTTCGGAAATGTTCTTTTTCATATCGTACTTTTGTTTATTTTTTTCATTTTGATATTTACAATATCTGTCAAAGTGTATCCACCTTATTCACTATAAGTTTAAATTTTTCACTCAGTGGTATCGATGTTACATACAGTATTCCAAGCACGAAGAATTACTGTTTTAACAGTTGTTTAAAAATATATGCAGAACCACTCATGACTAGTTGTTTCTTGTTGTACCTTTTTCCACCAACTTCACTTCGTGCTCAAAGTATTTGAACATTCTAAATAATTTCACAGACATTGTTCTTATGCACATGAAACTACAAACATCTCATACTTCAACTCACGATTGTGTAGAAAACAAAATGGCGATCACCATGGTAACGGAGAGGAAATGACGTCACTACTATTTCAGTCTATGGCAGAAATCTAACGAGGAACTGCATAATTTACACCGTTTATTTAGCATTGTTAAAATCGTTAAGTCTGGCAGACTCAGGTGGGCAGGTCATGCAGCCAGAATGAAGAAAAAGAAGAAAGAAAGAAAAAGAAAAAGAAAAAAAGAAAAAACTAGGAATGCTTTCAAAACTGTAACTGGGAATCAAATCAGAAACAGGCCATTAGAAAGACCGAAGCCCATATGAGAGGGTAATATTAAGATGAATCTTGTAGAGCTTTAGAGAATGCAACATTGAACCTTCGGGTTCCATAGGTTATAGAGTTAGCTATATGAGCAACGAGGCAAGTATAGAAGTTAAGGACAATTTAAAAAAAAAAAAGAAAGAAAGAAAGAAAGAATGGCAGAGCGCTGATCTTTTGCACGAAGGGTTCTGTTAGATCCACGGTTAATGGACATTATAGTATCCGTCAGTTTTCTAGATATTCTTCCGTTTCCTCCCACATTCACATTCCACTAATTAATTTCCTAATCATTCACTCTTATTGCTCATCCTTCTCTTTTAGCCTAAAAAACATAATCGTGGAACATGAAACTAGAAACTTTATTTTATTTCTATTGGACGAGTTTTGTCTCATGTCGTCTCTTGAACAATTCTACGTAAGTGCAAACACGATATTGGATGTTCAGTTCTTGAAGAAACTGGCCCCGAGGCTGAGTTGATGGATGTTGGTCTGATTTTGCTGATATTTTGGGGAACGACCTCATGGTTACCTTGTCAGGTTTTAGTTGTGACTTAAAGTAAGCTTCAGAACATCCTTGTCAAGTAAGGATGGGTTATGTTCACGAGACTCCTCGACTAAAGTGGACTTCCAAGTTCGTGTGCATATCGCATGCCACCAATGCCAGAATACACGTCCTGAATGTTGATCAAGAATTGTTTTAACATTTGTCGCCAATCTCTCACGATATAATCTTGATGATTGTATGTAGTTGAAATGCCTGAGAACATTCTGGAATTAAACAAATTGATCGCAATAGGTAGACGCGAATTCGAGTTGCTCCTTTTTATTTCTGTGCATATGAACATATTTAATACATGAGGTCTAATTTTTCCCATATGTTTTCCCAGTGATTTTTAGTTTCTTTAACAAGCTCTGACTTATGTGAGCCCCCCTTTTCTCGTGATTTTCACTTTTGGTTTTGTAAAGTACTGTGAATGGTGTACTTATTTGAGGTGAATGTTGCACTTTTAGGCTAATGATTATGGCCAGGTCGCTGATTATATGCTTCAGGACTTCTGCATTCCCTTGTTTCTGTGATTTCGACAAAACAGTGCTTAACCATAGCCCCAACGACACATAGAGAACCTCCTCTCAATTTTCGGCGTCGTTTTGTTTTGCGTTTGTGGAGATGACATTCGTCCACCTCCACGAAGCTTTCATCATTTACGTACAGCAAAATAGCATATTTTTTAAAAACAATTTTGTCCAATCTGAAATCGCACGTGGGGTAACATCATTTCTTTCGAAAGCATAGATTCATCGGCAGTCCTTTACTTGTAGAACAATGTAATTGAGATGAAAGATCTGACTGTAAGTGAATATCAGTTCTCGAAAACTGTGTTGTGGAACGCGGAGTGTCGCTGTGCACATGGGAAGTTGGATTTTCTTTTGAGACTCTTGGGCTTTGAACTATTTCGGATCCTGCATCCTTTGTTTATGCAGCGAAAGCCCCAGCCCGATTTGAAATATTTCTGACTTGTTTGCATTAATCTTCTGATCGATGAATCAGTGGTGAATCTAATCTGGGGCCGGGGGTCTAGGCTCCCAGTTTTTTGAGCAACAAAAATAACTTAGCGCGATTATTCGCATATTTCTAAAAGTTGCGTTCTATTTCTATAGTAAGCGTTGCCTTTTATTTGAGGGTTGGCATATGAACACTATAGAGACCCGTTTTTATCCAGATTTCCAATTTTTACACCAATCGCTATTTTCAACAAAATAAGAGAATACTTTCTCTATAACAAACAAGACTTAGATATCTGGAAATCTAACAAACTAATATTCTATCAAAATTTGTCAAGATAGGTTTATCACTTTTGTGTGCCTTTTTTTCTTTATTTGGTATATTTTTCTCACAAAATTTAGCAGACTTGCCTTTAGCTGGCTAAGCGTTGGTTGTTTGGATTGTAATTCTATACGGGTCTACTGGTTGGTTGTTGCACAAGCCTTCGGCCTGCTGTACATTACACGTTATAATCGTGTTAATTTAAAAGTTCTAATTGATTCCATTTAACACATTTATTTATTTTACTCTAAAATTCATACCATATTTGTATGTAATTATTAAAGAATGTCATTATACAAAACAATTCCGTAGGTAGCGACATGTATTAGCTTCAGGCAGGCAAAAAATAGTGCACATAGCAACATCTATTAGCGTCAGATAGGAATATGATAGCGCACATAGCGACATCTATTAGCATCAGGCAGAAAATTGATAGCTCACAAAGCGACATCTATTAGCGTCATATAGGAAAATGTTAGCGCACATAACGACATCTATTGGCGTCAGGCACGCAAATGATAGCGCACTAGCGACATCTGTTAGCGTATTTATTTATTATTAGCAATTAGCGTGAAGCACTGAAACGTTTGCGCTTATTTTCAAAAATTGTCATTGAGCCCCTTGTGTTTCTACAACCAACATTTCACGTCTTTCCAGCATAGTTGTATAACATTCCAGGATATTTGTGTTATTCCCAGACTGCCATTTTCTTTTTTTGTATTATAAAAATAAGATTTGCAGGACAGAGGCTATGTGAGACGTGAATCTACATCTTAACGTCAAATCTATACTACATAAGCTACCTCTGGAATAGAATCCTGGTCTCCTACGCTAGTTATTGTAGCTACGAGAAAGCTAAAAAGCTACACTGTAAAAGTCGTTGTGTTATTTCAACGACATGCCTATGTGTTAACACGATTGTGTTAAAATATAACACAAACAGGTGGTTAGAACAACTCACTCTTCATTTGGAGTTGTGTCAAATGCCGGTAGTTGTAGTGACACACAGCCTGTGTGTTAAATTAACACAAATGTAGAATTTTCGGTGTTATTTTCTGCGTTGCTGCCGAATATATTGGGCATCTAATTATAAAGGCTCGTGAATTGAAGCTACAGACAAACGCAGTAGAAAGAAATAAAACAAATCCAGGTATACTCAAAATTTCAACATGCAAACCGCGCGATGTGTTTTCAATTGTTTTACATAATGTTTCTGAAGAAATATGTCAACAGCAAGAAACAACATTATATTACTGTGTCACTTCCACACTGCACTAGAGTTCACCAGCCAGCACCGGGGACTGTGCTTCAAAAACGGCGGAAAACAAGTAGAATTACGATTAAGAGGCAAACATGTTATAAGGATATAGGTAAGAGTTTCCTATCATTTTTGAACAAGACTTGGTGAAGGTTGTGTTTCGCACCTTCACAATAAATCTTGGGGAGCACGGCAGAAACTTTTATGAAGATTTTCTATATGAAGTGTTCTGTAGTTTACTATTTTTATTTTAAAATTACAATCTTTGGTAAGCGTAAGCATGCACACCACAAGCTTTTCCATCACATGATTACATCAACACCGCCCACGGAGTTATTTCAACATTGAAATATGTGTCGTAGTAACACAGAAGTGGAATCGAACTAACACCAAAACGGTGTTAATCTAGTGGTCTGGCCTTGAATTTTAACACAGAAAGTGTTGAATTAACACCAAAATGGTTAATGGTGGTTTAATTATATGGTTTTGACCTTAAATTATGACACAGATTGTGTGTTGAAATAATAAGAAAATGATGTTGAAGTAACACAGGGACTGTGTTATATTGATACTTGACATGGTGTAATATTAACACAAAATAATTAACATACTGTGTTACTTTCTTCGTGTTGGTGCAACACCGCGACAAATAACACTCAACACTTTTCTCCACACTACCGACTCTGACGTGGTGTCGAATAAACATCGAAAATACTAACACAGATCCGAATTTAATACCGCTCAACCAGTTGTGTGTTAAAAACATAACACACACCCTGTGTTAAACGTCAACACCGCGGGGTCCGTGTTGAACTAACACCGCATAGCGGTAGTCACGCTGGAACCACTGCCCTGTGTTAAAATGGAGTTGAATTAACACAACCATTTTTTACTGTGTAACCCTAACGATAGATCTAAACAATATTATTATTATATATTATTATTATCATTTCAGATGAGTTCACCGGAATAAAATGTTATTGTATGTAATACAACTAGCAAGAATTGGATTCATCATTCATATTATTCTTTCGTTCACCAAATATTCATTGGAGGAATCAACAGGTAAATAAATATTACATGAATTTAAACTTTATACTTCTTCGCTAGCTTTAATAAGTAACAATTACAATTTTCGTCCTTCAATTCCACTTTTCCCGTAAAAAGGACACCATACGTATTTCGTACGATATGGAAATCAGAGTATCTTTTATCGGAGAAATATTAATTGAAGTATCAAAGTGATTATCAATGCAGTGAAGCCAAAATTGTCGAGTCCTTATTCTTAAATGTATGTAGTTATTAATTCTAATTCATAATGTATCCCTCAGTCTCGGTCTCTTAATTTGCAGTTTACGACATAATTTTTTGAACCACTGCACAGTGGTCCAGACACCCTTCAAACCTGGACAAAACCTCAAAATTCGAAATTATCATAAATATGAATGACCTTACACATTTAATAAGGAAATATTTGCAGAAATAGGTAGGTTTTCGTGCAGCTCCTAAGGGTTGGACCTACAGTTAGTACCAATGTGAAAGATTAAAGTCGGTGGAAGAAGGCCATGTATCTACCCCGGTAGCAGACGCAAAGTTCATGATGTGAAAACAAAATAATGTTTCGTTGTGAGGCGTCAACAATGATTGTGCAGAACATTGTTATACATTAGTCGTTCACGACACATACATAGAACTCTAATATACTTTCATGCACCAGTCAATATGTGAATAAATAAAATTAGATCGAAAACCAAAATTGGTATACTTGATGTAGAGTTTTATTTTGTGCCCAGCCGAGTCCAGTTCTACTTTGTGCTGGATGTGATAATAGAGGATAATATCTGTTAGGGAATAAGACCGGTTGTTGCTCGTTTTTGCCCGATCTGGTTTGAAAGGCATATTTGTATGTGAGTAGGGTAATACTTTTGCGAGTAGTATTTAGGCTAATTACTGTTTTTCCTTGTCATTCTCGAAATGTCATACGAAACAACACGAAGAAGGCTTCTACAATTTATGTGAAATGTAGAAGGAAACAAAGGCACCAAAAGGCAACATCGGATTGGTTTCCTTGAGAAAGAAACGTCCACCGAATTGATTAGTACGAATTGACTAGTACAATACAATAGTTTAGCTCTGACCTGCTAGTGAGGAGGCATTATCTAACAACGTTCTGATAAATGGGATAGAACCTTTCTTCTAGTAAATTAATCACATCAAGATAATACAATATTTCTATTCATGTTGAGAGATTTTGATCTGGAAAAATTAACTTGAATCCTGTTTCATGAAGCTTTCAAATATTATAATTGATTTCAAAAATAAATTCTTATCATGCAAAACCCTAAAACAAAAATTAAAATCATTTGTAATTAGTAAAACTATTATTTCGATTTAATTTTTACTTTATGATGCACTTGTAAGCAGTGCCGTAACTTGTGGGGGGGGGGCAGGAGGGGCAACTGCCCTCCCAGGGAATTCCCTGCCGTTTGAGGGGGCCCACTTTAAGACAAAATTTTCTTACTCCATATGCAATACGAACATGAAATTATAAATGAAGGATCAAAGAAGTTCCCTACATTACATAACAAAACAGCACACAGAAGATAAATAAAACAAAAATGAGTCGTGAGCCCATTTCAGTAAAAGATGTCTACTAGTAGGGGTCTTAGGAATAATATGTATTCGTATGGCTTTGAGATCTGTCAATATTGTCCCCTTAATTAATTTGTCGCATATGGAACGGCTCCCAGGGGCGTAACTAATGGCCCCGCAGACCTTGCCATGCGGAAGAGCCCACAGGCTTCGGGGGCTCATAAAGAATGAGAGAAAGATGGAAAAAGGGGGCCCAAGAATTGGAAAAACAACTTTTCTAGGGGGCCCAAATACACGTGTTAATACTTGACCCCCCCCCGAAAAGAATTTAAGTTACGGCACTGCTTGTAAGTATGTTGATTTCTTTGCGTTTCATATTAATTTTTCAAGACTATAAGCTTTCGTGAAACAGACACACAGAAGGTATAATACAGAAAGTGGTTCAAACCGACTCTTTTTACTTGAATGGTATTTAATAAAATGATAATACCAACAATTACAAGATGCATTTGAAAGTAAACTATATAAGGAATGAAAAGTACACTATTTATCTAACCTAAGTTGTAATGTAAGAAACTATTTTTACATTAAGTGCCTTATTAGAAAGTTACGCAAAACACTGCTCTTTTAAATTAGAAAAAAATATTTTTTTAAAAAACAAAGAAGATTAAATTATATTTTGAGATTTGCATAAGACTAATTTCATTTTGCCTATTTTGGTTACTTCAGTACATAGTGTCTACTTTCGCTCTGAAATGGCTTTATATGTATATTTGTATAATCGCTTTTACTTGCTAATATGTATGATTAATTTCTTGATCTCAATGTTTAAAACAATAAGTGAAACACGTATTGTCGAAAAAACTCGTCCTTGATTTTAGTTTATTTTTCTGTCCATGACTGACCTTTAATTGGCATTCAAAGAGTATCCATTATGGATTTATTATGGTTAATAAACTGATTTAGAAGCTTTATTGTGGGTAACTTACGAAGCACGAGCTTGCACATCATAATATTTAACACGATTATATATTAGATCAAGTTCTTGCTTCTGAACGAATGAGTTCGGTGTATGCTTCTTGTATTCGAAAATCTCACTTAAACTTTGACCGTCCATAATCTGAAATCGAAAGCCTGTACATAATATTTCACGTACTTGTATAGCAGATAAAGATCTACCACTAAGCCAACTTCGACTCCGATCAGGTGAGTTCGGTTGAGTCAATTTTGATACTAATGATGTGAGTTCGGTTGAGCCAACTTGGATCGCGATTACGTGCATTCGGTTGAACCAATTTTGATCCTGATCAGTTGAGGTTGGTTGAGCCAACTATGATCCTCATCAAGTGAGCTCGGTTCAGTCAATTTTGATTCCGCACTAATCAGGTGAGTTCGGTTGAGCGAACTTTGATCCGCATCAAGTGAATTCGGTTGAGCCAACTTTGATTCTGACCAGGGGAATTTGGTTGAACCAATTTTGATACTGATCAGTTGAGGTCGGTTGAGCCAACTTTGATCCTGATCAAGTGAGGTCGGTTCAACCAACTCTGATCCTGATCAGGTGAGTTCGGTTGAGTCAATTTTGATACTAATGAGGTGAGTTCGGTTGAGCGAACTTTGATCCGCATCAAGTGAATTCGGTTGAGCCAACTTTTAAATTCTGACCAGCTGAATTCGGTTGAACCAATTTTGATGCTGATCAGTTGCGGTCGGTTGAGCCAACTTTGATCCTGATCAGGTGAGGTCAGTTCAACCAACTCTGATCCTGATCAGGTGAGTTCGGTTGAGTCAATTTTGATACTAATCAGGTGAGTTCGGTTGAGCGAATTTTGATCCGCATCAAGTGAATTCGGTTGAGCCAACTTTTATTCTGACCAGGTGAATTCGGTTGAACCAATTTTGATACTGATTAGTTGAGGTCGGTTGAGCCAACTTTGATCCTGATCAGGTGAGGTCGGTTCAACCAACTCTGATCCTGATCAGGTGAGGTTCGGTTGAGTCAATTTTGATACTAATCAGGTGAGTTCGGTTGAGCGAACTTTGATCCGCATCAAGTGAATTCGGTTGAGCCAACTTTTATTCTGACCAGGTGAATTCGGTTGAACCAATTTTGATACTGATTAGTTGAGGTCGGTTGAGCAAACTTTGATCCTGATCAGGTGAGGTCGGTTCAACCAACTCTGATCCTGATCAAGTGAGTTCGGTTGAATCAATTTTGATACTAATGAGGTGAGTTCGGTTGAGCGAACTTTGATCCGCATCAAGTGAATTCGGTTGAGCCAACTTTTAAATTCTGACCAGGTGAATTCGGTTGAACCAATTTTGATACTGATTAGTTGAGGTCGGTTGAGCCAACTGTGATCCTGATCAGGTGAGGCCGGTTCAACCAACTCTGATCCTGATCAGGTGAGTTCGGTTGAGTCAATTTTGATACTAATCAGGTGAGTTCGGTTGAGCGAACTTTGATCCGCATCAAATGAATTCGGTTGAGCCAACTTTTATTCTGACCAGGTGAATTCGGTTGAACCAATTTTGATACTGATCAGTTGAGGTCGGTTGAGCCACCTGTGATCCTGATCAGGTGAGGTCGGTTCAACCAACTCTGATCCTGATCAGGTGAGTTCGGTTGAGTCAATTTTGATACTAATGAGGCGAGTTCGGTTGAGCCAACTCTGATTCTGATCAGGTATCTGTTGAGCCAACTTTGATCCTGATCAAATGAGATCAAACATTGTTAGGGTCATCAAGTCAAGGAGGCTCGGGTGGGCAGGTAATCTGACCAGAATGGAAGAAAGTAGGAGCACTTTCAACGTTTTAACTGGAAATCCAATCGAAAAATGACCATTAAAAAGACATAGGCGTAGATGGGAGGACAATATTAAGATGAATTTGGCAGAAATCGGAACACAAAACAGCTTTCGTGCGCGACATTAGACCTCCGGGTTCCATGGGCCATAGAGTTAATTATTTAATATTTAAAAAAAAAACATATATTATTAATTCACTGTACATAAACAACGTTCTACAATATGCATTTTCTTAGCAAAGTGATAAACAAAAAGAAATTAAGGCCTAATAAAGTTAACTAAATGGGAAGGTTTTTCGGTCTTTTGTTAATGACGCGGTCAATCTTTATATATATATATATATATATATATATATATATATATATATATATATATATATATATATATATATATATATATATATATATATTTAAATGTTTCTTCGAAATCTCTTAACACCGTAGAAAATTTGTTGAAGTTGTGCGAAACGCAGTGGAGGAGTATAGTGACAAAAACTGCTCAAGTAGACTCTACAAGAACATCCCTCACTCAAGGGCGCCGATTTCTCAGTAAATTTGGGGGGGGCATTCAGATGCAGAAGGCATATATATGAAGATTTTAAGACAAATTGCCCTCAAATTATGCCAAATATTGTATATTCATAAATACAACAGGTGGGCCACATGAGCTTTTGGGGCTCGGGCCCCCTGGCCCCCCAGGATCGGCGCCCTTGCTCTCACTCAGTTCAATCTTATTCATTTGCATGAGATAATTTAGCATTTACTTTGTCTTATATTCATTCCTAATTTTGATTGGCTGTTTGGTTGATGGGGGGGGGGAGAAAAAAGGAAACGTCTTCAACAGAGCCATTTGATCAATAATTTCGAGGAATTCTGTATTGTCGATATGTAAAAGTTGGTTATTCAACAATCACGAATTATCCTTAGATACGTATGAACCACCATAATAGTTATAATAACCTCGATGTATAACGAATTCAATTCATTATCTGTTTAATTTTTCAGATTCACCACAGGCTCACCACCCAACAGTTATCCCAAACAACACAAAGTTACCTCATCCAGCAGAATATACTTACGAAGGAGAAACAGGTGTGTATGGATTATTTATATATAAGTATCCAGGCCAGTAGCCAGCCCAAACATTTAGGGAGAGGGGCCGATTCAACCATGTTATAGTTCATCACCATATTACAGTTAATTTTCAAGCCTACCGTGAAACTTTTAGGAGGACCAGCAAAAATTTAGGGGGGCGGTAAAAAAAATCTCCAAATTTAGTCCCCTTGACAATGCACATACATTTTTTTTCAGTGTTCCAGCTTATCTTGGAAAACTTTCTGGACCATATTGCTTGGAATAGTGTTGAACTGGCCGTCATATTCCGCATAATGCCTTGTCTGGATCAAATCAAATTCCTTCCAGTGGCACATAGTGCAATGTCGAGGAAGAAGGGAGCCTACAGAACCACAAGTATGTTGTGTTTGGCCAAAAAAAAAAAAAGTCTAAATAAGATTCAAAATATGGGAGGGAACATTATCGTGATGGACCATGTTTTCGCTGTCCCAAGTCCGATCATTTGAAATGTACAACATTACGAAGGGATGAAGAACTTCCTGGTAGTACCCCTTGGTAATGGTTTGCACCTTGTGGTACGAACTCATGAAGAACCACTCTATGCAAAGTTGAAGAAAACGGTCAGTATCACCTTTACAGTGCTGCGGATCTGCCATGCTTTTTTTTTTTTCCTGAAGGTGATGAATGTAGTCATTCCAAAGATTGCATCTTCATGTCTGGGTCATGCCCATGAGTCCATGTCTCATCATTAGCGATCATGGCGTTAAGGAATGTAGGAAGACTTTATGCGTTATCCAGCATGTCCTGTACGATTTCCAATCAGAGTTGTTTCTGCTAAATCGCTAGCGACTTGAGCATGAATTTCGCGGGCACTCTTCAAGCTCAAATTCTTGGACAAAATGGAATGTACCCATACAACATTTATACCGACATTGGTCTCAAGTTTTAACCCTTTAACGTCCAAAACTTTTTATTTTTTTCAAAATTGTTGGCTCGAGTGCGCATTACATTTTTACTTATGATCCCTAGCTTCATGAAAAAATAACCAAAAAATCCATCATCATAATCATCATCATCATTATACTTTTGTTTGGTAAAAAAATCGACCACGGTGCGTTTAGCGCACCTTATTAGTCATAAATGTTTTGTGGTTTATATTTGAAGCACTTATGGAAGTGATTTTTATTTTAGGGTAATACATGGAAATAACTGTAACTGTTGTACCTTGGAGAAAGGGAAATCATATTTACAGATGTTACGTTATAAATATTGTTAATTCCAACGCATAGAATAATAGTTTTTATTAACAATATTTCTTTGTCCTATTTATGTCAGTCATTTCCAAAACGTTTCTTGTCAACTTTCATCAGAGTTAACAATTGTTCATCAGAGTCTTGATAAGTGGGATCAACAACAGACTCATCTGAATCTAGATCTGAATCGAAATTGATGTCCATGGGGTCAGCTTCAGGCTGAGCGTCACTATTAGCTTCTAGTGTGAAGGGAACAGAGGGCATGTCCTCAGGATCTGTATTTCCCCCATAATGCGAACCTATCTCATCCAGTACGTTCTCCAGATATATATATTTCAGAAGAACGCCTGCCTTTCTGTCTTCGTGACATCGTGACCGAATACAGAAAGATGCGCTACAACAAATGCTTATTTCGGTATGTTAGGTTAGCAAGAGCACTGACCCACACTAGGAATACAATGCGCCAAAATAAAACTTAGTAAAGTAATCATTCGCAAAAGTTAATTTTTAGGTTGGTTAGCGGTAGATATCAAACAATAAGGAAACGTGGGGCCGCGGTGGCTTAGTGGTAGAGCGTTCACCTCTGGTGCTTGGGGTCCCGGGTTCGATCCCAGCCCCCATCAAGTGAACTTTGTGGTGGACAACACCGTGTGCGTTGATTTCCTCGGGGTTCTTCCATTTTATCCCACTTTCTTCATTCCACCATTTCATTCATCACTCATTATCACCGTCTCCTTTAGCCTAACCGGCATAACCGTGGGACGTAAAACTAAATTTTATTTCTTTTTTCAATAAGGAAATGTTGTTAGTAAAAAAAAAAAAAAGATCAAGAGAGTACTTCTGCCTCCAACTGCAGGCCAGGCATCTTGAAACTGGGAGTCGCTGCAAGCCAAAATTATAAACATTTACTTGGAAGAAAGGAGAAATAAGACTGTTCATGATCTATCCTAACTTATTCTTATCTAACAGACAGGGGTGCCCACAAGGGGGGAACATGACGCAAATGACGTCATGAGAATTTTTTGAGGAGATATTTTAATCTAAAATAATAATTGAAATTACTTCACTTGACGCAACGACAAAAAACGTAAAAACTAATTACTCAGTCAATTACTACATGATTATACCTTCGTGCTCCTCCTTCTTCCCCCATCCCCGCCAGCAAAATACCATAACCATTTTAATGAATGTTTTTTCTGCCTTGTAATCTGATTTTTTCCGATTAAACCGAGAACCATATTCAAATATAATCAAACACCTTCCCCCCCCCCAGAATTTTCTAAGTCCACCAAAATTTCTTGCCAGCATGGGTAGGCAATAATCTTCAAATACATACATAACGAAAATTCACTTAATACTTATTTATATAGGGATGAAAAAATAGTAATTTGCAAACAGAAAAACAGAACTATTTTTAGAGTCAATTGGAAACACTAACTCTTTCCCTCACGGAACTACCTCCCCCCCCCTCGACTCGCCTCGGCTAAATAAAGACTAATTTTAACATAAATAAACATTTAAAAAAAAATCAGGAAATTACCGATTATAAGTGAATATCCAGGTGTATAGAGAATTTTAGCTCAGTTAAAAAGTAAAATAAATTTTAATTAAGTGTACTGGAAAAAGAGGAATTGCTCTGATTTTTTTTAAAAAAAGTGAAAGTTTAAAATCAGAGACGAACAAAAGAAGGGATAGTCAAGTTTTGTCTTGTTGAGGATAGTGGAGCATCACAGAAAAATCGTTACCAAGCGAACAAAAGAAGGGATTGCATAATTCAAAGTTGATTAATATAACACATGTTTTGCCTATCATACTACCTATTAATCTTAGTGTCTAGTTTTAGTATTATTTTAAGTTTGCGATGTCTAGTTTTAAAAATAAAAGTATTTAACATTGAAAAACGGTATTTTGCCTACTTTTACAAAACTGATCAAAATGTGCAACTTCTAAATATTATCCAATCTTCTTGAAATTTGTTATATACATGTTTGCCATCTCTGAAACTCGGGACATAAGCAAAGTTTGCAAAAATTTTAGTTTTATTTTATGCCTTACAAAATAAAAGATTCTAAGATGTACAAAGATTAATTATCAATTTTACGTTGAAATAAAATACATTTAAAGTTTGAGTGATTGCAATGTGAGTTTTGAGTCTTTTTTTTTAACCAATGATCTCCCATATTGTAAGGGGAAGAGGTGTAAAATTAAGTGTGAGGGGGATGCTTTGTTAATTAGAGGGGGAATTGGCGTTACAACCTTTTGGGAGGATTAGCACCTCTGTTAACAGAAACTAACTGAAATTAGTATGAAGTAGCATGAAAGGAAGAAGCAAATAGTAAAGGGAATGATTTTTTGTTTTATCTTGAAAAGCAAGCAATGGGTATCTTCCACACTTCGATCCCAGCGTAGATTAGGTTAAATTATGTCATGATTTGATAACGTGAAAATTGCATGAATATATTAATATTAGGAAATAATCCTTTTTTCAAACTCTTAGGATGTCGTTTTTGATAGGATGAGGGTGTTAAATTATAATTACATAACAGGTCTGAGATAGGAAGATAGCCAAGCATCATCAAACCTTGTAAATCCGGCCATGTCCTAATTCTTTTGAATGTACCAATTTACGTGCATAGCTGGTTTCAGCGCACACTTACTTATAACATCTAAGCCATTCATCCTGTATTAAAATTATTTCGTGCACATATTAATATAAACCACAATTTATCAAAAACACATAACGAAATCGAATAGTACTTGTGTACAGATATTTGATATCAAACCAAAATCCACATGAAATTCACAAAATATTGACTTCAATTTTAGGCAGATCACATATGCATATTTGGTAGTCATTTTCTGTACATCCATGAAAAACACCGAGAGATTCATGTTCTTTGAATTCTTTCGTAACAAAGTATCTAAAAAGATTACATTAATATTGGAAAGCTTAGCAGTAAATATATATATATATATATATATTGTAATGTATATAAATGTAATCTTTTTAGATACTTTGTTACGAAAGAATTCAAAGAACATGAATCTCTCGGTGTTTTTCATGGATGTACAGAAAATGACTACCAAATATGCATATGTGATCTGCCTAAAATTGAAGTCAATATATATGCAGGAGCTGATGTAAAGATTAACAGCCTCATACTCTTAAACGCATTCTGGTTACATTTGTAACCACCAGATCAGTTACTTTGATAGCAGGTAGTGCGATCTGTTGGCAAAACAGTGTAGATGTGTAGTGGTTATTTTCTGAAGCAAAGGGCATATCGAGAAACATCCCTATGGAGTATGGTCGAATTATTATTGTAAATAGATTTTAAAGGCAATGGTTACTTAATCGACCACAAAATGTTTGCGATGCGAAGGTTCTGCATGATTAAAGTTGTCACTTGTTCGATAACAATATTAGTTTGACTTGTTGAGGGAATATCTGGGGCCCCCAACGCCTGTTGGATATAATGAATAGTCTCCACTTGGGTACCACCAAGTTTTTGGCAAAACTTAATATACATGCGCTGCTCAATTCGTTCCGTCATATAGCACAAATTACATATTCGACCAGGGCCATTATATCCGCACTCAAAGATCGACTGCTCGAAACTGACACTTTCTACGAGCAAGTAAAATTTTACATACACAGTGCACGCGCATAAATGTCCCTTACATATCTCCACAGACTGACGGTACCAATATTTCATTTGTTTATGCACGAAAAATGAAGGTTCGATATTTTTGAACATATCTCGTATATTGTAAATTGGTTGTACGTTATCGAAATCTTATGTATTTTTTTCTGATTTTCACATTTCCATTCACGTTATTTTATTTTGACCATCTGACAGGACCAGACCATTGGGCAGAGAATTTCCAATTATGTAGTGGAAAAAACCAAAGCCCTATTGCACTGTATACGTCATCTTCGGAGATACACCATAACCCAGTATTATACTGGTGGTACTATAAGCTCAAACCGAATTCCATGAAAATTGCTAACAACGGACACACAGGTAAGATCTATACGTATTGTGTATGCGTATTATCAAGGTTATATATGTTTTTGATAAAACATGCATGTTATATATTAAGTTAAGAAATAACTATACACCTTCATGTACTAGTACAACAATACATTACATTGACTTTGTTAGGACTACGTTGCATAGCGACTAATATGACCTGCATTGTGCGAGGAAAATGTAGGTAAATTTCGAGATTTCTAGTGAGTGAAATATGTATAAAAAGCTTTTTATTTTTAGTTATTCATAATACAGTATAACAATATTAAACTTTTTATTTTTTTTTAAAAAAAAAAGCAATTTGAGTAGTCAAAGGTCATCTAAACGTTGGAGTGAGAAGGATATAGATCAATCTAACTAGTAAGATTTCCAATAGACTGGGTTAAAAAAGAAAAAGGAAAAAGAAAAATGAAGGAAACGCAATTTCAACTGTAAAAGTTGGTGTAAAAATTACAGTGAAAGGAATACCTGTAAATTTTTGGGGTTTTCAATATAAGAAACTTAACGGAATTCAAAATCAATTTTAATAGTAAAAGCTGTTGAAGTAATAGTAAAAGCTGACGCTGTAAATATCAAAGTACAATTTTAATAGTAAGAGAAATACAGAAAGCAAATTAAGAGATTTTTCAATAGATAGAATATTTATGAAGAACCAGTTGAGAATGCTTCAAGAGTATTGACAGAACAAACTTTAAAAGAATTGATTTTTCTTATTAACTTCTAACGTCTTTATACTAATACTCATTAAACAATTCTTGTTATACATCTATCCATTTATAATTTCCTCGAGTACTAAATTTTTCCACATGTTTTGTTTAAGAGTCCTGTTAAAATGTTCCACGATATGTTATTTTAAGAAGACACATGTTCAAAATGAAGGGCTCAAAATTGAACAATTCGCAAAATATCATCTATGACTTACAGTTCTCGAGATATGGCTCCTTAAGTCTTCCGAAATCCGAACTTTTGGGGGCCAATATCTCGGGGGTGGTAAGTCGTAGAGAGATGATACTGGTGTTGATCAATACCTAAGAGGATGGTAAACATGTTGGTACCAATAGTACCTGGTGGTCATTGGCCAAACCAATGGCCAGTTGGACAGTGGACACCGGTTACTATTTGGTAGCAAAATGTTCACTATCCTCCTAGGTATTGATCAACACCAATATCATCTCTCTATGACTTACCGTTCCAGAGATATGGCTCCTTAAATAACCCAAAATCGGAATCTCTTCATTTTTGAACCCGGCTACGAAGTTCTTCACTATTGTCTTATCTTTGCTCCCTATGCTTCAATATCTCAATTGTTTTTCGATTATGACATCACGCAAGCAAAATAGTGAAGCGTCTGCGTTTATAGCCCAATCTTTCTTTCTAGTAGCCTTGCGTTTTTACTCAGATTCCTGTAGACACACGGACGGTTGAACATAGCCGTTTAAGAGTTCCTATACTTGTACGTAGCATAGTTTGGAAGACTAAAATGCGATAGAAATGTTCATAAGCAATAGAAATAAAAACACGAAAAGTTTGCACATATAATAATGTAGTATGACATTATTTTCAGCTGTCATCGTAGGAGACTGGGGTGAGAAAAAGCCATACTTTTGGTCTAGTCCCCAGCATGATCACTACCTCTTTGAACAACTTCATTTCCACTGGGGTCCTGACGACACTTTGGGAAGTGAGCATAGTTTAAATAACAAAAAGTAAGTAGTTAAACCATATAATTTCTTTATTATGTAACAATAGAACGCTAGTCGCTTAACATTAGCAGTTATTCAATTCTTAATTGACTAGAGCAGTAGTAGTTGACTGACGTAAACAATATGTTAAGTCATTGGACACTAGCCATAGGGAAAGTGACACTAGCATTTATTCAATTCTTAATTAACTGGAGTAGCAGTAATTGATTGACATAAACACATTAAGTCAATAGTAGTTCAGATAATGAATGTGGTCTTTGTTACTCACTAAAATTCTCTCACGATGAAAAAACGTTTCAGATATATATATATGAGTGAACGATGAAAGGCTCTTCTGTTCTTGTGACACTAGCCATAGACAGAGTGACGCTACTAGTATTTCAAGTCTCAACTGACTAGAGCAACAGTTGATTGACGTAAACAATACGTTAAGTCACTTGACACTAGCCATAGACAGAGGGACACCAGCAGTTATTCAATTCTCAATTAACTGGAGTAGCTGTAGTAGATACACGCAAACAATATGTTAAATCACTGGACATTAGCCATAGACAGAGCGACACTACCAGTATTTCAAGTCTCAACTGACTAGAGCAGCAACAGTTGATTGACGTAAACAATACGTTAAGTCCCTTGACACTAACTATAGACAGAGGGACACTAGCAGCTATTCAATTCTCAATTGACTAGGACAGCAGTAGTTGATTGACGCATAAATACATGACGGTGTGTTTCATGGCAGTTAAGAATTCTGTGAATAATATAGATGTTCGTGAATAATACGTTGTAAAAAGTTATTTTATAAAGGATGTAAACCTCGTTTGTTTGTAATTTAGTAAGTTTACAATGAATATAAAGTTATCAATGAGGGTTCGTACTTCAAAAATGATGCTTAAAAGATTATGTATTGAATAATAATGAAGCACACTTCGAACATTTGATCTTAGGAACTTCACTTAATATTATGATACGCCTTTAATCCTTTATTGGGCAGTGTAGCTCTCAAGCAACATCGCATTCTATTGCGTTATCCGCACGAATTATAACTTCAGTGATCATTTTGTTGGCATTATTGCTTTCATACAATATTCATATACATGATTTGCGGGTCGATTCTTTAGATACTTCTAATTTTCGTCAACAGGGGCAGTCAAATGTAGTATTGTAGAAGCTTTATCTCCTACGTTCCGCGAAAGTTCTTATTTTTTATTTCTGGTTTCTTGTTCTGTAGAAAATATTTCAACGAAACTGTTGGTAATTAGTGAGAGTATTCTTATGATATTTTACCACAACATGGTAATGCTGCTCAGTAGCTACACATAATACCTATTTTATGGCAATGTTGCTTTGAAATAAACATCCTGTATTTTGTAACTAAAGTACAAAAATACTTTGAAAAGTACGAAATTATGATCAGGAATACATGGTTCAACCATAAAAGCAAACTAAGCATTTTAATGATAATGCTATCAATGCTTGCCAATTAAGGGGTTAATTATCTTAAGTAGTTTCGTAGCTGATAGATAATTAATTTTAAATGCATTCTTTTAAGTGAATAAAGGCCAATTTTGTATATTTCTTACACATTTTTTCTTACAGAAATAGTTTTATTTTCATGTTTTCGAAAGTTTATAAGACATATCATTAAAAATAAGTATACTGTTCTTCATAAAAGAACAAACATCATTCAAAATTGTTATGGTGAGTGTTTAACAGTTTCTCATTCTACAAGTTTTAATTAAAATTTTGAGTCATTATACGATAAACTTGAAATGGAAACTTCTTAAGTTCAAAAAGTATAATTAAAGCTAAATCAGTTCATAGCCTGTAAATTTACAAGCGTCAATCAACTTTAATGGTCACCGTTTAATATCTTCATCATGAAAATCAGTAAGTTCACAAGTAGTCTGAATGACACTTATTGGTTGTCACATAACAAATTTTACAATTAGTTTGTATAAACCAATTACGTAATAAAATATTATTTTAAACTATGTTTTTAAGTTTTTCCAGATAAGGAAGGTATTTTTGTTAGAATTGATATTGTTTCTTAATTATCCAAGAGCCATCCAGGAAAAAAAAACTTTTGGTGCAAAATACAATCGAAAAATTTGTACAAAAGATTTATGATAAGTACATGTTTTACTCTACTTTTCAATATGCGTGTATTCGTCAGACATGTTCAAGGACTTATCATAGCATTATATCAAATTTTTGTACACCGCCATTGTCAGGGGTCCTACATGGTCCATGGCTTGGGCTGGTGAGCCATGGGGCAGCACATTTTCTCAGATATGGATATGACACGCGATTTTACATTTGTGAATATCCCAAGTGATGAAAATCTTCTTGGCTGGAAACAATATTTTAGTTATGAATTTATGTTCATTATGTTTCTTCTTCCATTGTTGACATCATATTCTTCTATCGTAGTTTCAAAACTTTTCCATTCTTAATTAATTTCCAGAATTATTGATTTGCAATGCTTATCAACCCAGCCGCCAGCCCAAGTTATTTATGAGTTTCGTTGTTGTGATAAACTTGAATTATTATTCTTGAGGTTGGAAGCTAGTTAATAGCTTAGAAGAAGCTTGTCAGCTGTAACTGATAATACTTCTTTCTTGTACAAGTGTAGCCTAAGATACACGAAAGATAGTGAGTACAGAAAACATTTTTATACCTAAATTAGAAAAAAAAATTGCATAAGATACTTTTTCCAAGTTGCATAAAGTGATACAAGAACTCTCAAATAATCTACATTGGTATTTACTGATATTGATGACATTATTTAAAATGAGCTGGGCGGCAAAAATATAAAATACGGCCTTGATCAGGGACGTAAGTAGGAAATTATTTCGGGGAGTCCAAACTCAATATAGGATAAATTATATTGAAATTTGTAAAATTAGACTAAACTTACAGAGAAGTCAGGATTTCGGGAGGTCCGGACCTCCACACCCTGCGTACGTCCCTGACCTTGGTCACTATACTCTGTTGCTCACAATGTATTCAAAGCGTCTTTGATTTCATCAGCTAGAAGAAAATACTTTATGTACGAAGTATTTCAACTTCCAGAGCAAGTGGGCACTAAAACCATTATGATACTTCGCAATTCACAGTTGGGAGGATTCTCAATTTCGTCAGGACCCACAACTTGACATCAGCATTGTTCTGCTACTTGGTTCAAACTGCTGATAAACTCAAAAGAGTTGGTTGAATACATGGTTGAATATATCTGCGGCATCAGAGTACAATCATGGTATAGGCAAAGTGGGATCACGCGATGATAAATGTTTATTGTATATGTATGGTGAATATGTTGAAAACGAGTAAGGTATATAGTTTCTGTATTATAAATATATATATATTTTACATATCACTTGTATTTTTTGAGTGGCCCTCGTAGTTATGTGCTGTGTCTATTTATTTAAGCCTATTTCTTTCAATACAAGATTAAAAATTAAAGAAAGTAATGTGTGTAAAATTAACAACTTGAAGGTAAGTATAGAGAGACCTAATTAGATAACAAGAATTTTACAAGATGGTAGAATCGACTTACAGACTGACAAAATGTTCTTAACGATATGACCTGTTTCGAAATGATTTATTACGAAAGGATTGAACTTTTATGAAATACGTTAGATAAGTTGCTTTGATATTTTATGACTTTATTTCTTCACAGATACCCATTGGAAATGCACATAGTGCATTGGGCTACCAAATACGGAACACTTAAAGCTGCAGCCATGCGTCCTGCTGGACTTAGGGTGGTTGCTTCATTTTTCCGGGTAAGAACAAACAAAAACACCTCTCATACTTTACTTATGGAACAAGAATTTGAGCATTGACACATATATTCCAATATTACTTGATGCAAAGAATATTTCCATTCCAATATTTCGTTAAAATTGTTGCTGATATTACTGAATTCGAAATATTTTATGAAGATACTGTAAGGAAAGAAGGTAAAATTACACTAAGAACGTTAACTTAGTTTTCTTAAATGTGATTTCCAAACTCCCGTTTCTAAAAATCAGGTTAGAAGGGTTGTTGTTGATCCTCATTCTACTTCATTGCTATGAGGATTTTTCTTTCAATGATGGTTTCTGCGGAAACGTTCATTTTTTAATGAAATTTCTATTTTAAAAAATGAATTATGGACCAGTATTGCACAAGCCCTATTAAATCACTTAAGTTCAATGAGAATCAAACATGAGGTATTACAAAATTACAATCTCTGATGACTTAATTCAGCAAAGCCACGATTATCCGCGAGTACCGCGATTTTTTTTTTTTAAACCCTACTGCAATGGCGTTCAATTATTTTTCATAAGTAGTTGCTGCGGACTGACACTTCGCATGCAAATAAATACTCTATGGTCTAAAATATAAAAATAAATTGCATTCTAAAAATTAAAATTTCCAACAATAGTACCCGTTTCGAAGTGCAACTCTATTCTGATAAGCAGAAGCTGATTGTAGTTAAGGAGAGGAAAAACGAAAATTGAGAAGAGTTGTACAGTACATGGTTTAAAAGTTTTATTATGTTTTTTTTTTTTTTTTCGCAGAATAAAACGGTTTTTTGATGAAACTTTTTTTTCGTGTTTGCACCTCATTTTTAATCTTTTTTCGGGTTATCAGCGATATTCGCTGTCCGCGGTGCCCTTGCCACCCAATTCCCCGGTAATCGCGGCTTTACTGTACATGATTTTCCTACATGAAAATGCAGAATATCCACATTATAATCATGGGTGTCAGCATTTAACGGTACTGGGTTCAGTTCCTTGTTCGGTACGCTATTTATTTAAAATGATTAATAGTTAGATTCAGTTATTCGGGCATTAATTCACAATTTAGCCGTGGCTAGCATGAAACGTCAACCAAGAAAAGGAAGTCTCATACTCATCTCAATTGGTACGTGAGGTTGAATCAACAACAAGGTACACATTTACCTCACTCACCATCTTCTGTACTTCCAAACATATTCATAGTGACAGTGAAATATTACTGTGATTTAAAACTTTGATGACAATCATTCCGATGACGCGATTATATGTTACAAGCATGCGTATGTAAGTATAAAGAATTTCAAATTACACTTTATTCTGACAAACACATTAATATAACGAAACCCAACTTCATATATACATTGTGAAATCAAAATTCGTATCAGAACACCATATTTCAAAAAAATAACGAAATCAAACTTTTAATTATTGAAAGATATTATTTATTCGTTTAAGGAATATGTAATATCAATTATATAGTAAGCACATAGTATATGAAAACTTTCACTACTAACACCAATTTTGCGTAAAAGAAACCTTTTATTTTATATATTTTTGTTGACTTGCGTATTAGCCCATTTTCAAGTAATTATCACTGGAATAATAATTATAATATTAGCCCTTTTTTTATATGCTAGCACTTATTTCCACTAACGATAATTGATTCAAACACTCATTTTATTAATTTATATTCTTTGCACTTTCCACTGAACACTGCACACACTTCACACGCGACTTCAAATTGAAGAAAGGGGAGTGTGGTTATAATACTAGATTCCATTTCACTAAGGTAGACTTTGCTGAATCATACAATGAAAATTCTTGTTCCTTTCGTTTTGCTATATCATGACGTGGCAGTATTTATCCTCTATTTAGAGATTCTAAATAGAAGATAAATACTGAACACATTAATTGTTCCTCCAAGTCATCTGGATAGTTAGGTCGATGTACGTATCTGGACACTTTTCGATGAACAGTCTTTTCGATGTTTAGTTCACTCGAAATAGAATCTCTAAATGCATCACTGCAAAGTCACTTTTCTCTATGCAATAAGAATGAATTTTCCGTTATGATGCTTCATTCTGAAAAACATTATTGCAGAAAGATAAAAATAGTATGAATTGTGGAAAAACAAAGACATTACAAATTATAAACACATAAAAGTACATTGATTTAATGTACTGTTCTTCTAAGTTCTATCATGTAGTGAATTCCCATTATTGATCAGACTAATACTTCTTGCTTTGACGTGCCAATGTTTCTTTTGGAAAATATGTGCCAGAAGGCATTTTAAAATTACATATTACGCGTAATAAAGCCTACAACTATTTGTTTTATAATTTTCTGAAGTACACGCAACAAGATGTTCAATTGTCACTTGTCTGTTCAAGGTTGGGATTTATAGACACACGGTAATTTCTAAATATGAAAAAACAATAGCTTCAGCATACCATTGTAAAGTAGCAATATTAAAATGTTTATTTATTGTATTCTGAAACTATTTATCTCCCATTGCTGGTACTAATCTAGTACGTATTAACCTTATCTCCCTCGGGAAGGCACTCTCCAGTCAGGGAAAGCGTTTACTATGACTAGAGCTCCAGAGAACACTCCCTCCCCCGAAAAACATGCCTGAAAGAAACATTCATCTAGAATGATCATTTAACACTCTTTCGTCATGTAAAATCTTTGTTCCGAACAACTATCGGTAGTGAACGGCTGAATGTCCTGTCTTCTGGGCGTTCACCGTGAAAGAATAAACACCAGAAAAGACAGTTTTCTGGATGAAGTCAAATTTGCTTTGCAGTCTTATCGCCTTCAGCTAGCGTTCAAAACAGGAGGAGCAAAAATAAATGAGAAAGTATGTAATTGGATGAAAATTATGTTTCTGCTCTCATAATAACATCACAACAAAATGGATAACAGCACTGATAATATATTGTGCTTATTTAATATCACAAAAATATTAGTTTGTAAGAAATATGTCCCATTGTTCTTGGTCATACACATTTCATACTGTGTATATATAAGGTACACTCAACAACCAAAAAAGTTTATAAAAAATACAAAACTTCGACAAAATTTGTGCTTCTTTGTTATTTCTTGGTGGTGTCCTAGAACTATTACCAGATGGGCCTGGCACTTCTGCTCGTGAAAGGAATGCTGAGAATCAGCGAAACAAGATGGAAGCACCCTTGCAGGTTTGCAACAACGTGGAGCAGCGTAGTGTCATTATATTTCCGTTAGATGAAGGATTGGCACCAATCAAAATTCACTGTCGGATGTCAGTGCAACATGGTGAAAGTTGTTTGAGTCGAACACAAGTGTACAAATGGGCAGATAAGTTCAAACTCTTCGCGATGCATTCATTCCAGGCCCACCTGATGATAGTTCTAGAACACCACCAAGAAATAACAAAGAAGTACAAATTTTGTCGAAGTTTTGTATTTTTTTTTACATCCCTTTTCCGGTTATTTATTGAATGGACTTTGTATAATGATAATCAGGTTTGAAATGACTTTACTTACCTCTTAATAGCCTAAGTACATAACAGTAGTGGAAATCAGAATGACCTATTCGAAATTACAATAACCTAACTTACTTTGCCCCTCTTTGAAAAAAAAAGCCCTGCCCTCTGCATATAATATTAGTTTTTGGTATGGGAAAGCGTGTGGGTGGGAAGCAGTGAGTGAGTGTCATAGGTATATCACTTTTCTTTTTTCGCTTAGGGTTCCAAGAAGGTGTCAATTCTGCCCTGGATATAATTATAGTTTTCCCTAAAATACTTCGAGTATTCTAGGGCTCTCAAATTATCATTTAGTTTCGCTATACTGGTGCTAATTGTGTTAAGTGTAGTCCAATAACTAAATTACCATACGTTATTATTATTATTTTAATTTTCAGATCTCGGAAAAGAACAACACTGATCTTGATATCCTGATCGAAGCGTTGAGGAAAATAGTTGAAGTGGATACAGAAATAGAAATAGAGCCCATGTTTCTGGAGCAACTGATGCCCACTTTCAACAAATATTACTTGACGTACAACGGGTCATTAACTGCACCACCATGTATAGAGACGGTGGAGTGGATTGTTAATAAAAGGCCCATTCCAATATCAAGTTATCAGGTACTTTTTTCTCGTATATAGAGCAAAAATTTAGTCTTAGAATAAGCTGCAGCTGAATTGATGTTTGATCTTAAGCTGCTCTCACGTCGCTCTATTTCCTCTGTGCTTTCGCTTCCACTTCAATATGAGTCTCAGTTCCAGAGTCAGACCCGAATTTCTCAGAAAATCTATTTCTCTTAGTATATTTTGTTCAAAGAGTGCTGAAGAACATTAGAACTGCCAGATCGAACAAAAGGAAAGCCCGGAGACTACCGGCATTTGTGTAAGTGGGATCACAATTTCAAATTGAAGATTTTTTTTTCATGCTATCACCACCATTGCTTCTAACCACTATTATTTATTACTAAAACTAATATTACTACTAAGAAAACGTATAATGTGCCGAACAAAGTAAAAATAGCACAAAAGATTAGTTACTTGAGATACCTACCTTATTATTCATACATTTTAGAGCTCCTTGCTGCGTGAAGAAGAGTCCTGTTTGCATTTTCCAGAACTATTTTGAGGAAACCTTGATAGGTAATTTTCAACTTAATCTCAACAGAGATTTGGGCCTCGTATTGACATTCTCTTTCTATGATCTGACCAAAAAGCTTTCATTACACTAAACATTTGTTCGATATATACATTATTGACTGGTATAGCGAGAATATACTAGATAGGTTTGGTCCATCTGATTTCTCGTCAAACGCACTCCATAATCTACATTTATTATATTTCCTACCAACTGTTGATATAGATTTCAAAACAAAACTTATTGTACAGTTCCCTTTCCATCGAAACTAAGTCTAAGTTCCGTTTCCATCTCTATCAATTCGTTAAATGAAAACAGTGTTGCCGCGTGATAATGCAGAGTAACAATGAAAAAAGTTTAAATAGCCTTTTTTTCGGTAAAAATATAACAATAATTAAGAACAATAAATATATAATATTTAAAGCCATGGGTTTAGTTCGTTGTTCGATAGACTTGGAGCATCTATCTCGAATTTGGACACTCCGGGCGGCGCTCGAAGGTCTGGTAACCTTGCTGACTCATTCTTTTGCGGGTGAGGTTAGATTTACTTCAAAGTTGCACCACCCGAGCGTGACGTAATGTCATGTGGTATTACCATGGAGGCAAAGGTAGAACAAAACGAGCCCTGTTGGATTTCTAACCCCCTTCGCTCGCTCAGTATGTTTTGTAACGTAAGTAAATCACTTTTTTTATCAATAAAGTTGTGTGTGCAAAGTGAGCTAATTACCACATGACACTACGTGACGAACGAATGGTGCAACTTCAATGTAAATTTAACTACATCCTTCTTTTTTTATGTTTATCTTTGATTATTTTAGCGGATGACTCTAGCAACATTCTGCTAAGACATTTTAAATTGACTTCTTTCCTTTTATTCTTTGTTTATTTGTTTGTTTCTGATTATATGGAATCTTAAAAAGGCTGAATCGTTTTGACAACATGACAAGGAAGTTACTTTCCTTATTTGACTTTGTTTTATTATATGTAACGTCTCCTTTTCTTTTTCTTCTTCTTTCCGTTTTTCTTCACAATGTTAGTGTGCTATATACTTGTATGTATAATCCTGATACCATTAAATGTGCGTGTATTTTTCCACAAAGCTGTCAGTGGATCTGAAATAAGATTATTATTATTAACAATAATATTAATATACTGGAACAAAGGTTAACTCAGAATCTGTACAACTGAATCTTTCCTGCTCATTAAAAGACATTTCCATGTCAATTTCACTTTTAATAATATTGTTTTCGATTTACGAAGAACTAGTAATACTTACTGTAAATAATTTTAACCTTTATTAAGATGCCATAGTGCTGCTTGAGAAAAATCTACAGAATGAAGAGACAATTTTTGTAGGGATTTAAGATTTATTTATTTTATGTTGTTATTATTGTAATTATGACATTATTATTGAAATTAAGGTATTAATTTTTCTGTTCCTTTTGCTTCAAAGAATGTAGCACATCTAAACTTTTTTTTTAAAAAATTGTTTTCCAGGTAAATCATTTTCGCAAGCTCAAAGATCATTCAGGAAAAATAATATCACATAACTTTAGACCACTGCAACAAGTCAATGGGAGAATTGTACAGCAAATACGATGACGTACCGTTTCTTTTAAAGGAAATGGTTTGAGTTTTGGTATTTATAGAATTTGGCTGTGTTCAAATTCCATATGAAGTTCCCCGTTATATACGCTCCAGCTCTCTCTCTCTCTCTCTCTCTCTGATTGGCACAAGTGTTGATCTGCAAGACCACATAAAAAGTGTAAAGTTACGTTACTGTACGTGTGTACATATTAAGCAAATGTAAATAAAGTTGTGATTTAATTACAATAGGATTTTATTAGACTAAGGTAGGAAGGATAGCTGCTTAGTTCAGAATGCCACTAATTTTCGAAAGCATTGACTGACATAACTTTAAGCCAATACATATTGTACTAAATATTAGCCAATTCACTCATATCTTACAGTTCCAAACACTTTTTTTCTTTCTTCATATCATACATTACGTAGCAAAGATAGATGCCACGATTAAGAATCAAAATACCAACTTCTATTCTAGAATCAAAATATCAACTTCTATTCTAGAATCAAAATATCAACTTCTATTCTAGAATCAAAATATCAACTTCTATTCTAGAATCAAAATATCAACTTCTATTCTAGAATCAAAATATCAACTTCTATTCTAGAATCAAAATATCAACTTCTATTCTAGAATCAAAAATATCAACTTCTATTTATTCCAATACTGTGCTTCATTATCTCCGTCAAGATTTGTGAGGTTGTGTCTGTACAGAAATGTAACGGAACTTAATAAGCTCAAAAATATACGTAATAAATTTGTATATATTTTAAGGTATTGAATAATAATATTTATCGTAATTATGCACAAATATAAATGAAAAACAAACACTGACAAAACAATATACAACTTCCATCTGGATGTTTCGATATTGCATCGGAATCTTCATCAAGCAAAGCTTTTCTAAAAGTTAAAAATTTTTCACCTGTCTTTTATCTGCCTCTTAATGCTAAATGAGACACAGAGTCCTTTCATTTGCTCAGAAAACTTTCATTTTCATTAGAAGCAACTTTTAATTCTGACTTTCATTATTTTAACAAGCAAATTATATAATTAGAAGATCACTTACATCTAATATGTATTTAATTGGAAAATCACTTACATCTAATGTCTATATAATTTGGAAGTTCAGTTAATTTATTGTTTGTATAATTAGAAAATCACTTACATCTAATACCGAGACCAGCCATTTTCACTGACATATTACGATATTTAAGACAGGATATTAATACACTAGTAGATATAAAGTTATTCTGAAAAGATTACTTTTTATCCCGAGAGCAAAATTGCTCACCTATGCGACTTATTTTGTAATTAAGTATTTATACTTTAGTATTTAAAACAAGTGAATTTTGTTTCACGGTGTGAAAATACAGTAGACTTTCAAACTATGTGAATTCAATATTCAAACTTGAAGTAGTACATCGATAACTGTTGGTTGCAATAGAGGAATAAGATCAAAGATAGAACCTGTTCCTTGGACGTTGTATCCATCTCGAAGAGTCATTACTTGCAATATCTTACAGTTTTTGCTCTATCGAAATCAGTGGTTCCCCCCCTTATGTCCATACGCACCCCCCCAATTGTCTATCCATAGGTGTTCTTCCATGAAAAAAAATATTTTCGATTAATTTTTACACCCCCTCAAACATATTTATATAGGTTTTTACCCCCCCCCCCAAATATTTCAATGACGCAGTTTGCGTCATAGCCCCCCCCCCTTGTGGGCACCCCTGTGGAAATTAATATTAAAACAGAAAGTGCTAACCGATGATTATCACTTCCGGTGACAATAGAGAAAAAAACAGGGAAACATATATATGATATAAAATGTTTGTCGATATCTATTTCAGTTTTATCTATTATGCGATCAGTGTTATAACCAAAAATCGTACATTTTTACCACCTCCAGTTCAACAAATAGATAAAAAAAAACTCATTCTTTCAACAGTAAGTCTGTCAAAAAATAACTTTTCGATGTCTCTTACCGTTTTTACTCTATGGAAGTAAATATTGATACCGGAAGTATTAATAAATTTCAACCACTTCCGTTTTTAGTAGAGTATTGCGTTTATGATCGAATGTGCTCTTAAGGCATTTAATAGATTACAAAAACTGTTTGTAGCCATCTATGACCATTTCTATTCTATGGTAATAAACGTTTAAACCGGAAAAGGTTGGTTTCTACCACTTCCAGCTTGTATAGAGTTTAACAAAGGAGATGGAACATACTCTTAGAACGCTAAAGCCAAAGTAATAGCAAATTTTTATCCTCTTCCGGTTTTGGCAGAGTGTTGGAGGTCATGATGTCATGTTGTCTTGAGACGCTAAGCCAATTGCAAAAAATCGCTTGTCGCTTTTGTTCTACTTCTATCAATGTTGAAACCGGAAATGATTTATTTCTACCTTTTCCGGTTTGAATAAATTGTTAGGGTTGAGGTGATTGTCTAGCTAACTACAGCTTTTTTTTATCTGGATTCAATTGACTTAACTTTAGTCTCAAATTAGGTTCAAAATTAAACTTATTTCTGTATTTGTTTATGACATACATAATAAAAGATAATACACATTCAAAATGGCAAACACCAATAGAAATTTTACAGCTCTACCAAATGAAGAATGTCAAGAAAGCTTCTAGGCAGGATTTTTGACTCGGTCACATATATATATATTATCTGAAGCAATCTAATAGTTTCGCATAACATCGCAGAAGTTGCGGATACAATCCTGTAATGGCTCCAGTACCACCAGTGGTACCCGTAACATAGATTGAGAAATATGGTCTGGACAGTTATAAGGTAACTTACATCTAACTTTAATATCGAATGTAATTAGAAGATTACTTATATCAACATCTGAATAATTGCAAAACCACTTAGTTTAACGTCTGTATAATCAAAAAAATCGCTTACATCTAATATCTAGAAAATTGTAAGATCACTTTCGTCGATGTGTATATAATTGAAAAATCATTTATATTAATGACTATATAATCGGAAGTTCACTTACTATACTACTTGTATAATTGGAAAATCACTTACATCTAATGTCTGGATAACCATAACATAACTTACATCTAATATCTATACAATTAGAATATCACTTACATTCAATGTCTATGTAATTAAAAGATCACTCACGTCTAATGCTTATAAAAATTAATACGTGTTATGAAATTATTAATTTTACTTATTAATCTTCTTCTTTCCTTCTTTTGCTAGTAGATTCGCCATTTTATGTCGATGGCTAGGCCTTCATTCCATTTTTTTATTTTTCTTCAGTTTGTTTCATACCTTCTTGCTATAATATTTTCAATTGTACAAGCTTTGCTTTACTAGACTTAAATCCGATTTAAAACTACTTGTTGAGCAAAACAATACGTTCATTGTAAATATTATGAACGTGTAACACTTTTGCCAACTGTCCACTTGACTTCATAGTGTCAAGAGTGTCTGATGAAGTCAAGTGGATAGTTGGCAAAAGTGTTACACGTTCATAATATTTACAATAAACGCATTGTTTTGCTCAGCGAGTAGTTTTAAGCCTAGTAAAGCAAAGCTTGTACAATTGAATATTATGAACGTGTAACACTTTTGCCAACTATCCACTTGACTTCATAGTGTCAAGAGTGTCTGATGAAGTCAAGTGGATAGTTGGCAAAAGTGTTACACGTTCATAATATTTACAATAAACGCATTGTTTTGCTCAGCGAGTAGTTTTAAGCCTAGTAAAGCAAAGCTTGTACAATTGAATATTATGAACGTGTAACACTTTTGCCAACTATCCACTTGACTTCATAGTGTCAACAGTGTCTGATGAAGTCAAGTGGATAGTTGGCAAAAGTGTTACACGTTCATAATATTTACAATAAACGCATTGTTTTGCTCAGCGAGTAGTTTTAAGCCTAGTAAAGCAAAGCTTGTACAATTGAATATTATGAACGTGTAACACTTTTGCCAACTATCCACTTGACTTCATAGTGTCAACAGTGTCTGATGAAGTCAAGTGGATAGTTGGCAAAAGTGTTACACGTTCATAATATTTACAATAAACGCATTGTTTTGCTCAGCGAGTAGTTTTAAGCCTAGTAAAGCAAAGCTTGTACAATTGAATATTATGAACGTGTAACACTTTTGCCAACTATCCACTTGACTTCATAGTGTCAACAGTGTCTGATGAAGTCAAGTGGATAGTTGGCAAAAGTGTTACACGTTCATAATATTTACAATAAACGCATTGTTTTGCTCAGCGAGTAGTTTTAAGCCTAGTAAAGCAAAGCTTGTACAATTGAATATTATGAACGTGTAACACTTTTGCCAACTATCCACTTGACTTCATAGTGTCAAGAGTGTCTGATGAAGTCAAGTGGATAGTTGGCAAAAGTGTTACACGTTCATAATATTTACAATAAACGCATTGTTTTGCTCAGCGAGTAGTTTTAAGCCTAGTAAAGCAAAGCTTGTACAATTGAATATTATGAACGTGTAACACTTTTGCCAACTATCCACTTGACTTCATAGTGTCAACAGTGTCTGATGAAGTCAAGTGGATAGTTGGCAAAAGTGTTACACGTTCATAATATTTACAATAAACGCATTGTTTTGCTCAGCGAGTAGTTTTAAGCCTAGTAAAGCAAAGCTTGTACAATTGAATATTATGAACGTGTAACACTTTTGCCAACTATCCACTTGACTTCATAGTGTCAAGAGTGTCTGATGAAGTCAAGTGGATAGTTGGCAAAAGTGTTACACGTTCATAATATTTACAATAAACGCATTGTTTTGCTCAGCGAGTAGTTTTAAGCCTAGTAAAGCAAAGCTTGTACAATTGAATATTATGAACGTGTAACACTTTTGCCAACTATCCACTTGACTTCATAGTGTCAAGAGTGTCTGATGAAGTCAAGTGGATAGTTGGCAAAAGTGTTACACGTTCATAATATTTACAATAAACGCATTGTTTTGCTCAGCGAGTAGTTTTAAGCCTAGTAAAGCAAAGCTTGTACAATTGAATATTATGAACGTGTAACACTTTTGCCAACTATCCACTTGACTTCATAGTGTCAAGAGTGTCTGATGAAGTCAAGTGGATAGTTGGCAAAAGTGTTACACGTTCATAATATTTACAATAAACGCATTGTTTTGCTCAGCGAGTAGTTTTAAGCCTAGTAAAGCAAAGCTTGTACAATTGAATATTATGAACGTGTAACACTTTTGCCAACTATCCACTTGACTTCATAGTGTCAAGAGTGTCTGATGAAGTCAAGTGGATAGTTGGCAAAAGTGTTACACGTTCATAATATTTACAATAAACGCATTGTTTTGCTCAACAAGTAGTTTTAAATCGGATTTAAGTCTCCTTGCTACTTTCTACTTCCTTATGTTAATTACACTACCTTATTCTAGATCCATAGCTTCCACCCAACTGGAATCATCTGCAATGTACTGTATATATTTATATATACCATTCCTTTTCCAATTCGGTCTTATTTCATCCTTATGTTTTTTTAGCCTGCTTCCCAATACCCTCTTTGTTTTACCTATGTAGCCACATCCTACAATCCTTGCAAATTATTTTATAAACTTGCTTGTTGTGAAATCTAAAGTGATTGCTACATTAAAACTTGCTCTCTCAAAGAAGCGACAATTTTCTTACGAACTGAGGGAAGAAGTATGTCTTCTTCTTATAAAAGTCAAGCGAAAACCGCTGGATTTTTGACATATAGTTTATGTCTCATGAACATACTGCAACAGTAATGAAACTGTCAAATAACTGTAGATTTTTAAAAAGGAAATAAAGTTTGTATATTGAGATGTCAGTTTTTTTTTATTTATTATTATTGTCATTATTTATTTATATTAGTTTAAAACCATGTGTATATAATGTCAAGGTATGTTTTAATCAAGGTAGTAATTATGGTGTTGTCTCGATCTGTAAATAACTTAAGAAAATATCTTCTGTAATAATAGTAAATAAATAAATAAAAGAAATACTGCACTTGCGAAATCCATCTTTGCCTTGATATGTAAATAACTTAAGAAAATATCTTCTGTAATAATAGTAAATAAATAAATAAAAGAAATACTGCACTTACGAAATCCATCTTTGTCTTGATCTGTAAATAACTTTAGAAAATATCTTCTATTATAATAGTAAATAAATAAAAGGAATACTGCACTTACGAAATCCACCTTTGTCTTGATCTGTAAATAACTTAAGAAAATATCTTCTGTTATAATAGTAAATAAATAAAAGGAATACTGCACTTACGAAATCCACCTTTGTCTTGATCTGTAAATAACTTAAGAAAATATCTTCTGTTATAATAGTAAATAAATAAAAGGAATACTGCACTTACGAAATCCACCTTTGTCTTGATCTGTAAATAACTTAAGAAAATATCTTCTGTTATAATAGTAAATAAATAAAAGGAATACTGCACTTACGAAATCCACCTTTGTCTTGATCTGTAAATAACTTAAGAAAATATCTTCTGTTATAATAGTAAATAAATAAAAGGAATACTGCACTTACGAAATCCACCTTTGTCTTGATCTGTAAATAACTTAAGAAAATATCTTCTATTATAATAGTAAATAAATAAAAGGAATACTGCACTTACGAAATCCACCTTTGTCTTGATCTGTAAATAACTTAAGAAAATATCTTCTGTTATAATAGTAAATAAATAAAAGGAATACTGCACTTACGAAATCCACCTTTGTCTTGATCTGTAAATAACTTAAGAAAATATCTTCTGTTATAATAGTAAATAAATAAAAGGAATACTGCACTTACGAAATCCACCTTTGTCTTGATCTGTAAATAACTTAAGAAAATATCTTCTATTATAATAGTAAATAAATAAAAGGAATACTGCACTTACGAAATCCACCTTTGTCTTGATCTGTAAATAACTTAAGAAAATATCTTCTGTTATAATAGTAAATAAATAAATAAATAAAAGAAATATTGCACTTACGAAATCTATCTTTTATTTATATTACCTATGTATATTTGTTTACTAAAACCGAATCCAAGCGCATAATTCATGGCTTATTTGTCTGCGTAATTCATAGGTTTTAGGTTAAACGCTACTTATGGACAACGTAATTGCGATTTCTTCAGTATTACTCAGAGATTGAAAAATAATCAAAATATTCGTTCTTGATAACCTAGTTACATAAGTTGATCCTTGTAGATGCTCACTCTATATCTTCAGTTCAATTTTGTTATTATTTTCTAAATGTTAACGTCCCTTTTCAGCTCTGAGGGTACAAAGATGATGTTTCAGGTACAGTTTGAACCGCTGTAATATATTCAATATTCTTACAGTGGGAATTGAACCCAAGGCCACGAGTACCAAAGGTGCGCGAGCTAGCCACTAAACCATCGAGAAGAACTAATTCAATTTTGTATTGTTAGTCTCAGGATTGTAATAATCAAGGATATTGTGCCAACCTTTGGGTTATTAATTTGAATATCATCTCTGGTCTTGTCATGCGCTGTTTGAGGCATAATACATTCTTTTTTCCATGAAATGTATGAAGGAAATTCATATGGAAATATTAATAATAAACACTATCTGCTCCATTTTACGTAGTGACTTCCATGAGGTAATTATCTTACCTATCTGTCTTTTCTTTGTTTTATCAAAACATTCGGCAAAAATTGTTAGTAATAATAGTTCGTCTATCTCTAGTCCTATACTAAACTGAACAGGAAAAGAAAGAATTGAATTTTTCCTGGAGACATGATTTTAGTTAGTCTTCTCGGGCTATTAGCCAAGTGAATGTATTGACATCTGACGTTTCGAATACAAACATTCCAGTCATCTTTACGGATTGTAATAAAGAAACCGTTTTACCTAGAAATCCAATCAGAAAACTACAATTAAGAAGATCTAGACCCAGATGGGAGGAGACAATATTAAGATGGATCTCGCAGAAATATGAGTACAAAGTAGAAATTGGATGCAGTCGGCTAAGGATAGAAGTCAATGGAGAGCTTTTGTGAATGCGGCATTGAACCTCCGGGTTTCATAGACCACAGTAAAAAGCAAATTAAGTTCTGGAAAGCACAATTTCAATGTTTTCGAGAAAGAATAAGAACTTTTTCTTTTAATAAATTGTTTCTGCCACATTCAATTTTGTATATATATATTTTATCTATATCGTGTATTTCGACATGGACGATGACACGAGTTCCTGAGTAAAAAAGAAATTCTCTCCTTCTTTCAATGCAATATTTTAGTTCACAATTTTGTTACGTGTAAGCTCTTGTTTTGCTTTATATGAGAAAGAATAACTGCCCAAAAGCATGTGTAATTTAACATTAGGTTAGATTAGTTATCTCTTAATTCTTATTTTTGCTATTGTGTGGAGTTATTGTACAGTAAAACCTGTGTTAAACAGATTCATTTCTGTAGTGGATAAGTTTCTACTGAATACAAGTAGAATTCAACTGGAACTAATACATTCCTTATCGCACTAACTAAAAGAGTAGCAGGGTCAGATAGCCAATGTAATAATATTATAAACAGTATAATTTATATTACTTCAACATTTCTATGCTATTTATTAGAATTCAGATTTTATTAAGGTTTGTCTAGTATTCAGTATACGTAACCAATAAAACATATGGACTATATTTTACAAGATAAAAATTGTACTAAACATTTTGTATTCCTAATAGACTGAAATAATTTCCGATATTTCAGACATTTTTAGCGAGTATCCATTCTCAAGGACTCATTGCTTAAATTACATAATGCAGTAATGTCTTCACGTGGTTTGTGCTTTTATTTTAACATTAATGAAAATTACTCAATATATACGAAGTAACGCATTTTTTTAAGTGCAATTTCATTCCCATCTGAAGATAGGTGGGACGTAGAAGGTAACGCCTTCTCTTGGGATACGACTATTTATTTATTTGTAGTTTTTATTGGGAGGTGGGCGACAGGATTTATTTATTTATTTAGTGATTTTGGCTGTTTACAATACAAAATTACAAAATACAAAAATACAGAACAATACAAAATAAAACAAAAAAAAAATGCTTTCTACAACAAGTGATGAAGCGTTGAAGTGCTGAAAAGACCTCTACGGTAATAGTCCAGAGAAGAAATCTGTGAGGATGGTGAATTTGCTGAGCAGATTTGGGGCGGCTTTCAGCTTTAGCATGTAAGTGCATAGCGTGTGCTTTGTTGATCAGGTTTAAATCCTTCAGGAGTGGAAGAAGTTCTTTAATAGTTTGGATGATGTCTTCAGAAGATGAATTATCATCAGGGGACGTCTTGTATTGAAGCTGCGATAGTGCGTGATATTGTAGGCTCAGATCTTGAACTGGATGTACAAGTGGTGTCTTGAAGAGGAACGTATTTTTCCGCAGTAACATATTTTGAAGAAAAAACTACCTATTATATTGGGGGCAGCGTACTCATATACATTCCCCGCAAAATTATGTTTATGTAAGTGTGATAGTTGTACTTCATACATTAATTATTACCTACATACATAATTGTTAATTTTATTTTTCTTGTTATTATAAAGAAATAATTTCTTCTTGAAGCTTCTCTCGTAGTCTTCTACACACATCAGATAACATCCATGAAACCAATGTGAAGTTCAGTGTAGTCAAGTCATCTTGGCATACGTATTAGTGCTTTTGTAATTTATCATAAATGGCCAAAATTCGTGTAATGAAATTCGGAGTAATAGAGATATTGAATTTATATTATCTGATTTGTTAATACTGTGTTGTAATCATCCGATGTACACTAGAGTTTCTGAAAATTGCAACTCCAAGAAGGAGGTATGTAACTAAAACGAAATTTATACCCAGTATAGTTACACAACAATACACAAATGAGTAGGATTATAGCCCCGAACATGATCTCTGACCTTAAGAATTCAGTACGGTGTGAAGCTCCCATGTGCTCCAATCAGAGCCCTTTGACATCGTGACATGGAATCAAAGATGTCCTGGATACGTTCCTAAGGAATCTCCCTTCACACGTTTTGTATGCATGACCACAAAGCATCAACAGTAGTTACTGGAGAACCATAACTACAAAGTAGCCGATCAACCATACACCAAACAGGTTCGATGGGGGAAATGCCAGCCGAACACACAGCTCGTCGTTCTTTGAAGAAGACTTGCACAGTGCTCATCACATGTAGCTGGACACCGTCCTGCTGAAATATAGCATGTGGTGAGGCCTGAAGTAGGATCAGTACCTCGGAAAACCATCCCAATTTAGCAGTTGGTGTTCAGATTGCCCGCAATACGTAACAGTCAAGATCGCATGTTGTAGCCAGTTGATGTCCCAAACCATCATACTTGGTGTTTGTCTGCTATACCGCTCAACAATGTAGGCTGGTAGATTACGCTCACTATATATGCGGCTGTCAGTGCAGGATAGATTGAAGCTGTAATAATCCGAAAACAGTACACTTTGTCACTCAACACCTCAGCAACGGCATTGACGTTCCCATTGCAGTTTTAAGTTTTTAAAGGTTGCTGGTCAATGGCAATCAAAGTAATGGCATATGTGTCACCACTCCAGCCCACAGCAGACAACATCGAACCATTGATTCACACAAGTCAACACTAGTTAAAGTCTCCAGCGTCATGTCAATACTGAAGACGACGCTGTGCGGTCTGTTACGACCATGCTGACAAGATGGCGGACAATCTATGCTCTGATTGCATTGCATGATGAAGTACCTGCTCGTCGCTGCGTACGACCCTCTTCTTTCCATTGTTTCCACACACACACATTATTATTGTAGTAGCATGCTCAGAATGAGCAGAAATGTCACAGTCTGACATGTCCGTTTTACGGAGATTGATCAGTCTGCTCCGCTCAAACTCATTCACATGCTGATATTAAGCTCTTTGACGTCAACAAGGCATAGTCCATTTAATGAAGTCCATTCACGCAATTGACCTTCTCATGATTAAGTGCAGACGGGATAAAAGTAAGAAATCATTAGTCAAAAGTAATTTGGAGTTGAAGAGAATCCGGATAGCAGAATCCACAGAAAATAGCAGCATAAAAGTACCTACCTTTGAAATCACTTACTCAAACCTAAGACAAGACAATGTGATTAGAAGCAAAACTTATAGTGCTACAATCCATTAATGTGTGTCTTTTCCACAGTGCACCGTAAATATTAGAAAATAAGTTACTATATTCTACAAACGTTTCTAACCCAAAAATAATAATAATAATAATAATAATAATAATAATAATAATAATAATAATAATAATAATAATAATAATAATAATAATAATAATAATAATAATAGTAAGAAGAAGAAGAAGAAAAAGAAGAATACTCTATATATCAATAGCGGTGTCTGTGAACAAAAAACTTCAGATTCAAATTGAAAGTGACTATGTTTATGTCCGATAATCTCTTGAACTACCCGACCGATCTCTATCAAATTTTTGAAGTAGATGCATTTCTGGCCTGCGAGTGTTTTTAGCTATTCATTTTGACGGTAGAACTTAGGGGAGGGAGAGGAGGGGGAGACGCACAAAAATCAATAAATATAAAAATAAAAGTGACCATGTTCGTGAGTTAATAACTCTTGAACCACCCTATCGATCTCAATCAAATTTTCAACATAGATGAAGTTCGAACCTGGAAAGTATTTTATTATTTCATTTTGATGGTAGAACTTAGGAGAGGAGAGGGGAGAAGGGTAAATATATGAAAATGAATAAACTTATTAACTCTTGAATCACCCGACCGATCTCGATCAAATTTTCAACATAGATGATGTTCGAGCCTGAATTTTTTTTTTTTTTTTAATATTTTCACTTTGACGGTATAACCTAGGGGAGGGGGAGGGAGATTATTATATAAAAATAAATAGAACTTAACTCTTGAACTACCCAACCGATCTCGATCAAATTTTCAACATACATGACATTCGGGCCTGGGATAATTTTTATCATGCCATGCCCCGCAACATGGGAAGGGGGGAGAGAGATACAAAAATCACCGAAAATTACCAATATCAAAGAGCGCTTTAGTAATAGTAAAAACGGAACATACTACTATTTTTCCTTAATTGAACCCAGTGAAATCGGGGTCCGTCTTAGATTCGAGGACGTCTTAAATTCGAGTAATTATGGAGGAATTCTTAAAGATAGTATTAACGTGTTATTAAAACTACTTTGGTAGCCATAAATATTTTTAATTTTGTATCATATTCAATAATTCAGACAACAAGAGTATCCTGCGCTTGCGCAGAATATGCGTGTTTGGTAATAATAATAATAATAATAATAATAATAATAATAATAATAATAATAATAATAATAATAATAAATTTCCGTTAAAATTAACGTAACTGTCCTACAAAGATTATCTCTCTTCTTTTCTTGTGGCCAGTTGAATTTGGACAAGTTCAACGATACAAGGTCATGAGACGAGAAGGAAGAAGATATTTAGGGTCAGCACTGATTCAGCTTATTAAAGATGTCGAATTATATGTTAAAATTCCCGTGGTTCTAAAATTTTTACGGTATTTTTTTTTTTTTTTTACGTTTTAACGTAACTCCGTTAAGTACTAGTACGATTACAGACATGCTTCACTATAACAAAAAACAAATTATAAGATATTTACATGATAGTGTTGATGAGGATCACGCAAATGCAAGCAACCAAAACGTAAAATGATCTTCATAAAACAAATATTCAAAACTGAATACTAATTATGGAAGATTGAAATTTCAGCAACTTCTACTGTCTTCTTTAGAGTTAAAGTATGGAAAGGAATTAGGCGAGTTTAAGTTCAATTGAAGAAAAGAATTATTCTCGATTACTTGTTTGTAGAATAAATGTTTTGAGTTGAAACAATGATTATTCTTCATCCCATTCAGTAACCTAGTAACAATGAACAAACAAAAAATAATTATATAAGAACATGAAAGGGAATTAAGATGGCGACAAAGGGAAGCTAATTATAAGAGAGAATTGTCTTGTCTTGTCTTCGTCACCATTAATGGTGTTTAATAATTAGGTGCACCAACAACTAAGGTCAAATGTGCTATAAATGCAGAAATATTAACTTATTTGTGTAGAAATTGATTTATTTGTATAATAAAGTGCACAAAAGTTTGCAAATGGCGGACATCGCCATTTGCAATGGTTGGCCGACAGTAAAGTCGAAGTGCCTGAATTATAGTGTAAAGAAATTGACAGCAGTTGAAAATAAATTTCAGTAGATGCATGTAATATATAAAAAAAATATGTCAAAGTCAGGTTAATTTTAAAATTGCCAAAATAGGAATGAATTGAAGTCAAAATCGGGAAGGGGGTCCAGCGGGACGAAGAGGGCCAACTACCCAGTTAGTCAAGGTGTAAAATTGGGAAAAAGTGAAAATTAAATTAAATATAGATGAATAGAGTAATTGTGTGTGAGTGTAGATGTATTTGTGAGTAAATGTGTGGAATGAATGTATGACGTGCACTTTTCACTTAATCCCCTTACTTTTCTGCATCACACACCAGGGGATGTTAACACTATCACTGTCGCCGCTGAACTCAAGAGAGATTTGCTCTAATTTTTCATTATTATTTTAATTTTAAACAATTTTTACTTTATACCAATTTTAGTATGATACAATTATAAAAATATTTGGCACACTTTAATTACGTTTGGCGCCACTTATTTCCCCCTTAAATACTTAATAAATAGTGAAAAAAAGTCTACTTATTCGTCCATATTGGACAAGCCAATCTATAAAACCAATTTTACATTATAAGAATCTTTAGCGATATCGTCGACTTGGCATACTTAAACTGCGACTTCGAATAATGGTTATTACTCGCAAAAGGACGAAAACAGAAACAGCATAATAATATGAAAGTTTGAAGTTGGAAAATTTCAGTGTTTTAACTTAAATAAAAATAAAATCTAATCATAGCAAACAAATATTTATTATTGTTTATTATTAATTTATTTAAGATTCTCTCTGGTCAGATTTTTTTTTTTTTTTTTTTTTTTTAATTACACTTAGTTCCGAAGCTACAATGAGCAGCACTCAACCTTCTAGCAGCTGTAGTTCTCTTTAGAAGTGCATATTTATTAATATTCAAGTTTTAATGACAAAGAATAAAAGAATTCTGTCACTTCATCTGTAAATAGTTTCTCAATTAATGATTTGGAGGAAGCTTCATACTACATTTTGTGAAATATCATCGTCGCTTGAAGGAAGAATAAATATCTACAAACAGGCAGTCCTGATCATTTCTACGTTTTAGCTCATCCATAATCATTTCTACATCTTAGACATGCTCTGAAAAAACCAATAGTATCAAGATGCTGAAACGTAGGTGTCAGTCTACATTTCGCCTTCGGACATTGTTTTTAATAAAAATCATTTTTTGTATTAAAATGGTAAATTTCGAAGTATCCCTAAGCACTAACAAAATACACTTGGCCTTTAGATTATTAATATAGCTTATTCTCAAAGTGATGAAAGAAATATTGAAAAAAAGAGGGTTAAAAGATATAGAACGTCTAGTTATAACTAAAGTAACAGGTAGGGCCGGCCCTAGGCAAATTTGCCACCCTGTGCAATAGTATCATTTTGCGCTCGCCCCCTTTTTTCTCCTCAGGAAGAACAAATGTTAAAAGCACGATTTTAAGTATGATACCCCATCATGAACAACGAAGGGGAGGGAAGTGGACTTGTACTCAGAAAGGCCTAAACACTACAAATGCAATCCCATTATGTTTGTTGTTTTCTTTAAGTAATAATCTACGATATTAGTGAAAGATAAAACACAAACACACTTACAGAGGAAAGATGGTAATCCCGTTTTACAGAATTCAATATCGAGCTTCAATCTCGATATATCAGTTTACAATTTCGGTGTAACTAGCTCTTTAATCTTGATTTCTTGATTTTTCTAGTACATCTGTTAAAAAATTTTAAAACATGTTTCCACCTTTGATGATAAAGAACTTGTTTGTGACAAAACTGTGATAACTAACTAAATGGAACAGGTGTTCGCTACTGTTCGAGAATTGAATTCTTGTATTTGACAAGAATCAAGCAATTCATTTTGGAATTTGTTTGACCATTTACTTTATCACTGTCCATGTGACCTTAAACTAATGAGACCTACACATGATTTATGAATGTAGTATTCAAATAGGTCAGCTTAGTAAATTTAATAATCATCATTATGGAAACTGTTTCCGACAAGAAATATTTACCTATTTTAAGTAATATAGTTATGACAGATTTCGCCGCTGCTCGAAAATTCCTTCCCATGCAAATGCACGTGTTTCACACATGGTAGAGCCGGTCCTGATAACAGGTTTGACATTAGAAAATTTGAGCATAATCTATCACCGTGATCTCTAAGATTAAACTGTAGTAACTTACTTACGTATTATACAGGGTGCGGCACGTAAAACCGGCCCGTTGTAATATTCTGGTATATTGTGTTTTTGGCAACACTTAAATAATCTACCTTCCTACCAAGAGATGGCGTGTCGAGGTCGGGTCGACTTACGTGACCTGCAGCAGTCACGTGCAGCCGCAGCCAGTGAAACTTGTCGAAACCAGTTGAGAAATAGGCCTCGTTGTGTTAAGCCGGGTGAGTGTCAGTGTGTGATAATGCCGTATTCGATACCCGAGCGTGTTGCCATTGTTGAAGGGTTCATTCTCACTGGATCTTTTGTGAAAACAAAGAATTTGTTTCAGGAGAAATTTCCAGGACGTTCTGTGCCAGCAAAAAGCACCATTCAGGAATTGATTGAAAAATGGCGGCGTACAGGATCGGTTCAAAATGCTCTCAGGAACAGACGACCATCTGTCTGCACACCTGAATTAAAGATGCAGGTGGAGGAGATAATGACAAGAAGTCCTCGAAAGCCAACCAGGAGATTGAGTCAACAGGTTCATGCGAGTGAGAAGTTGCAGACGTGTTTTAAGGGGACTGAAGTTAAAACCGTACCGGATAAGTGTTGTGCAAGAACTGAAGGAGCCTGACCTGCAGAAGAGGGTGCATTTCTGTTCATGACTGTTGAGCAATGTTGCCAGTGGTTTCTTGGATCCACTAATGCTCATCATGAGTGACGAGGCGTGGTTCCACCTGTCTGGGTACGTAAATTCCCAAAACAACCGGTATTGGTCGACAGAAAATCCACACGCAATCCACCAGGTACCCTTGCATGATGAGAAGATTGGTGTTTGGTGTGCCATTTCCGCCACACGCGTTATTGGGCCCATATTCTTTGAGACGACAGTGAACAGTGACGTGTATATGGGAATCCTGGAGGAGTTTTATACACACTTGACCGAAGAGGAGCGTCAGTTATGTTACTTTCAGCAGGACGGTGCAACATGCCACACATCAGCTGCATCATTGTCCCTTGTGCATGAGATGTTTACACCAGAGAGGACAATCAGCAAAGGCTTGTGGCCTCCTCGCTGCCGTGTCGTGACAAAACGCTGTAACTTTGGCGAAGAAGTTTTGCGAAAATGAGCCTTAAAGTTTTCATCCGAAAATGTGATCTGTATCGTGTAGAAATAGTGTATCTTGACTTTGGAAACACGTGGTTACATGTAATGTTACGTAAATGCATGTTGTGTGATTAAATTTGGTGAAAAGTGATTGGTTGACCATTATTGCCTAGTTACACTGGTTCTACACGATACAGATCACATTTTCGGATGAAAACTTTAAGGCTCATTTTCGCAAAACTTCTTCGCCAAAGTTACAGCGTTTTGTCACGACACGGCAGCTCGGTCACCAGACTTGTCCACGTGTGACTTTTACTTGTGGGGACTGTTAAAGGGAAGAGTATACGAAACAAATCCACACACAATTGAAGAACTCAAGACCAGGATCCAGGATGTCACCAATAGCATTACAACACAAGAACTGACAAGGGCATATATGAATCTACTCAATCGTGCTCACATGTATGTTGAAGTGGGCGGAGAACACTTTCAGCACCTGCTGTGAAGGCTGCTGTGAAGGTGAGTAGTCATATTCAATACATTACATTTCATTTATGTATTGTAGTTAATCATATTCAATACATTACATTTCATTTTATGTGTTCACTTTACGGGCCGGTTTTACGTGCCGCACCCTGTAGTATATGGTGCTTGAATTCTACGTATATCTTTAAATATTCAGCTACAACCATTGACAAAGATGTAAAAAAAATAAAAAAATGCGTTCCTTTTTAAATATTTATTTCAAAGTGAACAAAATAAAATGATACAAAGAAGGGAGAAATTGTGTACAGCAATAAAAGAATATGAAAGTTGAAAACAAAACATTTAAAAACAATAATTTTCTCAGGTACTTATATGGAAAGTTTTCTGTCTAAATACCATATAAGAAATAGTTACATTCAAAATGAGATACAACATATAAATACACATAATACATAAATTAACGAACACATACAGTAAAAACACATACACACAAAGATCATATATCAAGTGTAAACAAGAATAAAACACAAATTATGAATTAGCTGGAATGGTTTTTAATATATAATCCGTGTTTTATTTGGTTTTACACCCATTTCGCTGAAATTTCAAAACACATGGTGCTCCGAAACGTCAGTGGAGTGAATTGAAAACCTAACTAAACACATATGAAGCACCAAAATAATTCCAATTATATAACTCACAAAGAGTGAAAAAAGTGACGGACTAGGCCGAAACTCAAACCCGGGACCTCCGGCATACCGTACCGATGCGTTAACCACTACCTCGAGTGTGAGAGAGTGGGTGGCTGTTTTGGGAAGCGGACTGGGTGGCGTAGTAGTTAACGCATCGGCACGGTATGCCGGAAGTCCCGGGTTTGAGTCTCGGCCCAGTCAGTCACTTTTTCACTCTTTGTGTATTATAAAATACGCACCTACAGAGGGTCTGGTGTGTTACAAACATAGTTGTTCCCTTCTTTAATTCGAATATAATTCCAATTGATTCATATTCGTATTCATGAAAACATCATAAAGTATAAAACAAACTAGTGCTTTAAAGAGAACAGAAAAGAACAAACAACTCTTTGACCATTTTCGTAATTAACTTTGGTTTAACGTGTTTTTTCTTTCTTTTTTTCTTTATTCAATAATAATGTACTTCATACCTAAGTGCAATATAATACAATGAGTTCTTATCCTAAATTTATAGATAATACATTATTATAACAACAAATACATACAATTGTTTTATATCATTCTAAGAAAATCAAACTTGTACTTCATGAAAATCAAACTTGTACTTGTACTTCGGTAGCATGATTATGATTTATGTGAAGCAAAAATACTAACATGATTAGATGCTTTCTTTTTTTAACTGTTTTAACAAAAAATGCGAATTTTTAAACAAATGTAAGTATTAACAAACCAAACACCTTGTCCTCCCTGATAACATGTTAAACATTGTGTTAAATTTTCAAAAGATAAGGTTTTTCTCCCAATTACATCAAATGTTGTTCATTTTTTTGAAGACTTTTCCAGGATTTAATTTCTCTTTTCTTTACTTTTTCCGAAAAATTTGCTCTTTTTATTTGCCAGTTACAAACAAATGGGATGAATGTATTATCTTTTCTAGTAGCAGCTCTTAGGAGAAGTCATATGGGTAGAAACTAAGCTTTTATCGTTTGAAATTAAGAGAAGGAAACTTACCTGATGTATTAATTCTTACATTTGATACAAAATTAGTACATTAGCTAATTCTCTTCCCTTAGTTTGAAGCAATAAAACTTTTATCAATTTTTACCAAAATGTAACTTCCCTTAAGAGCTGCCACTATTTTTTCTTTAAGTCTTTTCAAATATCTTGTCAACTTCTCAAAACAAATTTTCAAGTATTATTTCTTCCACGCCATTTCCCACCCATCCTCAGAACTAGGAAAAATTAAATTGTTCTTGTCAATATATCAAAATAGCGTCCTAGTGCATCTCCCTCATATTTTGATTTTGTCCTCCTACACAAAATTTGCAAGAAGAAATACTGATTTCAAGGTGATTTCCACCTCTAAAGAAGAGCTCTAAATTGATAGAATTACAACATGTCATGACGAAAATGTACAAAACTAATTATAACAAGTAAGAATACTAAAATTTCTAAGCATTATGTATAATAATATCATAAATACTGGTTTTGCTATATATGATTTATTGATATCATCATACAAATAGGTTATATTTGTTTGAGCAACTCGTAATTTTTTTTAAAAAAATGCTTGAAGAGACTTGCCATTAATGAGTGGCATGAATTTGATGTTAATAAACCCGGCAAAATAGGAAAATTTGCAAAATTTAGGTCTTAGATTTATCGGAATACCAATTGTTATTAAACTTAGATATTTCTCAAATAGTTTTCTGACATAATTATCAGCACAAGATCTTTAATAACATCTGTTAAAAACAGCGCCATTGTTAACTTTTAGTCTGTTTATATAAGATTCGGTGTCAAATATAGAAGTAAAAGGGGGGAAATAGAACAGGTGATTAGTTTTCGATACTTGGGTGCTGTAATTAGTGATGATATGAAATGTGAACGTGAAATAAAAGCAAGGTAAGGAATGGCAAAAGAAACCTTTAGGAGGAAGAAAAGTCTGTTTTGTAGGAATTTGAATAAAGAGTTGAAAAAAGACTCATAAACGTTTTGAGACAGTGGAGTATTGTACTATAAGTGTCAGAAACATGGACATTACGCAAGAATGATGAAAAACGACTGGAAGTTTTCGAAATGTGGGTATGGATAAAAATGGAAAGAAATAGCTGGATCGAGCGAAAAAAGAATGAGGTGTTAGAAATGGCAACAGAAAAAAGAACAATTTTAGATATTATTAAGAAGAGAAAGAGAAACTGGTTGGGACATTGGCTAAGAAGGAACTGTATTATGAGGGACTTGCTAGAGGGTGTGGTGACAGGAAAAAGAGGGAGGGAGCGAAGGATACTACAATTAATAGACGATATCAATATAGAACAATCATACGTGAAGACGAATAGGTTAGCGGAAGACCATGAAGCATGGAAGCTTCTCAGTTGCAGCAAGTGACCTGCCAATAATGGCAGAATACTTATGATGATGATGATGATGATGATGATGATGAGAGCAAAATACATTCAAGTAGGGATATGAAAGAAATAAATGAAATGAAGACATTGAAATGTCCCTAATATCAGCAAAAAACTAAATAAGGTTTTCATATGAATGAATATATTGAAAAGTCATACAAGTGCCGGTATTGTATACCATTAAAAAATATACTGGACAACCACATGTGGAAAAGAAAAAGATAATTTCACTTTAAATATTGACATTGGTTGTAACACTTCACATCTTCTAGGTATGTTCAAATCTTTTCGTTTTGTTAATCACTATTCCTAGGATCAACTTATACCGTTTAAATTGCTTCTAGAATTTCGCTATTACCGCTAACTCTAATATTTTGCTAATATTATATTAAAGATGATGTTTAAACTTACTTCCAGATCAACAATGGTCTTAACACTTCGTTATTTACTAGTACTTCCATTCTATTGCTAAATTTTGCAAACTAATCAAAATCTTGAATTGAATACTATTATTAATCTATAATACAAAATTCTGAAATGTCTCTTTTGTATTCAAATATGAATAAATTTTAAAGATAATGACAATGTTTATACTTTAAAATTTAATTATTTTTATCAATGAGTAGAATTGCCTTTAAAACATAAGTAAGTACAAGGGTATTTTTTTAAAAAAAAAACATAATGTACTATTTTTGCGAACATGTTTCTGATTATTAAATTTGTAATTGGTTTTTCATTGTTTCATATTTACTTTAGAGTTTTATGCACGCTATTTGTATATAGCTCATGATTTTTTTTTTCTTAACTTTCTTTATTTGATGTTCTGTAATACTTTTTTTATGTTATTATTATTATTAAGCTACTGTGGATCTCTTATAGCCAACTCATAGTAGCTTTGGGGATGCTATACCAAACGTTATCAGATTTGGAGGCCTAAGTAAAGTTGTAGATAACGAGGAAATTCAGTTTACAATAATACAATATTTCGCACTCACATTTTTAAAAATATACGCCTACTTAACTAGTATCTGCAATTGTGCTTTACTAACAATTCCAGTCATTTCCAAACATCATGTTACAAATTAAAAAAAAAAAAAAAAAAAAGATTTATGCTAAAATTAGTCATAAAAATACGAAATAAGTAATTCGGGTTCACCAGCATCCTATCTATATATTAAATGGATCCGAAATTGTCTGTGTATTCCAGGAATAAGTTTCCGTCTTTCGTAACTAAAGAAAGTTGAAGGATGAAAGAAACAATAGTTTCCAAAGTATTCTAAAAGATGATCCAAAAAAAGGGACTGAAACGTTTGCTCTTTTTTCTATGAGACTTAAATTTAAAAAAAAAAAAAAAAAAAAAAAAAGTATTTTCTAAATTCTCGTACAGTAACTTCACGTTTGCGTATGGACAGATACATTTTGTACTTTGTTAAACATACATTCAAACAAAAGTGAACAACAGTATTCTATTTTATCAATAATTTTTGAAATAATACACAATTTTTAGTTCGATTTTTATGGTAACTAGTAGATTTGTATTCTGTCCACAGCGAAAAAATTTGTACTGAAATGGGTCAACTCACTCCTAAAATGTTAATAAAAGATTATACAGCGGAGATCAGTATGGAATATTGCTGTCGATTGTACAGTATGAAATTATACTGTCAACTTCAATTTATAGATTTTTTTTTTTTTTTTATCCAGAATAATAGAATAATATACAAAATAATAATAGACAGTTAATTTAACGAAGTGCTTTCATCATTAGCGTACATAAGCTATCTGTCGACCGTTTAATTTTTGGACAGGTCTAAAATTTGACAATAGGGTGTCACCTTCTTTGCTTCTTACTGAGCGGAACTGTCCCAACTGGAAAGAAGATAAAAAAGAATAATACTCATTAACATTTAGAATTGAAATAGTGTTAATTTGAGTGTGAACTAAAAGTAAGAAAAATATTAAGAAGTAACTTGATTTAGTATTCAATTGGTAGTTGTTAATGATAAAACTGTGATAATGCAATTCTTTAGTTCAATGTTAGGTCACTCCAAGTGTACCTATCACTCCAAACAGTGCTGTAAACACTAGTTTGCGAAGGGTTGAGACTAATTGCAGTCTACAGAGATAAAATGTCAACATACAAGTGTAAATTTAGTTGAAATAATAACAAAAATTGAAGTCTCTTCATTAAAATTGGTGAGAGTAAACCTGTTTCACTGTCAGTAAGAAACAAGCAAAAAGGCTAATATTCACCGCAAAAACTAGCAGAGTTTTCTTCTACATGTAAGAAACGTTTTCGGAAGAACCTTATTCCATCTTCAGCTTACTTAAAATTCAAAAGAGTGGTCTCTATCGTGTAAAATGTCAGTGTGATAAAGTATATATAGGTCAAATAAAAAGAGAATATTTACACTAGAATAACTGAACACATTCGTACATTGAAATCTCGGAGCCTGCAAAAGTTATCTGGTCTGGCAACACTCTTATAGATTATAACCATAACATCGCAGATTCATGTTTAATAGAGAAAGCAAGAACAGCAACGGAACGAAAACTCAAAGAATCATATTACATCTATAAAGAGAAACCTATAATTAATTTAGAGAAAGGAGAAATAAATATGATTTGGAGTAATCTTTATACTACATACTTTCGTCATCTGAAAAGCAAGGAAAGAAAACAGTGAACAGCAGTGAACAATGATAATGAATGTCTATTTGTATGTGTTTAATTTTTGACAGAAGATTTGTGATTTACATTCCTTAATCCTTTTAAACATTTTTTGCTCTTCTACATTCTCCTTCATGTTTTTAATCCTCTTTGAATTTTAAGTAAGCTGAAGATGGAAGAAGATTCTTCCGAAAGCGCTTCTTACATGGAGAAGAAAACTCTGCTATTTTTTCGGTGAGTATTAGCCTTTTTGCTTGTTTCTTACTAAATATCATCACCGCTCGCAATATTGTGATACTGTTTCACTGTTTTTCAAAACTAATACAAGAAGAAAAAAATAACAAACTTATTTATTTTGTATATTTTTTATTTACTTTTGAAATTTATATATATTTTCCAACTAATATATTTTATTTAGTTCTGTAACTTTTTTAACATATAGCTTAGTCATTTTGTATAATGTATAAAATTTAAAAAGAAAAGTTGTAAAAAACTAAATAAAATATACTAGTTGGAAAAGATATACAAGTTAACGTACAAAAGTTAGAAAAGCAAGCAAACAAAAACTTAGATATAATGGCCACAAAAGAAACTAAAGTAAATGAGGGGGCCCTGTAATTATAATCGTGTTCTTAGTCCATGATCTTAATAATAATAATAAAATAATAATAATAATAATAATAATAATAATAATAATAATAATAATAATAATAATAATAATAATAATAATAATAATAATAATAATAATAATATAATAATAGTTACATATTATATAAGCATATAAATAGATATGAAACTGGTGAGATTTTCCTGAGTTTTCCTCGTTTCACACCAGGTAAATGCCCAGATGTACCTAACATACAGGTTCTAGGTCGCTTCCTTCCTTTCCCAATTCTTTCTTTCTTCCCTTTTCTCGGATAGTGTAATCGCCGAGGGACGTCATCCCTCAAAACGTGACGGGCTAACATAGCCATAGATGTCGAAAGCCGAGAAATCTAATCCTAAGTAACATCTAGGTAAGTTTAGAAGAAAATGGGAAGACAACATAAAACAGGAACTTGGAAACGAAATATGTGTTAACCTCGACTGGATTGTTTACTTAAAAGTAAATAACTGATGTATTTTTAATCGAATTGTTGAAATAAAGTAGTTCAAAGAGCACAAACAACGTGTAAGCGTTAAATGCCAACAAAGTTGAGTTTTAATTTATTGCAATGGCTACATACTCAATACTTTCTTAATTCATACTATTCCCTGTTCAGCGTAAGCTCTGAACTCTGATAAACCAAATATTTGTATCCTTCCGCTTATCACAAATACGATTGGCTAGTGATGTATCACTCCCCACGGGGAGGAGCAAATTATACACGTGCATTTTGACAATACTGTCTCGTGTTGTCCAGATACTTACAGCAGCAGCAGAAAAGAAAGAATAAACTCGAAAGATTAAAAGAAAAATGTTTGAATTTCGCTGATAAACAGTTGTTGCTTAGTGAGTAAAGGTTTACCTTGTTGGTGTTTCACCGCAGCACTCGTGGAACCGGATTCATGTCAGTCGTCTTTCAGGCTTTAAAAGCAGAACACGCCTCCACAGTTGAATTGGCGCCATAATACTGCGCATGATTAGTGTTTACTTCTATTGTTTCATTAACCACACTCGACTGCAGTATTATTATATAATCCGTATTATATTTTTGTCATTTATAATAAAATAGCAGTTTTATATGGATCTTCATAGTGAAAGTAATAATCAAATCATATGAATTATTTTGCGGAGGAGTACAAGCGTCGTTAGGCCAACTGATATATATAAATGATCGAAAGTGACCAATAGTTTTCGCGGTCGCTAAGATGAATACTAACACTTCCGATGTCGTTTAAATTCAAACTTGGGCTCCATTGTCTTTTATGTCCAAAATGAAACGTATTCTCCCCGTGCGAAGAACGGGTATTCAGCTAGTAATTATTATTAGGTAAATGGTATGATGGAAAAATGAAGTACATAGGTGATATAGGTGAAAAGAAATCTTACCTGTTCTCTGGTGATAGTCAAGGGATCCAGATATATGAGAAATGTAACCACTTCATTGCACGGTGGTGTTGTCAAAGATCCTTCATATGTTACGTAGTTGTCGTTGAAGATTGGTGCTATTTCATCTAAAGAAAACACAGTGATATTTGCTTTTTCGTCAACATTTCTAATCAATCTCACAGAGTCCACGACTCGCTGGATATCTAGATTTGGTCGAGTTGAAAGCTACAAATGAAACATTTAAACTGAATACTATCTCTCTGTATAAATAATTAAATATGAATATTGTTATATGCGCACAATAAAAGCAAAAGAACTTCAAAATCAACATCCTAAAGATTGCAGATTTTACAAAAGGTTACAAGGTGCTTAGGAAAAAAAAGAAAGAAAGAAAAAACGAATGGCGCCCACGGACCACAGAGCACTATTCTACAGGCCAAAATAAATCGAAAATGTTATACGATGGTATACCTTCCGAAGCCTCTTTCAGCCGCTATGAGGAATCAACATTTCACAATGTGGCAACGTCGCAGATTAACTTGGAGTCATTAGTATTGCTCTATGAATACAAGCAGTTGAATCGATTACTACACTATGTATACCTGCCGAGTATAGCTGCCATCTGGAAAGAATCGATATAACTATTTGATAGATTGGTATATCTAATCTATGGTTCTTTATTTGCAACGTTGCCACATAGTGCAATTTGTGTCTCCGAAAGGTATACAAAGATATATATATATATATATATTTTACTTTATTTTGATTTGTAGAATAATGCTCTGTGGTCCGTGGGGGCCAGTTTAAGAACACCCGATATATATATATATATATATATATATATATATATAGTGTTTTAAAAATGGCGCACACGGACAACAGAGCGCTATTCTTTAGGTCGAAATAAAGCAAATTTACTACATTCTGTAATGGTATACTCTCCAGAACTCCTTCAGCCTCTGTGGGGAATCAAAATTTCACAATATGGCAACGTTGCAGATTAATTTGGAACCATTAGCGTTGCGTTACTCTACAAATCCATCAAACAGTTGCATCAATTGTTACGCCAGTAAGTGGTGCTCGTGTCAATGTCTAACGACTTTAACTACCATCTGGAAAGAATTGATGTCACTATTTGATTTATTGGTATATTTTCCCTGTAGTTCTTTATCTGCGACGTTGCCACATAGTTCGCGTCTCTAGACAAGAATCCGAAAGGTATACAATTATGTATATTTTTCGCTTTATCTTGTAGAATAGTGCTCTGTAATCCACGGGCGCCACTTTTAGAACACCCGATATATATATATATATATATATATTACGAATTTTTAATCGCTTGAACATACATTTTTTTTTTTTTAATTTGTTCACTTCAATGTTCCATTTGATTTTGCATTAAACATTGCATTTTTAATAAATACGAAAATATCTTGTTTCTCTATCACAATGTATGTTTAATCAACGTTAACAAGTCGAAGATAAATCCTAATATTACCGAAACCCTCAATAACAATGTATTTGATTCATTTATAAATATTTAATTTAATTTAATTATATACTTCATGTGCTGAAAACAGCGTTATCGAAATATAGCACTGTACTATATAAGACAATTAAATACGTTTGTGTGCAATAGCAGTATGAATCATAAAATTAAATGTTAAATGTTACTGTACATAAATATAATTATAAATAATAATTATAATTATGATGATAATGATAAAATTAAAATGAAACGACGATAATAACGCATCTAAATTTTATAAACAAAATATTTAGTTAAATTTGATAAAGAAAAATCTTCTAACTAAGTTAAGCTATTGTATCCATTAAGTTCCAGTTTTTGTACCTGTCGCGTTGACTAACGGTAAATATTGGGACGGTATTTAGTCAAGAATAAACAGGAAATTTTCCTTTTTATAGCAAAATTATTTAAGCGAATGTAAACAGAACGATATTTATAATACGCAGATAGCAATTATAACTAAAACAACATACAGTGATGAAGAAACAAGTTGTTTGTACATACCGCCATGAAGTAAGTAACAACAGCAATTCCATCCGGTCTCCTCATTGCCTTTTCCATTGTACCATAGTTTTTCTTGAAAAACACAGCATGCATCTCTCCAGCGTACCTGGAATACAAAATCGGAACTTCAGAATAAAAAAATGGAAGATAATAGATAAAACTTTGATTTGTGATTATACAAACGATCATACCATGCAATCATTTTCAGGAAACCCACGTATAACAATAGGTATGTCTTTACGCTCGGAAAAGTGAAACAGACACACGAGTGGTGTACCTGCGAAATCATCAATGTTTTTGATATACAAGTACAAAGAGTAAAAAAATGCACGACTGGACCGGCTTATCGAAGCGATGCGTTAACAACTACGCTACACGGTACTCTCTTCCTGAACAGTTACACATTCTATTGGTCTTCAAGTTGGTGCTCAATCACTTTCAACCATTATGTACTGTACCTTCCATTGTGTATATATAATCCAGTTTCTACATTACAAAATATCTCTGACAGTTGATGTATACGGTAAGTAAAGGAAATTCTAGACAAAAGAAATATAAAGTAGACCAAATCCTCTATAGATGAGATTCAATGATATGCAAAGAGGGAAAATTGATTATTTCATCCATTATTATCTATATATATAGCATGATGCATCTAAAAACACCACCTGAAATACTGAAGAAATAAGAAATGCTAGCGATATACGGTTTGCGGTAAAAGCAATATCAAATGAGGCTCATCAAATGAAGATATGGTGTGGTAGGAAAAATATCGACAAATTGGAGAGGGACAAAGTGAAATTTTTGTAATGGATCGATAGACAGAAACATGAATAACATGAAAGAGCACACGTGGAGAAATACAATGCCATTTGTCTCATGCTTCTACTGCATATAGTAACGGAGATATTTCCATGGGGATGGTTGTAAAGCAAAAGACAAATGATCCACTTGACTGCCAGTACTGCGGTACGTATGAGCTGTCAGAAGTCATGGGAAGAGACGAAGAAACACGAACGTATGGCGTTCGAGAGGGAAGAAAAAAACATGAAACATCGACATCATCATTTATTTGACAGTGTACAGAACATAATGACATTGAGCATGGCAGTATGCCAGAGAACCATGGAGACTGACATGTGTAATAAGCGTAAACCTAATCTGTCAAAGTGTATGTTCAAAATGGTGGCCGCCTGATGCGATACAGACATCGAAGCGCACACGCAAAGATCGTTCCACAGAATGTAGCATCGCATGTGGAATGACTCTATAGATATATATATAGTCTGGTGTTGTTGGTACATCCCGGCAGACAATGTTCTTCAGTTTCCCCAGAGAGAAAAGTATAACGCTGGTAAATCTGGAGAACGAGCCAGCCAGACATATTTTAATTTATATGATATAAGCCCTATATGATTTAAATTGTCTCATTTTCTTATATTAATCAGATAAGTAAGTATTATGATTTGCTCTTTACAAAAAAGATCTATTACATTACGAAAGAAGGACATTGGTACATTTCTTCCCCTCATTAACTGCATCAAGTGTTCCTATATTTCGCTTTGGAAAGATGGTAATCCTATTAGGAGCTTATTTATTAAACATATTCTCTAGTGATACTTTAGTTCTTTTACAGAAGTAAATATCCCCCTCATTCTCCCCAGTAATTCAAACACCAAGTATAGCACTTCCTAAGACTAATATATTTACTGTAATTCTTCTTCAATGACCGCACGAGCTGAGTAATCTAAATTTGTATAACCACTCTGTAATAGACACCTCACATTTAGTGATAAGTTATCATTCCCATCAGTGTCCGATATTCAGAGATTTCACTGTATATGTATAAACTATGGGCCATGTTATCGAAAAATTCACTTCTTGCAACTAAAACATTCCGCTCACATAAATGAAAATATTTGTGTTCCTTATTAAAGTTTTTATTCGATTTATAAGGTGAAATAAAGTAGTACATACTATAAATTTATCAAGCAATCTCAGAAACTACCTTGAGGAAGTATTTTGGGCTTGAGCCTGGAGTAGTTACAATAACTATACTATAACTATAAGTATTATTTATCTTCTAACTTAGAGTTATATAGCAAAAACAAATTTCCATTTAATTACAAAAATAAAAAAGAGAAAATTCTTACGCTTGTCCGTCTAGTAAATGTTCACTTCCAGCAGAATCACTTTTCCCCCAGTGGAAATGTATTTCCTGAAACACGTAATTGCCATTAAGAGGGCCTCCGGAAATTGTAGGTTTTGAGTTTGATCTCCAACCTCCAGTCACATCCACTAGAAATTTTTAATAAATAAATAAATAAATGTAGATATAAATATAGATATATTGAAGTTGATAGAATTATATACTCTATAAATACCCTTATGTTTAATAGTATTAATGTCAAACTAAAATCTACAGAACTTTGTTTATCTAGATCAATGATCGCCAAACCGTCGATCGCGAGCTACTAGTAGCTCGCGGAGACATTTTCGGTAGATCACGTTAACGATTCGGTTGGCTCACTTTTATTCCTCCACTGAGCTGACGCTAACAACAGGAGACACTAACGACAACAACTGCTTTGTTTCTCTTGCATTGTGTATATTAGACATTTGCTAACTTGGGTAGTTTGAATTTTTGTGTGTATATTAGACATTTGCTAACTTGGATAGTTTGAATTTTTGTGTGTATATATTAGACATTTGCTAACTTGGATAGTTTGATTTTTGTGTGTATATATTAGACATTTGCTAACTTGGATAGTTTGATTTTTGTGTGTATATATTAGACATTTGCTAACTTGGATAGTTTGATTTTTGTGTGTATATATTAGACATTTGCTAACTTGAATAGTTTGATTTTTTGTGTGTATATTAGACATTTGCTAACTTGGATAGTTTGATTTTTTGTGTGTATATTAGACATTTGCTAACTTGGATAGTTTGATTTTTGTGTGTGTATATTAGACATTTGCTAACTTGGATAGTTTGATTTTTGTGTGTGTATATTAGACATTTGCTAACTTGGATAGTTTGATTTTTGTGTGTATATATTAGACATTTGCTAACTTGGATAGTTTGATTTTTGTGTGTATATATTAGACATTTGCTAACTTGGATAGTTTGATTTTTGTGTGTATATATTAGACATTTGCTAACTTGGATAGTTTGATTTTTTGTGTGTATATTAGACATTTGCTAACTTGGATAGTTTGATTTTTTGTGTGTATATTAGATATTTGCTAACTTGGATAGTTTGATTTTTTGTGTGTATATTAGACATTTGCTAACTTGGATAGTTTGATTTTTTGTGTGTATATTAGACATTTGCTAACTTGGATAGTTTGATTTTTGTGTGTATATTAGACATTTGCTAACTTGGATAGTTTGATTTTTTGTGTGTATATTAGACATTTGCTAACTTGGATAGTTTAATTTCATATTTACTAGGAATGTAGGTTTATAGGCAATAAACAAACGTAAGATTTAAAAGGAAGTTGGGTTCTTTTGGTTGGAAGCTCACAGCTGGCTTTAAAAACGGTACAATAGATCAGAAGCTTCATAAGTTTGGTGACCATTGATCTAGATTGTAATGATCATCTAGGATCAGGACAATATAAACTGGGAGAATGAAAAAATATTTTTAAAAAACTTTAATTCCAATATTAAACAAAATAAACTGTGTTTTCCTACAAGTCAACAAGAACCGTTGGAAAAGTTTCCGTGGCTGCATTAAGATACGGAACACAAGCTAAAAATTAACTTCACAAGTAAAATTTAGTTACAGAAAGTAGTTCGTGACCTGAAAAACCAAGAACAGCAAGCAGTATTTAAACTTCCGGTTTTGAGGTCAAGCGGGTCGTTCTCAGAGGGTAGGCCAAGGTGCTGCACGTTCGCTGAGGAGTTCTTGATTAACAGGCTGTCTCGATTTCGGAAGAGGGAGGCCCAGAGTTCAATTCAGTTCTACCCAGCTCCATAAGCCACGCAAAGAGGTTTGCTGTGGGTCGTGACTGTTGCCTTCCTCAGAGGTGCTGAGATCCATCCAGTTCTATAAAGCCATCCAGAGAGGTTTGCTATGGGCTACCACTGATGCTATCCTTAGAGGTCCAAAGTTCCATCCCGACTCCGTAGCCACACAAAGAGGTTTGTTGTGGGCTTGCAATCCGATCGCTGCTCTAGGCTTGGAAGAGGAAGAAGTGATGTATCCAGTGATCTATAGTGACTATAATTAGTGAGTGATTAAACTCATTATCGTGTGGTATGAATATGAGACCAGAAGCTGATTTCCAAGACGAGGTAGAAATATGTAAGTAGCCAGTAATGGAATTCAATGCATAAATGATAGATTCACTCTTAAGGCAGTTCTAAGCGATATAGCCCAAGGCTTGTCATATGCCTGGCATATTATTTCAAATCACCTTGCTGATATAATGATTTTCTTTGTAGGTCAGACAGAATCTATATTATTTAATTAAACTCTGTTAAACTAACTTTTATGACACACAAAGTTTGACCCTGGTTTAGCAGATAAGCAGTAGTGACCAACAGATTCCCTTTTGTTGTATGTGTAGCTTATGCAAATAAACAATCATCGTCATTATATGTTTTCTCTCTTATTCCATTTTGCAATTCTTAAATAAGGTTAACGAAAGGTTGTAAGAACTAGTACCATTATATTAGCGAAGGTTCACCAAGTAGTTCGTAAAATGATTACGTCCTTATTTATGGTGGAGTTGCAAGGGCTTATCGCCCAGCCTTGTTAGGAAGAAGTAGCATATACTGTTTATTGCATTACAGATAGCATGCCCTACAGGGGAATCGAAACACTGTACTACCACACCGACACTAATAAGAATAGTAATATTCTAAGACAAGAATCTTGTCACGTTCTAAGATAAAGTATCAGATTGTGTAAGTTTCCTGTTCGTTCTTTGAAGAAGACACACCTTGTATAAAGTTTTTATTTATTTATTTATATTTTTATTTTTGGTATTTCAAGTACTATTGAATGGAAATAGCCGAGGTGACGTAAGCGGCTAGTAATTAGAGTTCTTGCTTCTCAATTGAGAGATTGTCGGTTCAAACAACCATCCTAAGCTGTGTTTCCCTTAGTTTCATGAAGTAAGTGCCGGTATGGCACCTTAAAACAATGATTCCCACCCTTTTATAACTGACGACACACTTTACAGAACCTTCACAACATTGCGACAGTCTTATTAATCTTTTATTAATTCAAATATTCCATATAAATTATCATAGTTGTATAAGAGTATAAATGTCTATATACCTAAGTATCCGCAAATAGAATCTACAATTGAATTTTGATGTTGCCGTTGATTGGTCTAGTCTATATTAAATATTATATTAAAGGCTTCACGGTATAAAAAAAGTGCTTGAAGAATTAAATATAAAGTCTAAAGGCGTTCTGGAAAACGTAATATTAATTTTTAAATTCTAAAATTTCGCGACACAATCCATGGGTCTGCACGATACATCAGTGTGTCGCGATACCTCGGTTGGAAATCTACCTTAGAACATAGCCTTAGCTGACTTTTCCCCCACTTCCTTCCCTTCTGTCTTTCTTCGAATAGTACTGATATTATTATTAATGTTGATTGTTAATAATTTCAGTGTAAATTAGCCTTATTTGGAAGTTTGTTAAATAGCTCGTCTCACAACGTATAGTACAACTTGAGACAAAGAAATAAATTTGCATAGCAAATTCTATAAACTTAAATTTTGTATCATGAAGAGGGAGTCTGATATTTTCCCCCCAATATCTTATTTATGAGTCAAATTACTGAATTTTTGATGAACTGTGCTGCCATCTTCAATTTGCGCTAGAATTTGAAGTTGATTATAAGTAGAAACTGTTACAAATTCTATGTCGAATACTTCTTAAATGTTAATTGATTGTTTTTCACTCCTTCTTTCACTGTTATTTCCTCTTCTCTTCTTAATGACTAAACATAAATTCATTAACTGAATATTACTGTAGTATTAGAATAGTATCTTTAACATCAAAATGTGTTATTTCCAGTCTCAGTAGTTTTAAATTTTCACATCGAAAAAAAAAAAAAAAATGATGACTAAATAATTATTGTCGTATAATGTGTGCTTATGAATGCTTATAATTGTAATAAGAAATTAATAATAATATTCAGTGAAAGCTGACCCATGGTTATATTGTCAGCATACCTTCCTTCGAAATGACAGACTCGAGTTCGATAACCGGTAGAAGCTCCTGTGGTTTAACTCAAGCTAAGATTCACGTCCCATATAGCCTCGGTGCTAAAAAGGGATATTAAACTCCAAATCAAATCAAATAAATCAATGGGTAGTTTTATTCAAATTTATGCTTGTATCTTTCTGTAATATCATTTCATGTTCTAGGTTACCTTTATCTGTATTTAATGATTTGCAGGTTTTTTTTTTTTTAATCCGTTTTCTTTTGTTTTTGTTTTCTCCAATCTGTAATTTGGATTTCGGTCGATTTCTTTACTAGACATTGTTTCTGCCTGTTTATCCTAGTTTTCTAACATGCCTTTATCATAACCATTAACTTTTTTGTTCTGCATATACGTATATTCTAATACTCTGTGTATTCCAAGTTTTTTATAGTACTATTGACTTATAAACAATCATATAAAATGGTGACCCAAATATTTTCTTTACAAGATCTGTATGTATTTGAGCCTTTCATTCTAATAATGTGTATTATTAGAAGAAACTCTAAACACAAAATCAATGTACAGAAAAGGGAAAAAAACTCTAACGAGTGTACTAACGACAAGTTGGAAAAATTAAATCATCAGGTAAATACAATTGCTAGTTTAAAAAAAAAAACTAACAATTATCGGTCTTTCTCAATCTTCCTAAATTCTTCCGAAGGTTAACACACAGCTTTAAGAAGTTTAATGTACAATCTGCATTAAAAGCTCCAAAAATACACAAAAGTCATTAAGAAGCTTTAAAAATTATTTTGCAGAAAATAATGATGAGTATGTCAGTGTTACGTATGAATGCGAAGAGAGATATACAGAGACAACAAAAGAAAATATACGAACACGGGTTAGTAAGCATATAAAAGAGTCTCAAGACAGCAATAAAACTATATCCGACTTTTGAAAACATTTAGAATAAAATCAACGCAAAATTAAAGATACAAAATTTCTGCATAAATCCACATAAGAGATTGAAAGACATACTTAAGAATCATCTTATCTACACACAAAATATTCCTCGTTAAATACCAAAAAAAAAAAAAAAAAGTAATCTAAATAGAACATCGTACTATATGGAAAGACTAGCATTTGGATAGCTGAAGGTTCCGCTCCCACGCCCCCGTGTTTGCTTAGCCTACGGCTTTGCACCTCTTAAGCCCACAATTCTACCAAATTTCAAGTTTCTTTTCGTATTTCAAATATCTAAAAGATAAAATTTTTTTATCCCAAGAAAACGCCCATTTAAATAACATGGGAATTACTTCATCCTCCTCTTATACCCCTTAAAAACTAAAAATATTGACTTTTGGCAATTTTCCTGTGGGCTAGTTTTGAAAAGCTACAATCATACCAAACCTAATGATTGTAGCCTACAGGAAGTGTCCAATAATTTCGGGGTGTAGAAGATGTCCCATATAAATAACATGGGAAAGATTTTTCAGTTCCCCATAAAACCACTCTAAAGTTGGAAATTTTTATTTTTACTGATTTACAAAGGTAACGATAACAAAACTTACAAGCATACCGAATTTCAAGTTTTTATTTCAATTCCAAGTGCCTAAAACATCAGATTATAAGTTTTTTAAAAAAAGCCCATTTAAATAACATGGAGAATTTTTTCATCCTCCCTTCAGACCCCCTAAAAAATTAAATATATCAACTTTTGGCAATTTTCCTGTGTGTTAGTACTGGAGCGCTACAATCCCAAATTTCAACTTTCCACATCAACCGGAAGCACCCCTTTATTTTATGTCAGTTCATGTAGTTTTATATATAGTTAGGATACAAGCATAAATTTAAATAAAACGAACCACTAATTTTGTTAATAATAATTTCATGTTATAAGCATATACAAGCATAAAATACATTATAATTAGTTTGCAAACGTACTCTTCTATTTTCTGTGCATCTAATGTACTTTAATTGTACTATTTCGGTGTTTCCTACTACCTTCCTCAGCAGGTCAACAAACTTGCAGGCAAATCATCTCTCTTAAAGTTTTCTAAGTGAGGACAAGAGGATTAATCCTCTCCCTCACCTTTGATTTAAAAACTACGTTCAATGATAACTTTTGTACATATTATTCGATTTTAACACAACAGAATAGGATGTATATGTGTATTGAGGTTTAGACATAATTCTCACACTTGTAGTAGCTGAAGTCAAACAAATATGAGGAGGACTCATTTACAGTGGCGGATCCAAGGGGGGCGATTGCTTCCCCCCGGAAGAGGAAACTTTCTTATTTTATATATAAATAAAACCCATCCCAGAGTTTGGAGCTCTTAAAAGTAGCAGTATTACAACACACCGCCCCCTCCCAGAAGTCCGTCCTGGATCCGCCCCTGCTCATTTTACACTCTTCTCCTAATATTTAAATAAGAGTTATATAACTTTCGTAACAGAAAAAAAAAAAAACTTCAAATATGGTCTATTTTTTTCCTGAGAAATTTCCAAATATCTCAGTTGCTTGCAGTTGAAATGTGCCAATAATGAGGGAGCTCATTCTCCCCAACCTTTTACACTTTTCTGAATATTGGGGAATCTTTAGGGTTGCAATTAGTGAGAGGGTGGATCACTCGTTTCAACAATACACAGCATCAGTGGTGCACCTGCGGAGCCCACCGGGTCCAAAACTCCTTTAAACTTACCAACTCAACATACATTTGTACACTTTCTTATTTAAAACTATACTTGTTTAACAGGGAAATGATTGATTAGCATAAACATTTATTTAACACTTCATCTTTACTCTCTAGTTCTATAATTTCTTCCCTGAAAATATACCGTAGGTTGAAGTATTTTACAATTACTTATCGGATACAGAATAATATCCGTTCGATACTAATGGCTTATAATATTGGGCCCCCACCCCAACAAAAATTTCTGGGTGCGCGCCTGCACAGCATTTCTAGTTGATCATTCCTCTTCTTTCTTCTAAACTGCATATTAGAGGGACGTTCAATTAAAGAATTAATTTCTTTTTTACCTTTGCTCAAAATATGAAAAGAATTGCAGAGTTCTCTGTCGGTAAAACCATGAACTGTAAAGAGGAAGTTTCAACTGCCACCGTAAGATAGAACATCTAACTGTATTTTAGCTATAATGTTGTCGGTTAACATCAGTTCTAATTACCTGGAGAGTTTGTTGTTGTAGAGGTATGGAAAGCAGTCACTGTAAAGGCCGACAAAATTTGAAAGATATAACCTACAAGAATTTCCGTCAAAGTTAAGTCAGTTTCGTAGAATACTACTGTGTATAATAGGACTTTGAAACAATAGTTGAAATTGAAGTGTGAAACATTTTAAAGTCATAAAAAAGATAAAACTGGGAGAAGGCGGTTTCAAGCCTCTAATCGGGGTTACTTTGCACCGGTCCAAAGTAACCCCTTAGATAGGAAATTACTAATGCTGGTACCTCCTGCCTTCTAATTTTAGGTAAATTTCCTGTTTAGGTAGATGCCGCAATAGATTTCTTGTTGGAAAATAAATTATGTACAGTGGCGGATCCAGAAAATTAGTTTGAAAGAGGCTTCAGTCAGAAAAGCTTTTTTTTTTTTTTTTTAATCACTAGACTCTGGGGGAAGGGGGTTGAAGCTTATACACATACGAATGACTAACATTAAATTAAAAAAAAAAAAAAAAAGAAAAAGAAAATAAATCATGCAATTTGGGTGGGTTTCAGCCTAAAAGTCTCAAACTCCGTAAATATTCCACTGATTACGGTTGGGATGATATTCTCGAATATAACGAGCAACCAAGGCAAATCAGTTTACGGGGATTTTTTTTTTTTTTTTTTCCTGTTCCTGAGTTGGCATTTTTGTGGAGTGTATGCTAAACTATCAGAATGTGGTTTCCTGTGCCGGTACCAGAAAATATATAATTTTCTTTGCAAATATTGGTAATTCATACTAAGTATCGATATTAGTACCATCATTCTAATATCATTATTTGTGGCCTGTATGCTTTTTTTTTTTTTTTTTTTGGTAGGAAGTAGTGTTTACTAATGCACTTGCGCAAATGTTTTCCTTGTATATAGCTATTATACTGTATGTTTAAAAAACAGCGTTCTAAATCATTATGTTTGTAAGTTACATGCGATTTCCTTTAAAATTCCTTAATTCTGGTGCAAAGTACATATATTAGTCTTACGGTACATATATTAGAACGGTCCCGTTATTTTCTGATTTATAAAATAAACCAATGCAATTTGATATTTGAAATATGATCTATATTTGAGGAAATACCTGCATGTCCTTCATTATGAACCATCATGTATCGAGGTCTGACGTCATAATTCCTCCATTGTAAATTTGGCATTCTTTCTGTTATTACTCGTCTCATATCGATGTTAATTGGTGACTGGTACCGTCCACTACAGTTGGGAAATTTCCTCGGCCAAGTATCCGGTCCTAAGAAGAAATATTCAATTTAATATACAAGTTTTAAAAAGAGTCTGCATATAATAGACAGTTTTTAGTTTTCAATTAAATAACGCTTTCAAAAAGTTTTTTTTTTTTCCACCTGAGATCACGCTAGTTCCACTACCATCTTTAGAGGTATATTTATATATTAGACTATTAACATCTATGTTTCACATCAATAATCGTTGATTTTTTAAAAGTAATAATGCATTGCTGCATTAGAAAGTAAATAAAACTCTGTATGCTAGAAACCTTCATTGCTAATTACAAGTTTTATTTTTTTAAACCATTACTATTGATATTTAATACTTTTATTTAATTTACTTCCACACTGTTCTTCCTACTGCAGGCTTGCCACATCACATAGTTACTGTAAAATTAGCGGTATTTTAATTTCGCAGTGATTAGGCTTCTTAAACACCACTGCAACATTTACTTACTTGTACTCTCTACAGTTAGCTTCTGATCATGTATATTCTATTCACTACCACACTTATTACCCAGAACAATTTTCACTATGAATGTAACCCATATCGCACGTGTATTATATTTCAAATTAACAGAGTATATCCCTTCTTTCACAACTCTGACTGTCTACCTCGGGGAAGAAGATATCATTATATTTCCAATATTGCTCCCTGTTGTGTTGTGCAAGCACTTCAATAATAATAACAGTAATATCTTTAAAAAAAAATATCCTCTACAAATTTATTGCACCGTGCCTCCTGTTCACAAATACGCTGGTGGAGGAACACCTAATAGGATTTCACAGATCAGCCCAAAGCTGGTGCATGAAAAGATGGTGGTAGTGAGCTTAAAATGGTCCTGTATGACAGTCAGAATGTTATACAGGGTGTTAAAAGAACATGCAGTACTCACATTTATAGATGTAACAATCTGTTTGTACAAGTAACTGAATGTTTGTTTAGTAGTCCACCCTCGCTGTTGATCTGGCGATGAGGCATCGAATCACCATGTTTCACACGTGCTTGATACAATATGGCTTCGGTTTGAAGACCTAGCAGGCGAGGATAGAAGACCTATATTGACTACAATACGCTGGGTTGCCTTGTCTGTATAGCAACGTACATTATCTTGTGATGGAAGATGGATGGATTCCCTCAAAATGTCCAGATAAGGTCGGAAAATGGAATCAACGATGTTATGAATGTACAATACATTATAGTGCTGCCAAAATGTCTTGATCCGTGGCAAAAATGCGAACTAAAGCTCACACCCTCGCCACACCCACGCGTTGAGCCAATAAGGGTTCAGCTGTTACTAAGCGAGAGAGCCTTAGCGAAAGGGAGTGGAATTCCTTCAGCCGATAGCAGCGCTTGGAAAGGAAGACTAGGCGTCAAGTCAATGTGGTATATCTATAGTTATATTCCTCTGATGATCAGAGGTGAGCGGGATGTATAGCTCATTTCCTTCACATTCGAATGCCAGGTGTGGATGCTGCATAATGAGTCCGTACACACTGAACCTTCCCAATCAACTGTATATCTACCTGCACATGCCGACACTGTGTCCGAGGCAGGAACGATTCTGAAAGTTGAATACCACCATCTCCCACTCTCCTCACCAGTGTAGTGTCTTTAGACACCACCAAAAGCAATAAGCAAATGTTAGGGGTAATCGTGAAAGAGAAACACAAGAGCGGAGACCTGCTCTCAACAATTGATTGTTTAATATTCGTGTGTACATATAGAAAGAACCACGGTGACTTTAATTGTGCTGACGGTCGTAGTTCTGTCCGTTCAGGTAGGCCACACAATTCTTTTGTTCAGGTACTCCCGGTGCCTCGCGAGTCCACACTTGCTGTGGGAACCTTCTGTCTCACATTGACTGACAACTGATACGTCTATGAGCAGCAATTCTGTGGAACGACAATATGACCATGCTTGAAGTCATTTTTCCACAGTACTCGTTCACTGGTCGCCCTGGCATCACAGACATAGATTATGATTCATACACAGAGGATTCGCACAAATATCTACACTTGTTGAATTATCCGACGACCTTGAAACTACTATCAGCACATTCTCTACAGCAGTGCTTCTCAACCTAATTCCTCACAACTCCCATTTTCCGCTTGCCAGCGACCCCGTTATAATTTCTGATTTGTAGTAAGCAGGGCCCGGATTTTGTTGACAAGTCAACATTTTTCTGTTACGCATAGGACAAGGCAAGTTGAAATAAAAACATTATTCATCAACTCTAGGTTCTAAAATTGTATTTTTTAGGGCCAACTTTCGGTCACTTTTTGCCTTTTTGAAGTTTCAGGTCATTTTTCACTATTTTAAGGTTACTTTTAGGTCACTTATGGCCTTTTTATTCTTTTTCTTCTACATAAGAAAATCTTAAAATGAACACGGTTTACGGATGTGAAAAAGACGAAGTTAAATCATCTCTTTTCAAGCTCTCTGATTATTGGAGTGGAAAAACTGCATTCTTAAGAAGTTAATGAAAGCAAAGCTGTAGCGGGTTGACAAAAGGTGGGTATTGGTAGTTACCCAAACACAATTTTGGGTTGTTGACCACAAAGGATGTGATCACGTGAATAACTAAAAATGGATTAGAAGGCGCACAAAGACTTTAAACAGGGTTTTTATCTATAATTCTCATGTAGTGTACACTTGCAAACTTTTATAGTTTAAGAGTGCTTCCCAGTTTCAACCCGGGAGTGACTTGACGCATTGAGTACGTACAATGCCGTACAATGGACTGATCAATGGACATAAATGATCAATGGACTGCAACTAACTGAAACAAAACTTTGTGAGTATGAGTGAGAAACGTTAATTAAAATCTAATAGATATTTTTAAAAATGTCAATGTTTAACGAAATAAACGTTTTTATAAAACGCGAGTTTTAAGGTCAATTTTTGTGAATTTTAGGGCCATTTTACAGGATTTTTATTGTCATTTTATGGGTCACTTTTTAGAAAATTATAGGTCAACAAGATCCGGGCCCTGGTAATAAGCTTTTGTGGGATTTTTGAATATACCTATTGCGGAGATCTCACGATATCCATCTATTTGTATAATAGTAGAATCTATTTCTTGTATATAGTGGATGCAGTAATTTCCCTAAAAGCAAATGGATTAAAACTAAATTTGGTCAGTTCATTCATATTACACATATCGAATCCGATCCGTCATACTGTTTCAAAATGGAGGCCGTTTCAACATTTTAAAACTTCGTGACTCCTTTAATTCTGGGTCATATGATAAAATATAAAGTGATTTCTAATTTTCGTTAAAAAAAAAAAAAACTTGAACAGTTATTTAAAAAGTTACAGAGTATTTTAAATGATTTGATAATGTGTGTCACGAAGATTGAACCGAACATTGCCGCACTAGTGAATTCACACCATGCACAGGTATCTCATTAGGTTTCAATTTTAATTGTATTTCAATATGCAAGTTTTGTTGCATTTGTATTTTTCTGGTATTTCAATATTCAGTTCTCATTAGTTTCATATCGTACCTCTTTCATTTAAATTGATTTTTAAACAATTCTGCACTTGTTCAAAATGCTTAGTAGAACTCAAAACAAAATTCAAAATAATATTTGTATTTTCCGGTACTATATTCTAATTATATTTCTCTTTTCCATCTATCTTCGCGACCCTTAGGTTGAGAAACCCTGCTCTACAGATACTCTCCTATCTGTTCTCTATGGTGGGCTTGAAACTAAGTTCGGCATACGGTGCAAATTTGAATTGGGCCATGTATAACGTCGTTGGCTTCCCGCGCTTGGACCTGCTCGTCACTGGGGGTGTAGTAAGAGGATAGCCAATCACCACCCTTCAGATTTGCCTAACCTATTCAATTCATCGCAAGGTCACCAGAGGTTCGTATTTCGCAGGACAAGTCTGTATTCAAAGGTTTGTCCTGACGTCCATATTTACTTTTGAAAATTTGTAGAATATCCTATTTACAAATAATATTCGTATAATCTTATACTGCAATATCGCCTCTGGATGTTTTCATTCGTGCCTTTTTTTAAGCTTGGAACTGACTACACTGTTCATTGGCGCAATGAAGAAGAAACCATCAGTGGTTGTAGTGCACAGCACATATGAAGATTGGACTGTTTTAGTTTGTATAGAGTACTGAAGTGCATTGTTTCCATTTATAGTTAAAAAAAAATGGTACTATAGTATTATTTTGTCAATTTTGATGCTTAAATCTGATTTCAGTGGTTTCTTAAATCTGTCCTGTTTTTCGAATCCATTTGTCCTACTTTTCACTCAACATGTGGTAACCCTACTCTTAACCTTATACTAGGTGAGGTTAGAAAAATTTTCAACTAATAAAAATAGTATCATTAAAGCAAATAAATGTACAAAATTAAGATGCTTAAGCCCATTACCTGACAAAAAAAAATAGAAGTGATTTAATTTTGTATTCTTGACTACAACAGTCATATTTACGTAAATATGACTGGACAAATAGGATATCAAAGCTGTAACTTGTAAACAAACCTTTTAAGTTCTGCCGAACAGATAATCAATAAAGGCCTATGTTTAGCAGAAGGGGTCCAGCTCTTTTCTCTAAAAAATGTTACAATTTTGGTAATTTCTGATCACATTCGGTTACCTAGTTTATGGTAGGGTTGGTTAGTTTAAGTTAGGTTAGGCTAGTTTAGGTTACGTTAGGTTAGTTTAGCTTATGTTATATTAGTGTCTGAGTCCCACATAATTTTCCAAAACATTATAGAGTTTCGCTTATTTCTACTAATATTACGTTAGTTTAGGTTAGTTTAGGTTAGCTTACGTTAGTTTATGTTAGGTTAGGTTAGATTTGGTTATGTTATGTTACGTCTAAGTACTTGCATCACTCATTTCTCCTGTAAATTTTATGTATTTTACGTGCTTCTGGACCCCTTGTACTAAACATACCCCTCAATAAATACAATACAGATTTAAAAATGCCAAGAAAAGATTCAGTGGTGGCTCTTTAGGAAAGATACGTTGGTAAAATATAAATTTTATCGCAACATACTAAAAGAAGAAAACTTACCTACCTAATGTGTTAATTTTGTATACCACTTTCTTTCCTTAGTTTGTAGCGCTAAAATTCGATTTTCTACTAGTATGACTTCCTTCAAGAGCCGCCGTGAAATATAGGAAATTGAACTTAACTTTGCATTTTTCAAACTTACCATTGTGATTCATGTATCCGTATGAATTATCTTTCTGGTTACTGCTAGGTCTATTAGAACCACTTGGTCTTGAATTACTTGGTCTATTAGAACCACTAGGTCTATTTGTGTTACTGGAACTTCCTGTTACGTAGGAAAAAAAGAAAAAAACAAGAATTTTAGAAATTATTTTTTTTAAAAATGAATCAAAAGATTGCAATCTTGGCCAAGAATTTTAGAAATGATCAAAAAATGCATCAAAAGATTATGATCTTGGCCAATAATTAGTTTTTCGATCAGGGTCCACAAAATTTTTGAATGGCCCTTCTAAATCGAGTTTTCGTATTTTTTTACGAAATAAACAAATTATACTGAGTTAAGAGATAGTTTGGGTTTGGCTACACTAGGCTATATAGTTCTCCAGATATAAGGCCTACAAGAAAATTTTTGCCTGATCAAAATATTTTTAACCTTTAGTTCCCTATTATTTCAGAAGATATGAGGTACACAATTATTTTACCAAACTAAAAGGAGTTATTCTTTTTTTTGTTTGTAAATTGTATTACTTTTTTTTTATTGATTGATTGATTTAATTGGGGTTTAGCATAGTGACGACGCCAATTTTAATTTCTTGTGGAATAAACGAAGGAACAGAAAACAATTTGGGGGCTCAGCTTTTTTTTTTATATGCCAAAAAAAACATAGTTTTATGTTACTTGATCTCCATTACAAATCTGGGGGTAGTTGGAGTGACGGACGTAGTCACCAGGAGGGCGCCCGCCCCTTGCTCCCTCCCCTCTGGTGCACACATGATCTCCCACGGAGAATCGAATCCCTGTCTTCCTATTTAGCTGATTTGCTTTTAGACATAGTACCAGTGGCGTAGCAGCTGCCCCCGCAACCCCCGCAGTGCGGGGGGCCCCGAGGTTTAGGGGGCCCCGAAGTCTTGCGATGAATAAAGTTCTAAAGAAATAGAACTTCAACCTTACTTCTGTCGGCTTTACAAGTGGGGCCCCTTCTCTATACTTTGCGGGGGGGCCCGCAAAAGTGTGCTACGCCACTGCATAGTACCTTTACTATGATTTGTGGAATATAATCATAGTTGCAATTAAATAGGATGGCTGAAATGTAGTTAACGGTCAGAACTGTAATTCTGACCATAAAGGTTCGAAAGAATCATTTAAAAAAAAATCATGAGATATTTTCAATTTGTTCCATCTCATTTGAAATGATACGTTGTCTTCAGATCCCATGTTTAATTGTAAGCACATGTGTGACATACGGTAATAAAAAAGGAAGCATTGAACCTTCAACAAATTAAATAGATAATAACATAAAGGTGAACTAACAATTTACTCTGTGACTTAAGGATCCCGAAAGTTCATAACAGCGAAAAAAAAAAAGAAAAAAAGTTGAATTTGATCTTATCCCATGTCGAGCCAATTCAAAAAATGAAATAGAATCTTTAATAAAACGTTTCACGCTTATGCTCTGTAGGCTAAAGCAAGGTTCCTACTGATCTGGAGAAATCTCTTTCCCTGACCTTTGGCAGGAAATTCTTTGATTTTCATGACAAGTATCGGATGACGTTGACATATAAATAAGGAATAAATAAAGGTGAATATTTATATATGAGAACATTTATTCTATAGAGACAAATAGTAATCAATTGCTTATTCGTAATTTCACTTACCTCCCATAAACATAGGTATTATAATGGTTGGCTAAGCCGAAATTGGTCTACAATTAATGTAAGAAAAATATATTTTATTAAATTTCCCTGATTTCCAACCTTTTTCCCTGAGCTTCCCTGACCTGTACCATTTTCTCTGACTTCTCTGAACCAATAGGAATCCTGTAAAGTAATTGATAAAATGAGAATGTCGGAGGAAAGGGAGAATCCCGAGAAAACTCACGAATACCACATTGTCCGCCACGAAGTATCATGGCCTGGGATTGAACCAAAGGTCAATTCGCACCAAGTGTGAGAAGCACTCTACCACTGAGCCATCACCTCCATCCCCTTCCAAGCTAATCCAGTCTGGATTTACTCATCTATCTGAGACTCTTTTTTTAAAGTATTCTCCTGGCTTCTTGACCTACCAAAGACTTCCTTTCATTAAGTTTCCCAACTAGGAATCTACACATTCTTACCTATTTCTTATGCGATTTCGACTTTATTAACTGCATAGTTCTCAGTAATTTGTATCTAAACTTTATTTGAAGTTCCAAATTCTTACCTTCCTAAATTTACCTGTTGGTTTCTTTTAGCATATAAGATTTCTCTTACAAAAACCATGTTCCCGAATACTCTCAATCTATTATTCTCTGCCCATAAGTGACCAACTTTCACATTTATCCAATTCACAAGTCCGCTCCGCTGATCCAGTACCTAGCACAGATGCGCCTTTGGTGAAGGTGGTCCAGAGGTTCAATTCCCAGTAGGGGAGCATTAAACGCGCTTCGATTTGATCTTAAACTAAAGGTCCACACCTCTATAGCTTTGGTGCTGTAAAAGAACATTAAACCCCAACAAACGAAGAAATTAAACCTCAACAAACGAAGAACATTAAACCTCAACAAACGAAGAACACTAAACTTCAACAAACGAAGAACACTAAACCTCAACAAACGAAGAACATTAAACCTCAACAAACGAAGAACATTAAACCTCAACAAACGAAGAAATTAAACCTCAACAAACGAAGAACACTAAACTTCAACAAACGAAGAACATTAAACCCCAACAAACTAAGAACACTAAACCTCAACAAACGAAGAACATTAAACCTCAACAAACGAAGAACATTAAACCTCAACAAACGAAGAAATTAAACCTCAACAAACGAAGAACATTAAACCCCAACAAACGAAGAACACTAAACCTCAACAAACGAAGAACATTAAACCTCAACAAACGAAGAACATTAAACCTCAACAAACGAAGAACATTAAACCTCAATAAACGAAGAACACTAAACCTCAACAAACGAAGAAGATCAAACCTCAACAAACGAAGAACACTAAACCTCAACAAAGGAATAACACAAAACCTCAACAAACGAAGAACATTAAACCTCAACAAAGGAAGAACAGTAAACCTCAACAAACGAAGAACAGTAAACCTCAACAAACGAAGAACATTAAATCTCAAAAAACGAAGAACACTGAACCTCAATAAACGAAGAACACAAAACCTCAACAAACGAAGAACATTAAACCTCAACAAAGGAAGAACAGTAAACCTCAACAAACGAAGAACAGAAAACCTCAACAAAGGAAGAACATTAAACCTCAAAAAACGAAGAACACTAAACCTCAACAAACGAAAAATTGGCAAACAGGTTCGAAACTCAATACTTTAAAAAATAATGACCGCACGCGTTTCGAGTTATAGAGAAACAAACAAAAAAAAAAAATAATAATAATAGGCAGCTTATCTTGCTGTGTTCCCGCTATGTCTGTGCCGTTAAATATCGAGGGAATCAGGGAAAACATTTAGAGAAAATTGTCAAAATGATATCCCATTGCTATTTCCTTTCAAAAAGATCTCGATACCGGTATATTTTTTCTTAATTCTCCTATGTAATGTAGGTAGCCATTATGAAGGACAAGCCTATCATTAACGTGGACTCCGAGCCATGGCTGGAACTTCACTATGCAAAACATACAATAGTGTAACTTCTATGCCCGTTATCACAAACTATAACGCAAATGTTGCATTATGTTGACGCAAATCGATATACAGGGTGGGGCAAAAAGATGTTAACATTAAATGGGTATTCTTTTTGTTTCGTTTTATAGATTAAACCATGGCGTGCCCATATCCCATTGACGAACGAAGGAAAGTAGCTGCCTGGATGGAGTTTTTCAGTCCCCAAGCATTGTACAAGAAAAATTCACGACCTGGACCGGATAGGATGCACCTTCGCGCCTGACAATTGGTAGGATCTACGAGAAGTTTGTAAGAACGGGGTCCGTTCAAGACAATTGCAAAGGAACAGTGGTAGAAAGAGATCCGTTCGAACTGAAGAGAGTATCATTCTCGTCAGGGAGCGATGGTAGCCAGCACAACCAAGTCCTCGTCCAGACTTTTCTCTAGAGAGAGAGAGAGAGAGAGTACTTTCAGCAAGACGACGCACCTGCCCATTACAGTCAGATGGTTCGGGATTACCTAAATGTCACGCTCAGTTAAACGTTGGATTGGTAGAGGTGGTCCCCTCCCATGGCCAGCACATTCCCCCAACCTGGCGCCATGTAATTTTTGGTTGTAGGATATGGTCCAGGATCGTATGTATGCCAGCAAACCTAGCAACTTGGACGACCTGAAGCCTAGGGCGCCGATTTCTTTGTAAATTTGGGAGAGGGGCATTCAGATGCAGAAGGTGCGATATGAGGATTATAAGACAAATTGCATTCAAATTATGCCAAATATTGTATATTCATAAATACAATAGGGGCCCACATGAGCTTTGGGGGGCCTGGGCCCCGGGCCCCCAGGATCTGCGCCCTCCCTGAAGCACCGCATCACTCAGGTCATCGCTGCTGTCCTTGCCCAAATTGCCTAGAGGGCCATACAACAATACAATCAACAACGGACCGACGGCATAAGTGCATTGAACGGGATGGCGTCAAATTGAAACTGTAACCAAATCCTTACCTTGTAATTTCATCCCCATTTAATGTTAAAATGTTTTTGCCTCACCCTGCATAATAGAAGCTCGGGACTTGAATCCTGAGCAGCTGCCAGGTGCACAGACCATCATAAAGCTCGACCATTATAGTATAGAACCGTTTCCTACCACACTATTTCGCCTCCAAGAAAGCTACACCGGCCCCTGTTCTTTTCAAAAGGAGTCTACAAATCTATAAAAGTTCAGAGTTTCTGTAATGTTCAGGTAGGTAGTATAATAAATCGTTTGAAGACCATTGAAACTGAAAAATTAGAGTTGCGTCAGTGACTGGAACCCTTGTTGCTGTTATAGCAGAAAAATATCAGATTTGCAAATTTACTTCTAAAAAAAGATAGAGTGCCATGATAGGATGTAATTTATAGTATTCCATACATGAAATAAAAATCACCATGTGACAGGATGTTTGTGTTAACTATATGTTATCGTATTTCGAAATATGTTACACGCAATGTGTAGCAAATTCCGCTCTTCTCATCAACCACTTTATTATGTGGATCAACAAAAGAATGGAAAATGCATGGGACAAACAGTACATACAGAAGTAGATATACACTGATATATACGAGGAGAGGCCCTTAAAACTCGTATTCATTTTTCTCTCTCCTCTCAGATTTAATATTTTTTACTCTTACTTTACGGAGATCCCCGTTGTTGGCTGAGAACGTTTACTTGGGAGACCTTGTAGTATTTCAGACGATGAACTTTCTCTCATAGCATGCATCTTAACCATGTTTTTTTTTTTTTTTCCGACACACTGCAACACCTGTTTGAGTATTTATATTAAGTAACTATTCCTAATAGAAATAAGAGTGTATTTCCAATTTTCATACCTCGAAAGTATTGGCAATCTCGAGATTTGCAAGAAAAACATGATTTATCAAGTAGTCTTCTCTGTCGGTTAACGTCGTGGGTTCAAAACTCGTCTCCAAAAACTGTGAATTTATATGTTAAGATCTTTCTCTCACTATGCAATCATCTCATGCTTCAAAGAAAGAGTTTTCCATCTTAGATAATTCGATACCTATGGACGGGTGTGATGCTCACAGGTTTTACTGAGAACCTATGATTCTTATATATTTCAGAAAACAAATTTTCCTTAGAATACGGTATGGATGCTATCCGGTCGTTTCTTTATTCAATTCTAAGCTTGTAGGTATACGTGAATGTATTCCTCTCTGCCCCATATTTAAATATCTCTCTCCCTCCTACTCACTCACTCTCTCTCTCTCTCTCTCAATGTCGTCCGTCACGAACCCACATGGCTTGAGATCAAACATCAATCATAATAGATTGGCATCTCACTAATATGTATGCTAATTTGTGCCTTCTCAGATCCTATTGAATTGATGTTACAGCCGGAAAACTAGACGGCTGCAGTAGTCTAAGTCGGACAGAATCGAATACCGTGCTGTGATTGGGTCTTCAAGAAAATCGGCGCAAAAAAAAAAAAAAAAAAAAACCGTGAAGAGATGACAGCTATATATCGTGACGAGTACCCATCTTATGACAGAGTAAAACGTTGGAAGAGAGAATTCAAATGTGATCGCATAAATCTACTCGATGACCCTATAGAAAGTCGTCCCTCAATGGCTATAGACCCAAGAGTGATGGCAGGAATATAGGGGCTTATGCAGAGTTGCTTTGACGTATGATTAGCGTAATACTAAACACTTGACTACTGCAGGAAATATATGTTGGTCGAACTCTTTAGTATGGCACTAATCACGCGTTGGAACGACTCTGCATAAGGCCCATAGTATCTACTGCTTGAAGATAATACGCGTGTGACTATTCATTGTTTAGTTAGGAAGGTGAACATTAGCAAAGGATACATTCACACCATATTACATGCCATTCTGCATATGAGTAAGATGGCACCAAAGTGGGTTCCCTGATTGTTGACAACCTTACATAAACAACAACGTGTTTAATCTATATAAAGCATTTTGGACCTATACCACAAGCACAAGGGTGCTTTTGTAAACAGATGAGTGTCTATGGATAAATGATAAGTGTGATATTTGATCCTGAAAACAATAAATAAGTAAAACATGGAAACATAACTTGTCCTACATTCCCAAAAAGCTAAAGTGCAGCATTCGCCACCAAGGTCATGTTGGCTTTTTTTTTTTTTTTTTTTAACCATAAAGGTGTGCTTTTGACTGGATACTTACAAAAAAGGAACACAACCAATTGCAGCGGCATACTACAGGGACCTGATGCAAAAGTACGGGGATGCTATCAAATCATCAAATCAGAGGCAGGGTTTGCTCTCGACATGTGTGTTGGTGTGCTGCTAACGGATATATATATATATATATATATATATATATATATATATATATTGAGGATACTTGGATTGAAATTAGAGATAGCATTAAAATTTAAGCAAAAGAAAAATTAGGACACGCGGAAATAGGTAGGAACAAACCATGGTTCGATCAGGAATGCATTAAACTAGCAGAGATGAGAAAACAGGCAAAATTACGTGTTAAAATAAATCCCAATGAAATAACTAACAAAATTTCGTAGACATCAGGCGGGAAACTTCCAAAACTTTCAGAACAAAGAAACGCGATTTTTTGAAAGCTAAAATTAAGGAACTTGAAGCTAATAGTAAAAATAAAAACATTCGGGACATATATAAAGGGATCAACGAATTTAAGAAAGTCTATCAACCTCGTGCTTATATATTAAAGAGAGCTGATGGAACAGTTCTCACTGATACAGAGCCAAAAACTAATGTACGTGGAAAAAAGGAGATACACACCGCAGAACCGTATATTCCAGAAGCCAACCGCCAAATAGAAGTAGAAATCGCTATTTAAAAAAAAATAAAGAAAAACAAATCTCCGGGTGTAGACGAAATTCCGGCTCAGTTAATTTTAGCTGGAGGCGAAAATTTGTGGAACAAGATACACAAACTCATTCTCCTTATCTGGAACAAGGAAGAATTGCCACAAGAGTGGAAAGAATCAATCATTGTCCCAATCCGCAAGAAAGGCGACAAAACTGACCGTAATAATTATCGAGGCATCTCTCTTCTGTCAACACCCTATAAAATCCTTTCAAACATTCTATTAGCAAGATTGACCCCATACGCAGATGAAATTATTGGAGATTATTAGTGCGGATTTAGACGAAATCGATCAACTATCGACCAAATATTTACCATTCGCTAAATTCTCGAAAAGAAGTGGGAATACAATACCCCGGTACATCAACTATTTATTGATTTTAGAAAAGCTTACGACTCGGTTAGGAGAGAAGCATTGTACAACGTTCTTACAGAATTTGGAATACCGAAAAAGCTAATTAGATTAATTAAGGTAGGTTTAAATGAATCCCAAAGTAAAGTCCGGGTAGGAAAATTTTTATCCACGAGCTTCCACGTCCAGAATGGTCTGAAACAAGATGCGTTGTCGCCATTATTATTCAACTTTGTCCTGGAATACGCTAACGGTGTTCACCAGATTATGGCGTATGCTGATGATGTAAATTTAATAGGGGATGATAGAAGAACAATAGAAAGAAATACAGAGGTCTTATTAAAGGCTTGCAAGGACATGGGTTTAGAAGTAAATGCAGAGAAAACTTAATATATGGAAGTGAGTCTGGGTCGCAATACTGCAAAATATGGATGCGTTAAAATATTAAATAATACTTTTGATAAAGTGGGTACTTTCAAATATCTAGGATCAATATTAACAGATGAAAATCATATTCACGAAGAAATTAAATGTCGACTAAAAGCAGGGAATTCGTGTTATTATCAGTTCAAAATCTCTTGTCGTCGCGAATTCTGTATTCGAGAACAAGATCCTGAGACGAATATTCGGGCCCAAGAGGAACAGGAATAGGGAATGGCGGAAATTTCATAACGAGGAACTACATAATTTATACGGTTTACCCAACATTGTTAGGGTCATCAAATCTAGGAGGCTTAAGTGGGCAGGTCATGTAGCCAGAATGAAAGAAAGTAGGAACGCTTAACTGGAAGACCAATCGGAAAACGACCATTGGGAAGACCTAGTCGCAGATGGGAGGACAATATTAAGATGGAACTCGCAGAAATAGGAATACAAGATAGAAACTGGATCCAGTTGGCTAAGGATAGAAGTCAGTGGAGAGCTTTTGTCAATGCAGCATTGAACTTCCGGGTTCCATAGGCCGTAGAGTTAGTTTATATATATTCTCTGAATTTTCTTATCTCACTTTTCGTTGCATCTTTATCTCTAATCGTTTGTAATTTACAGAAAAGAACTGGACGTTTTATCCGAAACGCCCGGTAGCAGGTGTCCCTCTCACTCACTTGTATCCTAATCGTTAGAGGACGATCTCTGTTCAATTTCAAAGCTGAAACATGGGTAAGCCTCTCAGATGTCTGGGATCTACATAACCTATGGGCCCACCCAAGGGCGCCGATCCTGGGGGGACAAGGGGACGCGGGCCCCCCAAAGCTCATGTGCCCCCGTTCATTGTATTTGTAAATTTACAATAATTGGCATAATTTGAATGCAATTTGTCTTAAAATCCTCATATATGTTTTCTGCATCTGAATGGGCCCCTCAAATTTACAGAGAAATCGTCGCCCTTGACCCCACCCATCTAGGAGCTAGCCCTAGGTATTCCCCCTCCCCATTTTCCAGAGAACAAATCTTAAAAGCCACAATTTTAAGTATGCTACCTCATCATGAACAACGAAGGGGAGAGTGCACTCGCACTCAGAAAGGTCTGAACACTACAAATACAATCTCGTTGTATCTGTTTTTTCTTTAAATAATAATCTATTAGGTTAGTGAAAGATAAAGCAAACGCATCCGCAGAAGAAAATGGCAATCTTATCGAGCTTCAATCTCAAAAGGCCTATATCAGTTTGCAATTGCACTGCAACTAGCTCCTTTATCTTTATTTCTTGATTCTCTTCTTATATCTGTTTTTTTTTAATATATTTAAAAATACTTGTTTCCACCTTTAATGATAAGGAATTTGTTTGTGACAAAGACAAGATTTAGTTTTAATATCAAAACTGTGATAACTAACTAAATGGAACACGTGTTCGCTACTGTTCGAGAATTGAGTTCTTGTATTCGACAACAATCAAGCAATTCATGCTGAGATTTGTTTGATAACTTGCTTAAGCACTGTTCATGTGATTTATGAATGTAATATTGAAACAAGATAGCTCAGTAAATTTAACTACCATAATCATGAAGTCTGTTTCCAAAAGAAATATTTACCTTAAATAATATACCGGTAATTGACAGATTTTGCCTCCCCGTGCAAATCTGTGTCGCAAATATGGTAGAGTCGGCCCTGTTCCCGCCCCAAATGTTCAGAACTCCGAATATCTCTACTTTTCTTCAAAACATAACTTAGTATCATTCATAAGATATTGAAGAAATGCCGCTATTATTAGTCACCAATATTCAACTGGTAGAAATAAGTAGACTCTGTAACTCGCTTTTAGTGAGTGATGACCTATAAGGCCTATTGAAATCTGATATTTCAGAAAAAAAAAAACAACTAACTATGACTATACTATAAATTATCATAGGATGTCTTGGGTTTTCTTGACTCAAAAAAAAAAAGGGGGGGAAGTCCTAATCATACAAGTTTTGATGTTCAAGTATCAAGTATCGTGAAAGAAATTATTCCATTAAAACGTAGCATCTGTCCAAATGTCAAGTAACAAGTAAATTAATATATAAAACATATCTTTTCTACTATTAATTCATGAGGAAAACACATGGTACTCCTCAACTTCAAAACAAATTGTAAACTGGTGTCAGATTGCATTAAAGTGCTGTTGCCTTAGCACAATAATGCGTGTGCGTAATCATAATGATTCATGCACACATTATCATCATTTACCAGTTTGGGTTAGAAGTAACCCTACTGATCGCATTTTACGTCGCCGAATTGTTTCTTCCAATTCAAACTAACTTAGAGAGGTACACTGAGAATTGCAATACAATACAATTTACAATATTACTAATGCATGCATTGTAAAAGTTTTATATTCTATTTACATCTATATTATTATTTTTATTACAGTTTTGTAAAGAGTAGTTCATTATGTGGAAACAATTTTTGCCTAAATTACTTATGTTGACATGAATGGTTATGCTGCCATCTATTTTTCAATTTTTAATCACAGTTTTCTTAAAAGTAACGAAACAGTCGTAAACGTAAGCAGCCGTTTCGCTGAGAGATTTCTTTCAGCAGTAATCGAGCAACAGATGGCTCTGACATTCTCTTTTGCAAAAAAGCACTACTCCATGAATTTCGGTTTCAGCGCTCGATTGCAGGTCTTGTTACTTCTTTCATCATTGGTGGAGATACAACATGATTACTTGCTCTTCTGAAAGCACCATGAATGAAACATTGCGTCGCCTAGTACAGGCCCGTATCCAGAGGGGATCTAGCCCCCCCCCCCTAAATTTTTGCTGGCCCCCTAAAATTTTCACGGTAAACTTGCAAATAAACTAGCCTATAATATGGTGATGAACTATAATGTGGTTGGATCGGCCCCGCCCTAATTTCAGCCGGGCCTCCCTACATTTTTGGGCTGGTTACGGGCCTGGCCTAGTAACTAGCGGGAGGGATTGGTTGGAATGGAATGTTTATATGCGAAATCTTTTAGGTTAACGTCCCACGGTTATGCCCTTCAGCCTAAGGGAGACGGATGATTAAGGGAAGCGAATGATGATGAAAGAATTTGTGGAATGAGAATGTAGGAGGAAACGAGAGTACCCCACGAAAATCCACGGGCACGGTATTAACCACCACAAACTTATTTTGCCGGGGATCGAACCAGGGACCCCCACGCACCAGAGCTAAGCGCTTTACCACAGAGCCACTGTGCTTCCTGAATGTTTATGCAAGAAGTGCGCTTAAAAACCGAGAAACATGTTATGGCCAAGCAAAACTGACTGTAGTGATGGAGAGCTCTCGGTAACTAATACAGCCGTCTTATCAAAATAATATAGGGCTGTTTAACGTTGTGATTAGAGATCGGATGTTAGGAAAAATGTCTATTTTTATTTTTAATGTTAAAAATATGATTTAAAATAAACACACTGAATTTTATTGTGCGAAGGGGATAGCCTAACCTTAGCTTCAATTTAAGTAAAATTTATTTTGTGCATTTCGCTCTATACTGCCTATATTGTTTCTTAAATACGAAAAGTATGAGCGAGTCGTTATGACTAAGAAGAGAACAAGGGTTGCCAACGTGTTGATCGCCGTCTACTAATGGACCACAAAATCACTAGAGATAGACCGTGGTCATCTGCTCCATCTGATTGATTATCAATTTTGTTCTATTATTCACAGGCTACTGAACAGATAAATAGACCGCCACTGATTTCTGAAATTACAAAATGCTCTCAATTCTAAAAAGGTCGGTTACTCATCACGATTTTGAATTTAGCTTTCCTTTCAGCAGCGAGGTTATACGAGACATGAACCTACAGCTTAAGGTGGGATCTAAGCCACATGAGCTTCCGTCAAAATCGAACCCGGGTCTCCCACGCCAAAGGCGCGTACGCTAACCACTTAATCATGAGGAAGCTCAGCTGTGATAATAAAATGGATGATAGTAATGAAATGAAGTAAGTGGGAGGAAACGGGAGAACCTCGGGAAAAAACGCATACGATGTTTCTCCACCTCAGAGTTTGGTGCTGAGTGCTGGAATCGAAGCAGCTCTCTACCATTGTGCCACCGCGGCTCCGAGATTCTAAAGAATACATCTCTTGATACACTCTCCGAGAATAAAGTAACATTTTCCCATTAAGCATATCTGACGATGCTCTAGCCGATTCCGCGTTGTCTTCTATCGCATCTAAAGGTAATTAAAGCAATTAATTGGGTGAGGTAAATGTGATTCTGCATATCGCAAACTAACTGAGCTCAGAAGAGTTGAGTTGAGTTGATTTTGAGTTTAACGTACCGTTCAGCAGCGAGGCTATATGACGTGGACCTCCTGATTAACGTAGAATCTGAACCACATGAGCTCCCGCCGGGAATTGAGCTCAGAAGAAAAAAAGTTTCTGGAAAGAGGGCGATCATATCTTGCTTCGTGAGTAAGCCACTAATTTAGCATTACTTTCTGTGTGTGTGTTTAAAATTCACATGTATCGAATTATCCGGCATGAAATACGGTATCGCTTTTCTTGGCTTACCACGAAAGACCACTGATATTTAGGATAACTTCTCAGCAACCAGACTTTTATAAGCACTCCATCCGTTTAGTGGTTATTGGTTAACCAGACCACAACATCTACTTTCACTAGTTTCCTTTCTAGAGTTGAAGAAAGAAAGAAAGAAAAAAAGAGAGAGAGAGGCGATAGGAACAGCCACCCCAGACAAAACTCAAATTCTTCGTCTTGACGGAAAACCCTCTCAACGCACGCATCTTCCAATTGTTATCACATAAAATTCTAACGTTTTTCACATATCACCATAGGCGTTCCACCAATGAGGAAAGAAGCAGCAAACCCCAGTGCCGGATTTACGTATAAGCTAAACAAGCTATAGCTCAGGGCCCCACCCTCCTGAGGGCCCCAAAAAACTAAAAGAAAAAAAACTGGACGTTAATTTCCCAAGTGTAAGAAAAACAATAAATAAAATCTGCATATAGCAAAAGTGTTTTGTGTTGTGTAGGGTTTTATGATGTAAGTAATGGGGCCCCGTCTGCAGTCTGCTTGCTAAAATATCACTGGTTTCTTCATTTCTGTGTATAGGGTACCTATATTCATCTGGACACTTAAAAGTCCCCATTACCTTCAATACCTTAGGGCCCCATCAAACCTTATTCCGGATCTGGCTTCCCTGAGATCGAGCGCCAAAGCCATCTGTTCCTCGGTTACTGCTGAGCTAAATATCTTAAACCCGTAGAGATTCGGCTGCTTGCCTTACGATTCTAATTCTAAGCAAATACTGTATTAGGCCTGTATCCATATGCACGCTCTCTGTTTAACCTAAACGTGTCGTGTGTTTTATGTAACAATAATGCTCTACGTTCTTCATCCGTGCTAGTGATTATTTCAGACCCCTTCCCCCCCGGGGAGATTTCAATAACGAAAAATATTGAGAAAATACTGGTAATTCAGGTTAAGGACAATCGGATCGGCTCCGAGAGGGATTTCGTAGATCCACTTTGCTGTCCAACCCCTGAAATCATAATTTATCCGTGATTCGTAATGCTATCGTTGCCACATAATGTACCATAAGCAATGGACTTCCTTCATTAACCGGAATGTTGCTTGTGGAAATTTATTGTATTTTTTTTAGTACTGCGGTTATACGTTACCTGGACCTACAGTTCAACCAGGAATCCGAACCACCGTAATTCGTTCAATGGTCTCCCACAGAATTGAACTCGAGCCCTTGCGCACGAAACGCATGTGCTAGCTACTAATTACTAGACCAGCGGCAGGGCTCTTGATGCACTGGATTGCATTTTGAAAAATGTCACTTGTTCTATACTTGACCATGATTAATGTTTCTTCCAAGCAACCTTTTACCTCCCCCCTAGGTTGTCACACCGACGCACGGAGCTAAGATAAATTCAACTGTGATTACATACCACTCTTCTGCGCTGGCGCAAATCCCGGGGGGATGAGGGGGCATGTCTCCTCCAATCTTGGAACAGAGGGGCCTGACCCCTCTAATAATCCGATTTGAAATGTACATTTGGGGAGAAATTTGATGATTTTTGTCCGATTGTTACAAAGGAACGTGAGATGAAATTGATATCCCCCAGAATAAGCCTCAAATTTTCCCGCCTCCCAACGTTGAAGACAACTCTGCTCCTCTGATCCTCTACAACATAGTTTTTCAACTTTATAAATATTTTGGACATCGCAAAAAAAAAAGAAAAAGAAAAAAGAAAAAAAGAAAGAAAGAAATTAAAAGAAAAGAAAAAAAGATTATGGGAACGGTCTTACCCGTCCCCCACAAAGAAGAAGACAGATTTGCGCCGCTGCTCTTCTGTAAAGCGTGTTTCTTAGCAAATAGCATCCCACTACAGCCACCTCACATTTTGATTCTATCCCTCCCACTGGACAGAATTTTCTGGAAGAAAATGTAATCGTAATAGGACCATCGGCGCCCCAGGAAAATTTTCTAGAGGGAGAGTCCAAGTCCCTGGTTGCTATAATACTACGTTTGATATTTTTATTTGTACGTATTAAGAAAATCTTAAGAAATTTAATATATTTTCGTGAGCCAGGGTGCGGCCCAGAACTGATGCAGATCATTTAAAAAGGATAGTGTAACCCTATATATTTTTTGATTTGACAACACCAATAGTGAACCTGCAAAAGTTTCTTCCGGATATAGTTCTTTTTGAACTTTGTTCCCCAAAGGTATACAACTATCCACCTCTCCTCTCCAGACCTAACATCAATTAAATTGCGAATCTTTGTTCTGCGAAGCACGCTTTCTTTCAGAAAATGTCCGTGGGGGCTAAAATCAAAATGTGAGGTGCTACACTGGAATACTATTTGCTACAAAAAAAAAAAAAAAAAAAAAAAGTGCCCTGTACAAGAATGACATGTAGGCGTAACTACAATTTAAATTTATCTTAACTTCGGGGAAAGCAGGTCGGAAATCTCCGGGTTGGAGTCCCCGGAAGAAGTATCCCTCAAAGAAACATTGTCTCCAAATACATCATTCTAAGAAAGGTTTCTTCAACTGTCGATACTTTCTTTGCATATTATTATTAAGCTAGTATTAAATAAATTAGGAAATATAGACTTTATTAGTATTTGATGCTGTAATATTATTTTACGAATGAAATATTTATTCCACTTCGAAATTAAAAAAAAAAAATCTTACCTCCATTATAAGGCCCTGAGCTTCCAGAAGGTCGGTAATTGCTATTAGATCCCGAGCTGCTACCACTGCTCGAGTATGAACTGTCAGGTCTTGAATAAGATCCTGAGTTGCTACCACTACCAGAAGGTCTGTAATTACCGCTGCCACTTTGACTAGAGGAATAAGTCCCTCGATTGTTGTTGTTGGAACTTCCGGAACCCCTATTTCCTGAAGACGATTGAGGTCTTGAATATTCATCTCTTTCATAAGTTTCGTCACTGTCATAATAAGGTCTCGGTTCTTCTCGTCTGTGATCACGACGTGACGACTGCGTTCTTCGTCGTGAGCCACGATTCGAGTTAGAATTGGCATACGCTGGTCCGTTCTGAGATTCGCTGGTTCCTATGTCACTACTGTCCCAGATGAATTGAGGTCTGTTGAACAAGTTGCTACTTCCACTTGGGTTGTTGAAGCTTGACGGGATGCTGTATACTGAAAAATACGAAAATAATTGTTAGGATACATTTTTGAACGTCTTTATTATTTTTTAAAATATATACATTACATGCATCTATTTTATGTGCACTACAACCAGTTTTTGTATCTTGCAGATTCAGACAACTCGGAGCCGGATTAAGACAAGGCCAGAGCCAGATTAAGGGGGGCTTAGGGGACTATAACCCGGTTCTCCAGGTGGAAAGGGCCTCCACTCTTATGAAAATCTCAACCGGCTATCTAAAAAGAATCATGAAGATACAATCATCATCATAAAATAAAATATATCCAAAAATATGAAACATATTCCCTTAACTTCCCCACTGTAGTGTCACAGAAATGTATTAGGTGAAGTCAGCAGGGGCCAAATATTTTTTCTAGCCCCGGGCCTCCAGATGGGTAAATCCAGCCCAGCGTAAGATATCATATTTAAAAGTATATTTTCAAGAAAAACTTTTATTATTATTTGATGTTTCTCGTTACACATTGTAGGTATTTTATAAATATGTTTATAGTGAAAACAATGACACAATAATTGTAAAAAAAAAAAAAAAAAAAAAAATGATATTGATTTGTAATGTTTACCTTCAGGGTCTCAGTACTATTGGGTTCAATACATCAACGTCCGCGAAATTACAAACCAATAGATGTGTAGTGTTCATACATATATCAATCTGCAAAACATTAAGTCAATCTGCCCATGGGAAGTAGATGAGAGGTTGCTTGCAAAAGTCGATTGGCATGACCTTCGAGCGGCCATATTGGATTTATCCTTTGCTGTCGGCCCGGCATATTTCACCAGTATTCCTTCGTGGCCCTCCTCTATCTAAAGATATGCGCAGTTTCTGGGTCCCCGATTCTTGGGAGAAAACTTTTACGTGTTAATAAAGTTGCCAAATTGTTTTTCGAATGCTTATTTGAAATCTGCTTGGAGCTTATTTTTGAGAATTACAAGTTACTTCTGCATTAGCATATATTTCCCGATAACAAAATTTGACAATTAACATTGCTTTCAAGATTATTGAGGAGTCATTGGTCTACTTTCTGCCAATAGAAAATGTTAGTGTCGATGAAAAATCCTACATTTACTGCCAGTTGCAACGAAAGTTTTGTTTATCCCTCTCCGAGAAACGAATGTAAAAAAAAAAAAAAATCCCACAAAATGGGATTTTCCCATGGGTTGGCATCACTCCGCTAGACCCAAGAGTCGAATCCTAACAAAAAAAAAAAAAAAAAAAAACATGTTTATCCTGTTTCAGTAATAAATTGAATAATTCTAGTGAATAACATTGAATCATGTAGATAGGATGATAGTATGAAACGTAAAAAGTGTAAAAGTTGAATGACTTACTTACAATAGGAACAGGAAGGATTAAAGCCTTGGTAAAACACGCCCATAGGATTTATATCAGTATTTTCGAATGCAGATATTATACATTTTATTTAAATCTAGGTTAATGCGCATCACATTATGGTTTCCAGGTGCTATATATCATTAAAATGTGATATCTGAACATAATGGTTGTATTTTGTGTTCGTACTCTACGAGGAATAAATTCGTATTTCTCCTTTAACCATGTTCACTTTAGAATAACTGTTAATATGCCTATTAGTTACGAAAAGTAGTATTTACTCAAATGCTGTTTTGTTCATTTATACACCATTCTAAGTGCAACGAATACTATTGTAGTAAAGGTATTTAAATTGCGATAGTAATAAAATATGCAGAATGCATCACATAAGAACCAAACTTACTACAGAGAACTATATTTTTCTAGAACCGGTTGTTAAAATATTTCGAGTTCGCAGAACCGTTTGTTATATTGGAGCATAACAGTAAATTTTACCCAGTTATACCCAGGAACAGTAAATTTTAGTTTAACTATCTTTGTTTTTAGAAATTCTTACAGCTACAAGGTTAAACATAAATATCTCAGAACAATGTATAAGCGTTTATTTCTTAATCTCAAATGCTCAGATAACAAGAATGAGAACTGAGATCACATGAATGTAGTTGTAAAAGTTATTCATATTAGAAACACATACATGCCATTATCAACAACTGTCGATCCACTGCTGGATGAAGGTCTCTCCAATACTTTTTGACAATCATCTATCTTGGATAATTCGTTTTCAAGATATTCGCAATGCTACCTAATTTCATCACACCACCTTGTATTAGGATCTGTGAAGGTTCCTACTTATCCCGTGTGGTATCCAATCATATGGTTTGTTAAAAAAATGAAAATAATACCACTGTATACTATTCAATCATCATTAACAATCATGATTTCAGGGAGCGGTCGGGGAGATAAGAGCTCCCTCGAGCCATAGGCCTATGGTTAGAGTACCTGCTCTCGGTGGAGAAGACCCAAGTTCAATTCCCAGTGGAGGTCATGTAGTTCGGATCCCACGTTAAGCTGTAAGTCCACATTTCATATAGCGTCGATCTTCAAGGGACGTTAAATTCCAATTCAACGAACTGAACTAATCAACCGAGAGAAAATCCCCGTGAGCTAGAAAATTCAACCCTGGGGCATTTCTCCGATCGTATCCAACTTGTTCCAACTGTTTACTCAGTATTATTTTCATTACCTGCTTATTGAAAATCTCTTGAAATCATCACAAACTGTTGGAGGCTACCATATTGCGCATTTTTAAAGGGCACATATTGAAGTCAGTAACTCGCAGCAGAGCCACGACCTATGTTTTGAGAGATCTATGTGACAAGAGAATTTTCTTTACATCTACCAAAACTTTAGCTTAATAAGCAGGAACTGTAAAACATTATCTCTTAGGCTAGTTTTAGACGGAAGCACTTATCGTAGCATTTCTCGTAGCAAAAATCGTATCATCGATATCCTGCCGTGTAAAGTAGCAAATGCTATAGCATTTCCCATGCCATGGCATTTCCTATGGCATTTCTTGTCGATAGAACCTGCTCTAATTCGTAGCATTTTCCCCAGCATTTCTGGTCCGATTGCAGCGCCGTGGTGTGTTAAAAAGAAGCGAAAGATTTTGTGCCAAATATCCATGCTCTTTGTTTTGTGTAGGAAATTGTAGGAGAGAAAAATGAGTTGGAGTAGGGATGCTCTTTGCCCAAATACTTCTTTGTGATTTTCATTTTTTTAATATGACGGGCGAGAACTGTTGTTACAATTACTATAACTTTAGCTAGCTCACGCTTAATTTCGGAGTCATAATTGCGCTCTTCTAGAGTTATTTGTTTGCTACACCACGACAGATGCTTATCAAAATGCTACTGTTTAAAACCACCATATACTTTTGATGCCATAGAATATTATATGAAATTTTTGGCAGCACATCTGCTACGAGAAATGCTACGATAAATGCTTCCGTCTAAAACTAGCCTTAGACTTAAAAAAACATGAGCCTTTCTAGCTACGCCACGGACACAGCACTTACTTCTTGGTATTCACTGTCGCAGTTCGAATCCCTATCATGTCGGTTTAGTATGGTCGACCTCTCTCTCAACTCAAATTGAGAAATTATATATAGCTTAGGGTACATTACTGTAATTTTCTTATTTTTAAAATAAAACTCTTCCCTAAAAAGAAGTCTTAACATGTGTTTGTCGATATTTAATCACAATTACTCATTAGAATTGTGAATACAAAATTTTAAAACCGGAATTGAACCCACGAGTATCTGCGTTAAACCAATGATATATTTTCTGGAATCACAAAATCGAAAGAGTAAAACATTCATAATCCTCTTTATAATACAAAGACATCTCAATCTGTGAGTAACGCTAAAATCTTAGAATGTTATACAACACTGCTTAAAAAACCGTTTCAAGAAAATGTACTATCTTCAGATTCAGCATCCAAGAATAAGGATTGTGCTAGCTCGACCTCGAGCTTAATAACGTCATTGGGATTGCAGTTACTAAAAACTTTGAAATTTGGTGTCTCGAATGGGGTTTCCCAAGAAGGCCGCATATGATATTTTTGAGTAGACTTAATTTTTGTAGTTATTTCATAATTATTAGTTACATTATTAATTTACATGAAAATGTATAACACAATAACATATTAAAAAATTAAAGCAAGAAATTTTATAATTCACTTTCTTTTTAATCTATGTTTGCCGTAAATTTCATATCCTTACATAATTTAGCATTTTTCACAAGAGGCCAGAAGGCCGTACCTTATGACTCTGAAAGCTGCAAGTTCCCCACTCCTGGCATAGGGTGCAAGATGTAGGTCTTCTCTTTTTAAAGAGTATTTACACACTTCTCGAGCTTCAAATACTCTATACCGTGTGCGTGGGTTTCCTCGGGGTTCTCCCGTTTCCTCCCAATTCCTTCATTCCACCACATCATTCATTTCTTATCATCACAGTCTCATTTACCGTGGGACGTAAAACTTAAAGATTTATTTTTTTTCATTTTTCTGACCAAAATAGTTCTTTTCCTGTTTTATATCAAACACAGTAGCAGATCCAGGCCGGAGCTCGAGGGCCTAGGTCACCCAGTTTTTAAGTTGAATATAATTGAAGTTATTATTTATCAGGGGTAAAAGTGGATCTGAAAAGGCACGGGGATAGTAGGTAGCAGCATAATGTCAGGCTGTCCCCCAGCCTATCTTTGCCCATTGTAATCTTTTAGGAACTGGGGGGACGCCGTACATACTGTATTTTTGGAGGTGGCAGGACGGCGTCCCCCCGCGTTCCCTTTCACTTTTACCCGTATTTATATACTTTTGAAAGTTTATAGTAAACTCATGATATACCTTTCATAGTCTGGCTTCTGGCTGTCCCTCCCCAGTTTCTTTTCTTCTATATTCGCCACTACATAAAAGTATGCGAAACTGAAGCAAAGATGTGCGCGTGCTAGTCACTAAACTAACATGGAGTGCTAGCACAATAGTTCTCAACCTTTTTTGACTGACGGCACACTTTAGTGAACGTACAGAACAACGTAACACGTTTGTTTGGTACTTTTATTATAAATAATAATAATAATAATAATAATAATAATAATAATAATAATAATAATAATAATAATAATAATAATAATAATAATAATAATAATAATAATAATACATATATGTTATAATAGTGAAACCAATTAGTTTTATAATGACTCTATATAACACTGAGCATTATTGCTGCCACTGGAGGTGTTGACTGGTAGGCCTACAGTTTATCTCTGTTTTAACTAATTATTATTAAATTCTTCATGATTTTTAAATTCTAAAATTTCGCGACTCACCTTCGGGGATTGCGTGACACACCAATGTGTCGGGGCACATCGGTTGAGAACCACTGTGCTAGTTTATCATTTATCTTAAGAGTATTCATCCCGGCGAAATTAAAATACCGCTAATTTTTACAGTAATTATGTGATATCTTCAAATAGATAAAAGATAATTGAAATATGGAGCAAGAGCGCCCTAAATAATATTATTTTGCGTGAGGTACCGTTATCACAAGTCAGCTAGTGACTTTCCGTTTTCATGTGTTTAGAAACGCGAAAATAACTACCGATTTTCAAAATGGCTCGAAATCGAAAGCAGATAAGTGAGTCGTGATAACGGTTTCTTATGTAAAATAATATTGTCTAGGGTGCTCTTGTTCCACATTTCGATTATCTTTCACCTATTTGAAAATATCACATAATTACTGTAAAATTAGCGGTATTTTAATTTCGCCGGGATGAAGATTCTTAAGTGGTCATATTCTCTCTCTCTCTCTTTCTTAGATTCTCTTATCGGCATGCTTTCATGATGATTTAACTGCGTTAACTACTAGAAATACATCCCTTCTATTCCAGACATAGACGCATTAGTAATGGTTATATACTATTTTCATACTCTTTGTGGTCAAAATATTTCTGGTCATCTTAGGTTCTCATTTGCTCATGATTGCTCACTAATCATATTGTGGTTTAGGTGCTAGTTTGCTATCAATTTGCAGAAAATTAAAAGAAATATTTTAGTTTTACGTCCCACGGTTATGCCGGCTAAGCTAAAGGAGACGGTGATGATGAGGAATGAATGAAATGGTGGAATGAAGAAAGTGGGAGGAAACGGGAGAACCCCGAGGAAACCCACGCTCACAGTGTTTGTTCACCACACAGTTCACTTGGCGGGAGCAGGGATTGAACCCTAGATCCCATGCACCAGAGGTTAACGCTCTACCACTGAGCCACCGCGGTCCCCCTATCAATTTGCGAAGTTCGTGCTTACACTTATTTTGCGCTCAATAATCGAGCTGAAGTTCAATTGAGCATGAAATCTGGTTTTTGAATTTGGACATTTAGGTACTGAAATCGCTAGCTACAAGACTTGGGTAAACCAAGCACAAAGGCTGTAAGCTATGTAAAAGTAAATAAATAAATAACATAAAATAAAAAATAATAAATTAAGAAACCTAAAATATCAATGTCAATAAAATACAAAGACTTGTTCACTGAAGTGTTGAAACTTTTATTCTCACGTGTTCTTCACCTTAACATGCGTGAGAGATTCTTGTGAGCAGAGGGGAGGTGATTGAAACAACGGAAGTATGAAACAGATAACAATATCCTTCTTTGATAGTCCTTTTAATGAGGAAAACACATTTTTATTAAATGCTTGTGGTTTCCGCTACATGCTTTAACATCAAATAGAAAGAAAAAAAGAAAAAAGATAGTGACGTAATTTATTTTGGATTTGGGTTTGTAGTGTTCTGAGGAAATTACCTTTTCTAAAAATATTCAGATTTTGTCTTTGTAGCTGTCTTGTACTAGCTATTTAGGAAATTCCTATATATTCAGTATCTAATAGGAAACTGTCTTGTACTAGCTATTTAGGAAATTCCTATATATTCAGTATCTAATAGGAAATTCCTTCCAATTATGTGCGTAACGTATAACAAGTCATTTACCTAAGAATGTGCGCTTCGATAGCTCAAGACAGTTAGATATGGCTACTAGAGAATCATAATTAGCTTAGTGTTTTCCGTCTTTATACAACACCAAGGTTATGAACCACGGTATTCTAGTTGCAAAATCGGTTGTCCCAATGTTGGAAAAATGGTGGCGATGCGACATACCAACGTTGGCCCAACGTCACGTTTGGCCACTTTTGTATTTATTTCCCGCCCATTTCTCAAACAAAAGAGCGGTTCCTCGACATTCAGCCAACGCTAAAGTAACGTATTTCTTGAAAAACAACCAATTCTAGTATCGTTGCGTGAAAGTCGGGAAAATAGTTGGTTGGCCATCTTCACATTTAACCAACATTGGGCCAACTTAAGTTTTTCTGCTATACGCTCGCACCGACCATCACCTACCGTTTTGACCAAATCCCACTCAATCCCCAGAGATGGTCCAACCAACCTTGCTAGTAGGGTACCTTAACTATTAACGTGGTCTCCGAATCATGACCGAAAATTGAATCCGGTGCAGTAGGCGTGTGGATACACTATCACGCAAAATCAGCCCTCAAAGTAAACAGCGCTCCTGATTGCACTATTTCGCCTAAAGAAGCTAGATTACAGTAGTCTGCACCACTGACCCCGGCTTATCATTTTTGATGTGTTTTCAGTGTAATCGTACAGAAAGCCGGGGTGATCAGTGATAGAACTTTCACCTCTCGTGTATAGGATCCATGATTCGATCCAAGCTCACGACAAGTAGGCTTTGTGGTGAACAAACACCGTGCATGTGCGTTTTGTCGGAGCTCTCTCACTTTCTTCATTCCACTATTTCACTCGCTATTATTATCACCGTTTCCTTTTGCCTACACGGTATAACAGTGTGACGTAAAACAGAAATATTTCACTTCATTTATACATTGTGAAGCCAGCCATACCGGCTGTTGGTTAGTACGTTCTCTAGTTTTACCAGGGGGCAGGGTGGCTCAGTGGTAGAATAGTTACCTCTGGTGTGTGGGGTTCCTGATTCGATCCCCGACCAAGTAAGCTTGTGGTGGACAACATCGTGTCCGTGAGTTTTCTCAGGCTACTCCCGTTTCCTCCCACATTTTCATTCCATCAATTCTTTCATCATCATTCACCTGCCTTAATCATGCGTCTTCCTTAGACTAAGAAGTATAAGCGTGGGACGTTAAACTGAAAGATTTCATTTCATTTGTAGCTTTACCAGGCGAATACTAGGAAGGTAGATTCAAGTACAGTCTGTTAAAAAAACGCATACAATTTTTTTTTCTCATAGTATTGTTTAACGGGAAAAAAATATCCAAAGATCTTATTAAGCTGAATAAAATGCTGAGCCTGTATGTAAAAACTCATGGGTAGTTTTCGAGAAAATCCCAGTTTTATGGCGTTAAAAGATAGAACCTGTATGTTATTCGGATATGTCATTGCCAGTCAGACGAAGGAGACAATTTTTATTTTGTTGGAATAGATTACTTATTTTGTATATGAAAAATATCTACTCTTAAGGCACAGTGTAGGACTATTTATTTGCTGATTAATTACTATTAACAGTGACAATCCCAACAGGGCAAATCCTCGAAATGATCCGGCTCAATTGCTTTTATACAGTCAGCACGATTAAATTGGAATGCTGAACCTGCAGAATTGATAAATTTCCGGATGTTAGCCAATGCTTACACGGTTAATTAGAAACTGCACTGTCATTACAAGGATTGTTCTTCAAAGAAAGAAAACGAATACTTTTATCGACTTGTTACGATCACACTGGTGGGGGTACACTGGCTCCCTGCTAAAGCACTTACTTCTGTTGCGTGGAGGCGCTGGTTCGATCCCCAGTCATTCACTTGCCATAATCATCCGTCTCCCTTAGCATAAAGGGCATAATTGTGGGGCGTTCAACTGAAAGACAAGCATATTAGCAAGTGGCTCATATATTACTGCGGGAAATACAATATATTGCATTCTTCCCTCTGTGTCTTTTGTATAAGATTTGTCTGAATTCGAAGTCTCGTACGAAATTGGAATATCTCTTATAGCCATTTTAGTGAATAACCACCGTCCTTTCTCCTCCCTTTTAGGTTAAGTATTAAAAAACAGTTAAACACATGTTTAGCCATTTTAAATTAAAAATTTTAACTATTTTAAATGAACAATCTAAGCTCCAAATTTCATGTCTCTAATCTTACGTGATTCCGAGATATGGACATTTTAAATTTAACAATTACTTCCCCTATCACCTCCCCTGACCTTCTTTTATGTTGAATTTTCAGAAATACTTCTATAATGATACCTTACGTCAGAAAATCTATGCTCAAATTTCAATTTTCTATAGCTTAAACAGTGAGGCCTAAGCTTTGATCATTTAATCATTTAAAACTTCTCTTATATAGAGAGATAAGCTTTTCTACAACTTATAGTCAACACAAAATAAAGAATTATTTTCAATGTAATCTGCAGCATTTCTAATATATTTGTAATAGTAGCATTAGGCTCTCAGAATTTTTTGTTGGAAGAGGTCCAAGCTTTGAAGGGAGGATCCAATACCACAAGTCACTATATTTTGGTAGTATTGAATGGGTATTATTCGGTACTCGAAAAGAAGATAAGTAGCGTAATTATAAATTAGGGGAAGTGGGGACATAATGACCCTCCGGGGCAAGATGGTGACCCCGGTATATAGCGATGTTCCTCTGGTGACAGAGAATTGGTACTACTGCACAAGCCGTAGTTAGTGTGGCGTAAAGTGTTTAGTACGGGAAAGGTTGCTACCTTCAATAGCGTGTGATATAAGTGAAGAAAACCATTTTCATAGTACGTCAATATAAGCTATGTAGTGAATATTCAACCTGTTGCTGAAAAAAGTAATTCCTTGAATAAAACATGGTACACACATAGAGAGTAAGAAAAGTTTGGGCATCAAAAAAATCACGCATGATTTCCTTGCGGAAGATGGTGGATAGCAGATAAAATGTTTTTGAAAGTTATATTGGGATTCGGGAAAATGGCCCCTTAAAATTGTACAGGGTATCAAAATACCCCGTCGAATTTAGCAGAGTACCATATTACCCTGTGAATAGTATGAAGGTCAGTGCATCCTGTGATCGAGCGTGTGTCGTTGTTTTGTCATCTGTTGGCATGTTAGAGACCTGTCTTGAATGTTTTTGATAGTCCCCCTATTCCACTTTGTATTTTCTTTTTCACTTAATTTTATTTTAGTATTATTTTCGTTTTTATTCTTTTCCACTCATTGGTTTATAGTTGTACAAGTAATTTTATCATTACCTAGCATCTTATCGAAACAGAATATAATTTTGGTTAATATGTGTATGTTCCAAGGATGGGGCCATTTTACCCAGGGAGGTGGAGTAAAACGGTCATTCACATTAGGTCAATTTATTTACAAATACAACTTGTTTAGTACACCTTTCACACCTTACACCTCTCTACATTTGTAGAAGAAAGAATATTATACTGCAAAATCATCGACTTTCCATTCATAGCAACGTTGTTATTTCAATTTCAACCTTAAGGTGTCCATTATGCCCCCACCTCCCCTACTTCCACCTAAATTTTCAGAATTTAGGTAGCACTGCGAATATATTGGAAATGAATCATCCAAGATAGATGGTTGTCAAAAAGTATTGGGAAGATCTTAATCCAGCAATGGATCGACAATTGAAGCGCTTAGAGCAGGGATACAAACAGGCTCGTATCCACGGGCGTCTAGGGGAACCGTCACCCCCTAAATTTTTGCTGGGCCCCCAAAATATTCACGGTAGGCTTGCAAATGAACTATAATATGGTGATGAACTATAATACGGTTGGATCAGGTCCCCCTAACTTTAGCCGGTGCCCCCTACATTTTTGGGCTAGCTACCGGCCTGGATGCAAATAAGCAACAAAATTTTACTCGCCCAAGGAAGAAGCTACTAAATAGCTCACATCCACAATAGAAATCACTTACTTACCTTCGGCATTATATGAAATACTCGCCCACACCGATAAACCACTCGAACCGGGCGAGTGAGCGAGCGGTTATTTGTATCGCTGGCTTAGAGGATAAAGGTGGTATGTAACAAATGGATTCACAACTTTGTCCGTTAACATACCGCCTTCATCGTTTAAGACTCACTAAATAATGTGTTACTTAGCATGATTAACATACAACACGTGCATGAATCGCCAGAATGCACATTTCAAAAATGTAACATAACATCTTTATCCTTTAAGCGCTTCAATTGTTGATAATGGTAGGTATGCGTTTCAAATATAAAAACAATCGCACCACCACAATCATGTGATTCAGTTCTCATTCTTGATATCTGAGCATTTGAGGTTAAGAAATAAACGCTTATACCTTGTTCTGGGAAATCATATGTTTAACCCTACTAAAATTTACTATTCCTGGTTATAACTGGGTAAAATTTACTGTTATATCTGGGCATAACAAACGGTTCTGCTAATTCGAAATATTTTAACCGGTTCTAGGAGCGAACCGGCTGAATAGGACCACTGGTATTATTCTGCACCCGAATAGACAATAAGTAATTGTAAAATACTTTCACCTATATTTTCAGAAGAAAATGATAGAACTAGATTGTTTTCATAAGAGAAAGACTACAGATAAAAGATCAAATTTCCATGCTACATCAATCATTTCCACGTTAAACAAATATAGTTTTATTGAGAAAGTGCACCAACGCATTTAGGAAGATTTGGGGCGGTTCAGGAGCCGGTGGACCTTCCGTTAGTGCGCCCCTACACAGAATCGTTCATAACTGCCAACTCTCGTTACTATGATAACGATATAAACTATACATTTAAAAGCCGCGACAAAGTCAAAGTTACCAACAATGGAAAGTGCCAGGAATTCTTATGCACATGATAATAAAATACCATACTCATACTAAGAGTATTTCCGCCAATCCGAATTTCATATAACAGACAGACACGAACGACGAACACTTAGGAGCTCAAAGAAACACTGTTAATGACCACATTGTACATATTGTTGTCTTTCCATAATGGTGATATTCATACTACTAACAGTGATACACTGTGATTAAATATTTGACTTACCTTCTCTATTGTTTCTTCCTGGGAATAAGACATCCTGAGACAACGCCACCTGAAGGCAAACGAGAAGCCCTGCTAACACTGATTCCCTCATAGCGATCGCAGAGGCCAATACAACGCGCACAGTCTGCGAATAGAAACCAGAATGAGAGTTCTCCGTGTGTGATTCCAGAAGGAAGGAAGAAAGAAAGAAAGCATCAAATGGAGTTTGCTGAGGTCATCATTAACCTTATCGAAGACAAAGGGCGAACAGAGGTAAAGAGACACCACATAACAGGAAGGAAGGTGAAGAAACTGTTAATCAGCACACGAGGAAACAATATTTCAGGGCGAAAGGGTGGGTAACTAATACCAAATGCATAACGATAACCTATATTTAGTCCATAATATCAATCGAAAGACGATAAAAATACAAACTATATATCATCCATTATCATGATATTAAGAGGCGGTTATTCCAGACCTGTAAATCGTACGTAATAAAAAAATATTAAAAAAAACAAGGTCGAACAGAGATTTGTAATCACGCTACTTGCTATATCCGGTTGAGCGGGTGCCTTGAAAAAAATTAACAGAAAAAAAACTACGCAAAAAGTACCTTTTTTTTCTTCACTGCAACTTGTTAATATTTGGCATTGCACCAGCGGTGTAACCAGCAGGAGGGGGGTATGTCTTTCAGGGGATCAGAGTTGTTGCACACGAATAGCAAACCAAGAGTTTTCTTTCAGAATATCAAAGCATTAGTAACTTACCATACACACATACATATGACATACACACATGCTTTCATATTATTATTATTATTATTATTATTATTATTATTATTATTATTATTATTATTATTTGTAGTAATCTACCTTGTAGCATTGGGCCTTGATAGCTGAAGTAGGATCGCATATAGGAAAAGTACGAATTCCTATCTGAATGTTGATCGCCGTACAGCAAAAAACGACAATAAATAGCGGGAAACGATTTTTACATGGATTCAGCGTCCAAGAAAAGTCAGCATTCTACTAAGACTGAAAATGGTTGAAATCCAGTTCAGCTTCTGGTTTCTATATCGATCCTTAGGCCTATAAAACAAAAAGGAAATGAAATGAAATGAAATTTTTGAGTTTTACGTCCCACGATTATGCCGGTTAGGCTAAAGGAGACGGTGAAGATGAGAGATGAATGAAATGGTGGAATGAAGAAAGTGGGAGGAAACGGGAGAACCCCGAGAAAACCCACGCACACGGTGTTTGTCCACCACAAAGTTCACTTGGCGGGAGCAGGGTTTGAACCCGAGACCCCTAGCACCAGAGGTGAACGCTCTATCACTGAGCCACCGCGGCCCCTTTATAAAGCAAAAAGGCTAGTAAACAGTAGACATTCTTTTAAATCTGTTTCTTAAACGAATTTTGATTCTCAACAAGAGGCTCATTCTCTATTCTAATCCCTCTATTGCAGCCGAAAGCGACAGAAATGTCGTATTTCCGGTTTCAATTTAGATCACTAGAGAGCAGTGGTTCCAGGGCCGTAACTTGTGGTGGGACAAGAGGGCAACTTCCCCCCAGGGTAGCTCCCCGCTGTTCGAAGGAGGCCCATTTAAAGACAAAATTTTCTTACTCGATATGCGACACGAACATGAAATTATAAATGACGCATCAAACAGGTTTACTACATTACATAAACAAAACAACACACAAAAGGTAAATAAAACAAAAATGAGTCGTAGGTCCATCTCAGTAGAATATGTGTATTATTAGGGGCCCTAGAAATAATATTTATTCGTAAAGATTTGAGATTTATCAATATTGTCCCCTTAATTAATTTGTCATGTATGGAACGGGTCCAGGGCGTAACTAACGACCCCGCAGATCTTGTCGTGCGGGAGGGTCCACAGGCCCCGGGGGACCCATAAAGGGTAAAAGAAAGATGGAAAGGAGGCCTAAAAATTAGTAGGGGGCCCAAATACGCGTATTAATGCTTGCCTTCCCAGAAAAAAATCTAAGTTACGGCGCTGTTTCCCAGCCTCGGAGGCGCGGACAGCGAAAAAGAGGGCAATTGAGTAAGAGCTGTGGTTTCATTACGAACAAAGCTAAGAAAAAGAATAATCTGCACTAATGATATGCAGAAACATTGCTGGAAATAAATTGGTGAGATTGTTGTTATTATTACTAGCAGTAATGTCTGTTCTTCACACCTATGTATATGGAAGGTATTTAAACACATTTCCCATAGAATACGCATTAGAGATGGATTTAAACATAAACACAATCAGGTGTGACACTATTCATCTCAGCGAGCCCGAAAAAACTTTGGATTGGAGACTCATATCAATCGTTTTCAATTTTTTTTTACATGTCGAACTTTTTCACCCCCACACATGAAAATTAACTTAAGTGGTCTCGGAAGTGTCACTATTCATCTCAGCGACACTAACATTGGTCGTTTTCAATTATTTTTGTACGTTAAGTATTCCCTTATCCTTTTTCTCCTAGCCGAAAATGTGCTAGACAACAAAGTTAGACCATGTCCACTCATGTATCATCAAAAAAGCATGAAAATTGGTGCAGCGCGTCTAGGAGTTAGCCGTCAAACATTGTTACATTATTTTCTTTTTATTTAAATATATTACTATCCTTAAACTAGTTGAGAATTTCGCTCCCAGATCCCTACATTTGCTCGGCCTACGGCCTCGCACCTCATATTTCGGCCTTTGTTTCCGTTCTTCACATGGTAAGAATCCGTTTATGGTATTATTCTTTGCGAAAGATGTAAACCGCTTTACCCCTTAGAATACGCATTTCAATTAAAGTAAAATGATTAATATTCATGTCAGTTCAACTGCTGTGTTCAAAAACTCATTTCAAATGGTTCATCTGTTCTCCCCTAATGATGAGACTGACAAATCTTCTTAGCTTTCGGCACTACTTTTTATTTCAGAAATCACTGGTGGTCTACTTATCTATTCAATACTCCATTAGAAGGAATCATGGAACAATGAAACTGATTGGTACACAGACAATTAGAACACAAATCATAGCAGGCTGGGACATAGATCATAGCTACCTCTCAACTTTACCCGTGGTTAACTAATTAAAAGTAGTTAATATGGCCAATGTTAATCCCATCATCAGGGTGAAGTAATTCTTGTACTTTAGTATTGTGTGTAATATTTAAACTAGGGACCCTCTCCCCCCCCCAAAAAAAATAACTGATTTAGCCTCTACTTAGGCTACTATCGTACTCATCACCAGTTTTAGCCAATATTAAAGGTTGGTCTAAATTATAGAATCGTAGATTAATAGCTTATCACTTTGTTTATTAGTAATAATCAATATTTGCCTCAACTTGTCTCATTACGAAGTAGACCTGAAACTACATTCCAGTTGCATTAAAAATAATTACAAATGAGTTTCGTTGCACAATGTAGACTTCTAAACTATGCGAATTCAATAATAATTCAATACGAATTCAATTAGAAGTAATTCATCTATTAACTTCTGGTTACAATAGAAGAATAAGATTAAAGATAGACTCTTTCTCCTTAATCCAAATCTAAAAGCCAATAATCGCTATCTTTTACTCTTTCTGTTCTATTGAAATTAATATTTGAAACTGGAAGTGGTAATTGATATCTATTACTTCCGATTGCAATAGAGGGATAAAATTAGATGTAAAACATATTCTTCACTGAATCCATATGTAAAACTGCTTGTTGCTATCTATTTCTATTTTATCCATTATGCGATTATTATTATAACCGGTAAATACTAAAGTTTCACCACTTTTGGTTTGAATAGATAGATAAAATTCGAGACAAAACATTCTTGTGATACGGAACCTGTCAAAAAAAATCGATATATGTTACGGTTTTTGCTATATGAAAAAACTATTGAAACCGGAAATACTAATAAATAGAGACCGGAACAGATGTTAGGCAAAATGCTTATTCTTTAATCTTAAAGATATGATTTTAAAAAATATCGTTTTAAAGTTTATATCGGGGGTTATAATTTCAATTTAAGTCAATTTTATTTTGCCTATTTTACCTATTTCGCTCCTTACTGCCTAAATAATTGCTTTAGTGCCCAATATTGCCTATTCTATGCATTTCCTTGAAAACAAAACTTTATTGGGAAAATATATAATTTAGTATTTCGAGAAAGAATTCTGCCTCTTCCGAGAAATATAAGTGTTGTTTGTAGTGATAAGATGCTGTAAAACTTTGGACTGTAGTGATAAAATGCTGTATAAAATGCATTTATCAAATATACATGGAATGCATATCAATTCGTTTTTATATATACAGTAAAAGAAGATATTAACAGTTATGTTTCTATATTCTTGGAACATTCTTACCTATGACGAATTTATTTTTTAGTTGTATTCAATATTTAATTTATCTTCATTACTTCGAGTTACATTTAAGTGCCTATTTGCCTGCCTATTTTCCAGCTTTTAATGCCTAAACATCCGGTATCTACTAATAAATTTATATCATTTCTGGTTTTGGTATACTGCTGAGGCTGGATGTGATGTGTTCTCTTGAGACGCTTTAGCGATTCAAATGACAGTTTCTTTTAATCTGCTACCATTTTTGTTCCTTGGCGACCAGCATTGAAACCCGATTTCTACCGTTGTTGGTTTGAATAGAGGGTTAGCGGATTCTTTGGATGCTGAATTGATTATTTAAAAAAAAAAAAAAGCTTCTTGCTATATAATGCCGTTCTATGTCGAGCAACGTAGAAACCGGAATCGGTTGATTTCTACCACTTCCGGTTTGAATAGAGGGTTAAGGGAAGAGGGAGAAACTTTTCTTGGGACACCAAATCAATTTCAAAAAATTGCTTCCCGATTTGTCTTACCGTTTCTCTCTATCGGAATCAGTATTGAAACTGAAAGTGCTAGTAAATTTGAACCACTTCCGGTTTTGGTAGAGTGATGTGACTTATGACTACATGTTCTGTTAAGACGTTGAATCGCTTACACGATCTCCTCGATCTCCTTTACAGTTGTGCTCTGCGAAAATTAGGTATTGAAACCGGAAGTATTAGTAAATTCAAACCACTTCCGGTTCGGTATAATAGGGTACATAGTAAAAATATCTTGTCTTTAGACGCTGAATAATCTGCAAAAAACGCTTCTTACTATCTGTTATCATTTTCATTCAATTGCGATACAAGTTGAATACGGAATCGGTTAATTGAACCACTTCTAGTTTGACTAGAGGGTTAAACTAGGAAATGGAGAGTAGTCTTGTCTAGGATTGTACACCACAATAGATTTTATTGCCCCTTAATTGCTTTTATGACAGTGTACATTTGATGTCAATATGGCCGTGTCGGCCTTGGGGAGGTTTTAGGGGGAGGTGGTTTTATTACCCTGTTTGTTAGGTGGTTAGACGGGTTCCTGGAAAAGGTTGAGTGTTAGGAGGGATGGAGTAGTTTCTAGAAAAGAGGTTGAAGGACATGTATCACGTGATTTGATAGGGTTGTTTCTAACAGCTATGCTATGATCAAATTAATTATTCTTTTATTTGTATTTTCTTAATAAATTAATTGGAACAATTGTATTGGTTCGCTTGCTAAGCAAGCTCCTTATTTATTGGAACGTATGCTAAAGCATACTCTGCTTATTTATTGGATCGCTTCATTAGAAGCTCATTATAAAAATATTATGTTTTTCCCAAATCCTATGCTAAAGCATACTCCATAGAACAATCTCTGATTGTGATTATATTAATTAATTCTTTTAATAAATTAATTGGAACAATTTCTATTGGATTGCTTGCCCTACAAGCTCCTTATTTATTGGATCGCTTCATTAGAAAGCTTATTATAAAAATATTATGTTCGAACAATATGTGAGCATACTAGAAACGCTTGTTGTTAAATTTGATTGTGATCATATTAATTAATTTGACCATTTGCATAGCAACTTGTATTTTTTTGTTCTTTCGTATTATTTATAATAATACTCGTTGTTATAAATTGGAGGGAATAATCTTTATTCATGCGGGACTTTTTAATTTGACGGATCGTATCTTTATTTTCTCGAACACTGTGTGAGCATACTAGAAATTTCGTGTATAGAATATGTATGTATACTTCGGTACGATATACAGAGCGTGGTTTTCGTACGTCTTTCGCTGGTGAACTTAAGACACGAACTGAACTTTTCGCGCGCTTTTTGGAAACTGGTTGGGCAAGAGGGAAAGATGGCGTTGTTGGGTAACAGGTGCGTGTTAAAACATGAAGACAAATACAAAGGAAAACCGACGACACGTTTAGTATACATCACAGAGTGCCGACAAATTAATAAAAACAAGTTTGGCGCCAGGGTAGTTGAACACAAGACATTGTCGGCGAAGAATACAAAGAAGATTGAGGTTGGGGTAGTTAAACATGTTGAATCATGCCCCTATGCTAATTGGTAATAGAAAAGAAGTTTTGTGCGGCGAATGATGAACACGTGATTACCTTGTGGGTATGAAAATACTTTAAATACGGGCTATAGCAGAAAATATATATAGAGACACCATGCATCTCTTTGAGAAAGAAGAACGCTACGAGGTTAACACTGAAGCAATATCCGATGCTGAAACAGAAATATACGAATCATCGTCAGATGATGAATATGATTTTGATGCAATAGATTCACCAGTGCTAACAACAGTTTCACCAACGCCACCGTCATCACCAGCAGTATTATCAAGAACATCACGATTTTGGGGTTTAGATTGCTGTTGTAATAGTCAAAAGGTGGACCGTGAATGTATAAAGAAGGTTATTGAAAAATGGGATTTCAACGACACATTAATATGCGATGGATGTAGAGAAGGATCCCCTCATGATTTTGCGCATGATTGTATGAATGTACACCCAGAGTCATTGGAAACCCGTGCATGGAGTATTATTGCAAGTCCTAGTGTTGAAGAAGATGTGTTTTACTTGTATGCAAACACCCATATTATTGGAATATTAACAAGAGAAAAATTCTATGAAACGTATGTGGAATTATTAAGTGATACAGACTATCTTCCGGAATTACTGGACATTTTCATAAGAAAAGACAAACGGAAAGCGAATATTTCAGATTGAGAAAATGTATTCGAATAGAGTTAGTGTTTCATGTGTGTTATGCAGTGATGAAAACATTAATGTGAACTGTGTATTAAAAACTATAAAACTATACTTACGTAACACCAATCCAATTGAATGCATGGAATGCAAGTTAAATCTTCCTCATGATTGTACTCATCTTCATAATACTGGAACATTTGCAACGAAGTACTTATCTCTTGATAAAACTCTTAGTGAACTTTTTGAAGTTTTTGAACAAGAACATAGTGAAATCTCATTTATATGGTTTATGCGTAAAATTTGTGATCTTTTAAAAAATACAGAATTTGTTGGACAGATTATTCCGTTTTTCATTTATCACACAAATGAAATTTCACCATGTGTAAATCAATATATTATCGATATTCAAGGTTTTAAAATGTCTGATAATGAATTTATCATTCGTGAGTTTTGTTTAACTGCATGCGATGATACAGTAAATTTCCATTGCTTGGTAAAATCACCAATAGATTATAATTTATTATCATTAGGATGTCAAAAACAAATTGATTGGTTAACTTTAAATTTACATGGTTTGAAATGGAATAGCAAAACTGGATATACTGTATCATGCATACGAAACCTTGTATATCAATTATGTTCAAAGAATTCATCCTTTTATTGTAAAGGTTTAGAGAAATCTCTTTGGATTAAAAGAATATTTGCATTAGATAATGTCATTGATTTAGAAACAAAACATTGTCCACCATTAAGTGAATTATGTGGAAACACATTTAATGATTATTGTAATTTTCATACAAATATTGTAAAGAAATCAGGATGTGCATATCGTAATGCACATCAGTTGAATTATTGGTGGAAATATGAAAGATGAACAGCATTAACTAATGCATTATCAAGATTGTAATGTTTTTCTTAGGAATTGTAAATAAAATGCAGGGATGTAAGTTTAAAAAAAATTTATTGAAAATTTAAGAAAAAAAAATTGTATATATGATAAAAAAAATAAAAAAAATTGTAAACATATAATAAGAAAAAAAATAAAAAAAAATAAAAAAAATTATTTCTGTTTTCTTTTTTTTAAAAATTTGTTCACATGTTTATAAACGATATCATCATTCTTTTTCAAATTTTTCTTGTTAAACATTTTTAAACACTTTTGAAATGATTGAGTGCGGATAATATGATGCAAAAAGAACAACACAAAATACCCGCACAACACAGAATTATCATGTTGATATTGATGATTATTCGTAAAGTACATTTTAGTATTTTTCGACAAAAAGTTTTTTATTTCTTTGGGAATGTCCATAGCAAGACTGTCAAAGTAGTACCCATGTTTTTTCTTATTGATGTACACTGCGACCCAGTGGGAACCAGCAGAATCAGATGTATCAAGATTAATCACAAGTGCAGCAGGAGGTTCTACCGTTACAGGAAGTCTGTCAATAGGGTAAATTCCAGTAACTCTTGCACCAGTCACTTTATCACTTAGTAACACTTTTAACAATTCGTCACTATACATGATGAAGATTATTATTTTTAATTGTAGTAGGTATGTAACTATCACTGTTATTCACATGTAAGACATAGTCATACACTTTTACATATTCACTATACAGTAATGCTTCATGAACACTGCACCTATATTGTCCGAAACGATGTTTATTATGTGCACACCGATGAACGTGAAAACTTAATGCAGTATACTTTGGACAGTTTATTTCTTCTAAATTTGTAACTTCTCTTTGAAGAATTTCTTGAAGAAAACACTTTCTATTTATTCCGTAGGTGTATATTGTTGTAGTATTTGAACAATATGATTGAAGTATTTCCTTAAGATGGGAATATTCTACATCGCCTTCGTGCCAGGTAATGCCATACACATTCTCACCTAGATATTTGTTTGTACTTACGATCGGCTCAGCTAACTTATTTAAAGGAAATGGTGGTTTAAAAATCCAATTTTGGAAAAAGGGAACGTCAGGATTTACAATGGCTAATTCTTTTACAATAAAGTCATCTTCGTTATCATGATACGCCGAGAAGTGTACAACAACCCTCATCCTACTCAACTGAATAAATTAGAAGGTGTTATCAGTATAAATATTTCTATCTTTGTCTACTTGTGCTAAAGAATCGAATTGTGCGTACACAATGCATGTAACAGGTTCAGTTAAAGTTTCTGAAAATGATACTTTTAAATTTACAGGGGAATCGCGTACCACATCCCACGTGTTGTCGTCTAAAGTTCCTGTTGGAGATAGAATAAAAGCATACAGAGCATATCCGTTTGGATACTCATCAAGAGTAACAGTATGTGAATAATTTTGATAATATATACCAGTACCTGAAATCAAAGTATAGTAACTTAGAAGATATAAATTGTTATTAAAATCAGGAGTGAGGGGGTTGGGAGGAAATGATTTTGAGCCGACTTGTAATTGCAGTTTGTTAACGTTAAAGTTTTGAAATTCAAAGGGATTAAGATGTGATTTCCCATTGAAGGCTGTGTTGGAGATGAAACCAATAACCAGGCCTTTAGGAACATTACCCAGGAAAAGATTATCAATGTTGTAAGACTTTACTTGTGCAGGTATAGTATAAGATCTTGTCTCCACTCTCGTCAGAGGTAACTTGGCCGTTTCCGAACCCGTTCGTGTATTTAATTGCATAGCTAAATCTGCAGCTACATCAATACGTCGTACATGAAGAATAACTTCCTCAAGTGCAACTTTATAACTTGTATTTTCAGGAGACATTAAGCAAAAATTATCTTTACTACGATGTAGTTTTACACGTAAACTTACTTTGTTAGGAAGCATACGATCTAAACTTACAATATCAGTATGAAGACGTCCATACATTTCAAAAGATTTACTATTTTTCACCTTATTAGCACGTGTTTGAAAACCAGCATTTGTATTATCTAATTTATTAAAATTTTTTGCAGTATCTTTATGCCACAACCCACATGCTAAATGTGTTTGAGAAGCATCATAAGAATAATTTAATAATGTTTCAATGTATGCACGATAAGGATAAGATCCTGATGAGGAACTAATTAATTTATCATTTAACGAAATATCAATTTGACTAAATAAAGAATGTAAGAAATTATTTACTGGTGCAACAGTATCATCATTAGCTAAAGTTGTACCATCAGCTTTAGTAATTTTACAACGTACATAAAGATATAGATATGCAGGATGAATAAATTCCCCTGTTTCTCCTGGAATAACAAATTCATTAGGTCCTTCTGAGGTTAATGTGGAAATAGGACGATATTCAGCATTTGTAGTTGCTTCAATAGCTGTTTGTGTCATTGGTATAGAAAAGAAATCAAATTCATTGGTACAACATTCAAAACTACTTGAATTTAGGAGCGCCATTATGAAAAGATGTCGTGTATATGTTTACGTTTTGTTGGTGGTCCAAACTTTACAATTGCAGGAGCTTTCCTCTTGCGTGACCGTCTCTTGCCGTTACCAGTTAGCAACTGCCCAACTTTATTAATTGCTTTTGTCTTTAAACTATTACCAGCTTCTTTTACACGCGCACGAACAGATTCTTTAAATGGTCGATTTTCTAATACATCACCCTCAACTTGCATACCGGTTTGTAATGCTTGACGCCCTACAGTTTTTGCACCTTGTTTAAGAAATGGTAAAGCAAAACGAAATAATCCTTTAAAGAAACTACCTATACCATGTCCCCTTTGATATACAGGTCCTGAAAAATATGGTATTCCGCGCCCACGGTGATAAGTAACACGTCTTGCTCTCATCTTTTTTTTTCTATAATTATTATTTAGCAGATGCAGGAGAGCGTTTAAAATGTAGTGTTACGGTCAGTGTCCCAGAACGAAATGGCAAATTTCGCCCTGCATGATCTTTTAATAGTATTTCAATTGTGTTAAAACAAAATTTTGCAAGTGGCATATAATGAATATCTTCAAAGGTAATTGTTTGAACTTTTCCGTATTTAATATCAGAGATTGTTGCTATACGTAATAATGGTGCTTTTGTATCACCTAAAAATTGATATTGTATAATATCTGTATATATAAAAATTTGATGTGGATATCCGATATCTACATATGGTTGTTTGAATCCACGTGATTCTTTAACAAGATCTGATTTTTCAGAAAAACCTAATTGTAAAGCTAATGTAGGCGACAATGTAACTGATTCTACACGTTCATCACATTCAACATGCACAACATTTGAAAAACTAAATTTTATAAAACTTGATATCGCGTTTAATTCCTCTAGTAAATGATGAATGGATGGATAATATCCAACAAGAATTTTACTTTTCATAGGTTCTGCATTTTTAAATTTGTACCATATAACATTTTCACCTTCAGTAACATTATAACATGTTAATGGAATATGTACTTCACTTAATCCTACATACCAATCGGATTCTGATAAACGAATATTATTTTTTAATTGATTAATAAAATGTGTTGGACTATTTGTAGGATATACATCTGTACTAGCATTTGAAACTAGTGTAATGTAAAAACTATCATCAATACTTTCAGAAATCATTTTCGTTTAAAGTGAAGTGTTAGGTTTGAAGTTCCAAAACGAAATGGTAATTTTAACCCGTGTTCATCTTTTAAGTTTACTTCTATCGTATCAAAATATTTCTTTTCAACTTTAACATAATGTGGTGAGTGAAACACAAAAGATTTTACATGACCGTGTTGTACATTATACACACTAAGTTTTCGAACTAATGGTCCTATATTTTGTTGTTGTTTTACAATATCAATGCAAACATTAATTGTATTGGGAATATTATAATCTAAATCACATGGAAATTTTCCACGTGCTAATATTAAATCAACATTTCTAACTTTTGTGTATATAACTTTTTTAACATCATGCGTATTTTCATTAATAAATCCAAAAATGTGTTGTAATCCTGGTGTAACACCAATCATACATTGATCTTCTAATTTCAAAGAATGTTTAATAACAATTTGATTTTTATTTTTTAAATAGTGTAACATACGAGCATTTTCAGGAATTAATTGTAGAATAGATTCAATTGATGAATAATATCCAGGTGTAATTGGAACATGGTGTGGCGTTCAACTTTACCATCGATAACACTAGTAATTATAATTTCTTCATTTTCACCAACATTGTAAAAACTCCACGGAATATTAATTTGTGTTAATGCAACACCCCATTCCCCATCACGTAAATCAATAGGTTGTGCCAATTTAACTCGAAATGATGATGTTGTATTATTATCAAAAAGATTGCTACTTGCATTTGAAGGAAGAGTAACGTAAAAGTCGTGTGTAAAGTTCGAATTCATTTTGCAGACTGAATAGAATCTGATCTAATCCACGAATTCATACTTGATGGATATCCTAACCATTTTACATACATCCACCCATTTTTACGTTTCAATACTTTTTCAATAAGATATGTTTTCTTTGAATTTATAATTACTTTTTGTAATTCTTCTGCATAAAATATTCCTTTAATTTCTTCACCGTTCCAATCTTTTAATTTGTAAGTGACAGGATCTGACTTTATACATTTGTCAACAATAAATATTTCTTGTGACCATTTAGGTAAATATCCTTTTTCTAATTTATGTTTATACTTACTAACACGAACATAATCACCCGAACTAAATTTACAAGTTATATTTTTCTTATTCTTTTTATTTCCGTATAATGTTTCCCACACTTGATTCACATTGGAATCATTTACTTGTGCAGGTGCCATTTTAATACTTGAATGGTATGAATGATTATAATTTTTTACAATTTGATCTAATATATTAATATAACGATAAGTATTCTTTGCAGTAAAATAACGATACAATCTTTCTTTTAATGTACGTATAAAGCGTTCTGCTAACGCACACTTAATTTCGGAATGAACACTATAATGATTAATTTCATATTCTTTAAACAATTGTTTTACATGTCGATTATAAAATTCACCACCTAAATCTGTTTGTACGTTAAACACAGGTAACTTGAAATTTTTAAAAATTTTTGTTATTGCTTTTACCATTTCAGGACCTTTCTTTGTTTTTAACGGAACACAATATGCATAACGTGAAAAAATGTCAATACAACATAATATATATTTATAATTATTATTATACTTTGCAATATTTTGCATATCTGCTAAATCCATTTGTAATGTTTCATTTGGTGCACTAACATAATACTTTTTACGTTCAAAAACTTTACGAGCTGGTGCATGTAATGTATAAGCATCTTGAGAAGCTAACCATTTTTTAATTTTCTTTTTAGATAACTTTGTTTTGCGTTGTAATGTTTGTATACTTGATAAAGAATCAGGATTTGAATAATCATAATATATTTTGGATAATTTTGTCATTTTACATACTATATTCTTTCCAATGTTTAAATAAATTAGCTACTACTGCAGGACTAGGAGATTTTCTTACTTTACGAATACGTTGTCGTCTACTACTACTACTACTACTTTTCACTTTTGATGCTGGCGTGCTAATAGGTGTACCAATAAATTCTTTAGGAACATTAAGATCTTCTAATAAATTTTTAAATTCATGAATACCTATAGGATTTCTTGAATATTTTCTTGTACGAACAACATCATTTACTAAATCTATAATATTTGAACCTGGTATTGTTTTTCATGAATACGTACTGTACCAGACTTATCCCACTGAATTTTATTACAACTTGTCAACTGTTTTAATAATAGATCTGTTTTCCTACGAAGTGTTTTCGGTACTGATTGTAAAATGTCTGATACAAATGGTAAAATAGAAGTATTGCTATCTTGTTTGGAAGTTGATGATGATGATTTTTCTTCTTCTTCTTCTTGAATGATAGGTAAAGTAATAGGTTTATGTGAAGAAGATGTATACTGTAAATAACGATGCAAAGCTTGTTGATATAATTTCCACTTTTGTTGTACACTAAGATCACGACGTTTTAAGATGTTATTCATTTCTTCATCTAAACGTGATTGATGTGAATCTATGGATTTAAGATTCGATTGAATTTCATGTACAGCATTTTCAGGAACTAAAATCATTTTACGTAATTCTGACATATTTAACGACTAAAAATACTGCTTCCCACTGCTGCAAGAAGTGGTCCCAAGATTAACGGTAAAAGAGCACCACCTTTCTGTAGTAACAACTTTTTCTTTTTATTCAATGCAGTACGTTGCTGAGATAGAGCACGTAAGATCTTTTTATGTCTACGTAAACGTTGCTTCTGACGAGAATTTAAAGGGATGTTTCCTTTTATTGTGTTCTTAGCTACTTGAGACATTGTTTTTATTAAATCCCCTGAAGCATTTTGTAAAATTTGTTTTCGTTTGGTATTCTTGCATTTGCACAGTGCACGGAGCGTGCTGTAGTGTTGTTTCACCTTCAACATCTTGATGCAGACTAAACAAAAATTTCTGTATGCATGTCTTTTACGTTAGCGTACACATACATGATTTCATTCGGAAAAATATTTGTACGTATTCGCAATGCATCGTTTGTTTTTTGTGTCAAGTCAAATAATAAATAAGTGTGAGGTTCTCGTGTTACTTCTTCGAACACACTCACGACTTCTTTACTATACCGAGGCATAATTTGCCTTGCTAAATATTGTATTTGTAATTTATCACGTGGATTTTTAAATACTATAATATAATGTGCATTTAAACTAATATCACGTGCATGTTTTCCTTTTGGAAATAAATTTTGAATAATAAATATTACAGTTAACTTTTTGTGATGTGCATACTTTGTAAATAAATTAGCAACATCACCATTAGTTTCTGACATTAAATCATCAAGTATTAATAATGAATTTTCTTTGATTTCAAAATTATTCATGTCAGGTATTCCCTCTACAAAACGTATTTTTGCATTTGCATCTAATTTTGGTATTACTGCACCATAACACCAGACAATATCATTAAACTTTATACTAAACATTTGATCATGTTCATTAAGTAAACGATTTACAAAACAAGTTTTACCAGCCCTTGAAGGACCAGCGATTAAAATAGTAGAGGGATGTTGAAACTTTAACATCTTGTAATCAAATGAATGCATACAATAGAGACTCTGCTTTATATACACACTCACACTCACACATTGAATTTTAATATTTTCACAATCATTGATTGTTCGGAGTATACATAGTAATGAAATGGATAAAAAAATCACTGGGATATAAGATTAAAGCTGAAGTGACTAGTTTATACATTGTTTGCACAGCAAACGAAAATATAAAAAAGAATAAAATAAATTAAGAATAAATTAAATAAATTAAGAATAAATTAAATAAATTAAGAATAAATTAAATAAATTAGGAATAAATTAAGAATAAATATTTTCACATATGATGATGGTTCGGGGTTTTATTACATGAAAGAGACATTCATACAAGTCACATTCACTCATTCGTGGGCCTATAACCGTAAGGTACACTTGCACGTTTTCGTATTGGTTCATCGTCGGTTATGTCAGGTTCGTCAATCCGTTTTCGTTTTTTGTTGACCTCACGGTGTGTCTTTGTCTCTCTACAGCTAAAGATACGGAACCCCGGTCTACGAACGATGCTATTTGGGTTTTCTATTACTGTGGACTCTAATTGTCCAGACACTAATTTATAGAAACTCTCAAAGTTAATTTTCTGAGAGGTCCTATCATTTAGTGTTATCCCCCTAATTTTGTATATATGCCGAACATCCCCTTGGGCATTTGTTAGCCGCATTGCATAATTTTTACAGCCAAGACCAATAAAGGTTGTAAACTCCCAACCTTCAGGAATTTCATTCGTTAGATCACCCAAATAGTTTCCGAGCGGTAACAAGGGTTCCTCATCTTTTTTCTGTAAGTACATGATACTGTCAGTGTCACAGTATATTACTCTGTCAGGTCCTACAGTCGTCAGTAGTTCGTAAAGTCTAAGTCTAGCCCACGAAGTAATAAATGCGGCTAGTATCACATTGGAAAACTCCAACGGAACGTTTTCATTTTCAATGTCTCTGTACGTGAGAATGAGATGGTCATCATCAATTGGCACCACACTTTGAATTTCATACCTTGCCGTAGTTAAATACCTAAGAAAGGTAACCTCATCACTAACGATTATACTCTGCGACATGTCTGTGCGTTGCCCCCACTTACCATACAATGAATTGAGGTATAGCTTTGCACATTGCCTCAATCCCGGGTTCATCCTTATATTGTCATAATTTAATCGTATGCCTTCATGGGCATAATATTCATCGATATATTTTTGTTTGTCTTCTTCAGTGGTACAGTAAGCAGGAAAACCAGAGGCTTCCTGCTTCATCTGAAAGAAGGAATTCACGTAGGTCCCGAACAGCCCTCCTGAATTCCCCTCTTCAGGATCTAAAAGTTCAAATTCCCATATCTCATGTATATCGATTATTTTGTAACCTTTTTTAAGAGCAAGGTGTAACTCTGGTGTACAAAATGTTCCTGTGAGAGCACACTCAGCATCGCTATGGGTACATTCGTTAGTGTTTTCTTCTTCCATGCATGTGCGGCAAAGGCCGAAAAGTAATCGACCTCCCGCAACGTATGGTAAGATCGGAAAGTAGAGGTCCTTTGCAGGGACGATTGTGCATTTGACTACACCGTGAATACTTTCCACATCTGGAAAGTCCGGTCCCGTGTGAATCTTAGGTGATTTAACCGGCATAGGTTTACGTGCCATCACCCAAGGGTATAACGATGTTACATCGGCGTAGGAAATTCGCTCATCACTCGCACAATTGACGTAGGAACGAAAGACCTCCGTGCGACCACCGTTGTAACAGTTCTTAGGAATAAGAAAATCAGGTAGATTAGTACAACGTTCTTGAACAAACTTTTGCACTTCCTTATCCGTCTTTACCTTATTGTCCCAAGAACATTCCCATATTTCGTATAGGTTTACACCTATACTTTTCAGGTACCTACGGCGGCGCATGGTTTGCTCATATCGTTTCTCCATCGTATTGTACGAGTCCTGGGCATCGTGCAAAACCGCGTCACGGTTAAAGGGGAAGCAAAGGCGGCAGGCATGGAAATAACATCCGTAAAAGTCGAAGGCAGCGTTGAGTCCTTCGTGCCATCCATCGACCTTGTACCTACCAATATACTTTTCCCCACCTCTCCTAGCATGCTGGATTTCTATCCCTAATTGGTCTTCCATATACATAAGCCATTGCATAGCTTTTGTACTATACTTGGTCTTATGATGAAATCCCAACGCGGGAATGATAGGAATAGTATTCTCCGGTAAGTGCAAGGTACGATATGTCCGCATTGCAAGACTTGCAATGGTAGATGATGTTATGAAACATTGCAAACCCTCCGTTTTCTCTTCGATGATAGCGCTAAACTTAATGACCGCTTCTGTTAGAATTCTAACATCATTCTCACAATAAGCCAGCATATCCCTCTGCAGGTTAAACTCCTCGCCACTTTCCGCACGTTCTTGGTGCCAGGCTTCCAGTTGTTTTCTTTCTTCTGTGCTTCGCCCTTCAGGGTCATAGTACTCAATCGGAGGGTAGGGACCAACATAATTTTGATTTTCTTCAGTATTGAATAAATATGGGAAATCTCCCTTCTTTAAATTTTGACTAAGGCCTAACGTTTTTGGTAATTTGGATAATTTGACGCCAATATAAAGGTAAGAGTCGCGGAAAAAGATACGGTTACCTATACTGATATTAAAAATCTTTTGACCCTGAATAAGGACACTGGGTACAATATGCTGGTCTTCTATTAGAGTTCTAAGACAGAAGAGACCATCGTAGCGACTACCATTATGCGCGATTGCCACGATTTTCTGAAAGACAGGACGCTCTACTAACACATGGTTAATAAAAGCCGTCATTGTCTTAAAAGAAAACGAACGATTTCCAACATTGTCACCACACGTTTTACAGGGCTCATCGATACCTTTTCTTATACAGACGTGACAAACATGACGACAACACACCAGTACAACTTCGTGTTCCCTTTCACCGCGCTCATTCGGTGCCTTCAACATCGTCTCTACATCATAGGTGATGTACATAAACCTTTTCGTATGAACAGGTCGCTGTCTCTGAACAAAACATGTGTGGTTTGTATCAACATATGCGCGGCACGTTGAACAAAAATGTTCACCACACACGTGATCAGATTTTCGACCTCTCTTATCAAAGATGACACCGCAATTGATGCAGAGCTTTACATTATCACATACAGACCTAGCCGCTTTATTAGGTGTCAGATGATTATTAAAGCATTCACCTTCAGCAAACTCTCTATTGCATGCATTGCATTTAATTCTGTTTGCGGTATAATCACGTTCGTGAGTATGTTCGCAATAAGTACATCGAGTTTTACACTTGTGTGCACGTGACCTTTCATCATAAGCTTCCAAACAATAGTAACAATACTTTCGTGCCTTGAGGAAAGTTCTAATGTTACGAATGGGTTCGAAATGACCAATGGTGTTACCTCTCCGAGAAAGGATAAAAATCTTATTTTCTGCCGGTTCTCCCGGGTAACGTACTATATATTCCCGGTTATTCTTTTCATGCTCCTCATAAACTACGATTTGATATTCCCCTTTCAAATATGTTTGAAAGAGGTCCAGATCGGAAAAGTCACAACCTTGCTTACTTTCAACGTTAACACCTGCCATCTCGCAGAGAACTTCTGCTTTAAGAAGCCATGTATCATAGTCTTTTGTTCTTAAATTACACAAACTCTGCCTGCTTGATGTATGCTTGGTTATCCAGTATACAATGGCCATAGGGAGGCAGTAAATATTTCTATTTTCAATACGAATTAATCGTTTTTCTAAGTAATCTTGATATTTTGCATATTTGTCAACGGCACTCGTTGCATTTCTTCCCTGGCCGTGCATACTCTCAGCGATATGGAATCGAAACAATAGTTCTTGCCCCAAAAGGAACACTTCATTCGAATTTAATACACGTTCGATTGAAGTGAGGACTGTCCTAGCAGAGAAATTGCCCTTTCTTCTAAACGGAACGTACACTGGTTTGTTGTTGGTACTATTACTACTCTCTATGTATAAGCCAATGTAGTCCGAGGGGCGTGCATTGGAGATCACATGTTCCAACGCAAAATTAACTAAGCTTTCGATATAAGCCTCTGGGTTATTAATGTTCCTTTCATCACCCACAGGTCTGACGGCAATTTCATGTCCCGTAAGATGGAAATTACGAAACCTTTGTCTGCTTTCTCTTATAACTTCGAAATTACTATTTCTTTGATTATCCCCGCCATTATTATTATTATCACTACCACTACCACCTGTACTACCACTATTAGGACTACTAATAGTACCAGTTGTACTATTGTTGTTGTTTATGTTGCCATGTCCAACCATTGGTGGAACATTGGCATATGACGGGTTAGGCTGAGGAGTAAAAATCATTTGGTCCCCATAGTCATGATTATCCTGTACACAGTATTCAGGCGGATTGTATACAGGATTTTCTCCCTGGACTTGTTGCGTGGGTATATCCACAGCATTGTCCTCGTTTTGAACCAAACTCCTCATTTCTTCAGCTGGTATTTCATCGGAATTTTGAGTGCCAATCCCATTTACTTCATCCAAGAAAGCTAAATCTTCATTTGTTAATTGATATAGATTATTAGAACTCAAGTTATGATTTTCTTGAGGGGGCATGACTATGGCATTATTTGTGGATGGGATTAAGCACGGTTCCGAAACAAAGCGCGTGCCAAAATCAAAAAAGTCAGATAACTCTGTATCTTTTATCCTATCCACCTGACCTTCCCCACATGATAATAAATAAAAGAGTTTTGACTGCGCCGATTCGTAAGTATCACATGTACGGAAAAATCCATACAAAAATAAATCTAATATATCAGCACTGCTTACGCAGTGCTGGAGAAGTAATGTATCATTACCTTCGAAGGCACGAAGGGCGCGTAGGAGTGCATCGCATCTCCCCGAGCCCCGATATCCCAGCCTGTTCAATTCCATGATGGCTTTCCAGGTACTGAAGACCCTCGGGTACTCGTTGAAACCGCGCACCAATTCCTGGAGATAAATTTCATCAACCATATTCAATTCTTCGGATGGGCAGAAGAAATCCATCTGAAAGAAATAAGACAAAGAAAAAACTATTTTGAGTTATCAAGTTGACGTTAATATATCACTTGAATATAAAAGAGAGAGAGCACATTCAATTACTTTCAACCTATAGTTACATTTTAATGATATGTAAATAAAAAGCATTCACTTATTTTCAATCTATAGTCAAATAATGATATGTAAATAGAAAACAATTTGTTCAATTTATGAAAAAAAAATCAGTAAAATATATTCACTTATATTCAGATGTAATCTATTCTTTTAAAATATCCAGACACAATAAGTCTCTCTCTGTTCATTAATATTGGTTAAATACAGCTCAAATATGTATAATTTCTTTCTTTTAAAAACAATAAGTGAAGAAATACACACCTTTTAAGCCTTTAGTTGTTCGTTCACAACACCAGAAAAAGAAGAAAAAATGTCGACTTTGTGTCGCTGTAAGTCTAAACAATAATGTCTGGGTGTTCTATTTGTGCTGCTACCACCACTCAAGGTTCGGCAAAGCTTCAATGTCTGGAATACAATAGGCTTGAATCAATTTCTTTATACTTTATTTAATAGTATTAAAACTATATAGTTAATTAATTAAGATGCGCTAAAGCTTGTCCTTGATCTTACACGTACGCTGCCGTGAAAGGAAATGATACCCCCACACGCCAAATTCAAGTTATATCATGTCCTATCATGTATTGCACAATCACTACTACTAGTGACACCTATCGGCAAAAGTCATAATTAAAGATTAGTTGTGCGTTGAAAGTCCCGTAGTGCTGACGCGTGTGTAACTGAGTTCCGTATATTTCTCAGGTGAGTATAGTATATATGTTTTCAATGTGTAATAAACCATAGCACATGCTTGTATATTCTGTTGGTCTTAATATTCTATCAAAGTATTGAAGATCAAGCAAGTATAAGTAAAACTATTGGGTTAAATAAGGAATATAAACCCATGTCTTTCAGTGACAGAGCAAATATTTACTTAAGTGGTGCGGTACCACATCATTTCTGGGATATGAACCCCAGTCTTTCAGGGGGATAACCCCCTCTACTAGTACTGCTGCATACATTTACATTGAAATCCTAGTGCCAAAAAAAAGACGGGATAAAACCGAGATCTCTCACTCCAAATCCATATATAAAACAAGTAACGTTCAATAATGGGTGGCATTACTCTTAAGGACGGGTATAGCCCCTTTTCTCTACGCAAAAAAGAGTGCATTCAGTAATTAAAAGTTATGAGGGGGAATTCAGTCCGGGCATAGTGTCCCCTCTTCTCCACGCAACAGAGCGCATTCAGTAATTGGAAAAGTTATGAGGGGGAATTCACTCCGGGCATAGTGCCCCCTCTTCACCACGCAACAGAGCGCATTCAGTAATTGGAAAAGTTATGAGGGGGAATTCACTCCGGGCATAGTGCCCCCTCTTCACCACGCAAAAGAGCGCGTTCAGTAATTGGAAAGTTATGAGGGGGAATTCACTCCGGGTATAGTCGCCCCTCTTCACCACGCAACAGACCGCGTTCACACTGCATTGGATTCTCTTTCTGCATCCCCTAACAAGATATTTCGTATTTCATTTCATTTTTACAAAGCCAATATTTATTTTTTCTCACTCATTACCTTGCTTAATATAGAGTTAGTATGTACAAAAACCATGTGACTACCATATGATTAAGATTCTGAATACTGCAACACATGTTAAAAATACGCAAGTTCATTTTTCAAATATATTCCCAACACTTCTCACTCAATTATATTCGTTTATTCGTCATGTCTTGGAAAAAGATCCATTTGAGTATTCACTACGTTTCGTGATAGCCAAGCTATTCTAACACGAATTCAAAGGGAAAAGGCCGTTGCTATGATCCAAAATGAATCAATGAACGTAGTTCTTTTCTTTGGAGTCTAACTGTGGGAAAGAAAAGTCTACACATTTACGTAAAATTGCAATATTCACATGTATCTTGGAAAATTGCATCCACTACAATTGAGAACTCTTTATATAAGTACATTTTTCAGTATGAAAACACATTAAAACACTTTTTCCCGGTTCTGAACACTTTTTTGTTCAGTTCTGAACACTTTGTGAATACATCTGTGCACTTAATACTGACTGATTTTCTAAATATTAGGGATACAAGCAAACAAATGTCTATCTTTTCTGTTGAACTTAATTATTTTACACTAAACAATATATTTTGAACATTATCTGTAGTAAATATTGAATATGTATGTGTTCTAAAAGTGTTCTTTATGTGTAAATTGCTTATTTTCCGAAAAGACTTCCCAATATGAATACAGATTCATGACAAATCATTCAGACACAATGTATTTATATAAAATCTACCATCAACATACTGGACAGTACGCAATTCTGTTTAATCACAATTTCAGTTATAAAGATTCAAAGAAATTGCACACTTGATTTTTGCCGTAAAGTCCGTCAGTGCCTGGTCTTAAGGCACATTACCAACATTTCTAAACTATAAAATATCTCATTGACGGGTCTTAAGGGATGTCACCATACATTTCTAAAACTATAAGTCCAACCGTCATTGGCGGTTCTTAAGGGATGTCACCACGCATTTCTAAAACTATAAAGTATCTCATTGACGGATCTTAAGGGACATCACCACGCATTTCTAAAACTATAAGTCCAACCGTCATTGGCGGTTCTTAAGGGACGTCACCACGCATTTCTAAAACTATAAAGCATCTCATTGACGGTTCTTAACGGATGTCACCACACGTTTCTAAAACTATAAAGTATCTCATTGACGGTTCTTAAGGGATGTCACTACGCATTTTTTCTCTAAAAAGATTAACACTGCCAAGATATTTTTCGTGTCCCCACATATTCTTAACTATGATAATAATGCTAATTCCATTCTTCACTCTTTCCTGTGGTTAACTTGTCCAAAAACGCAACCGAAACAGAATCAAAACTCAAACATAGTATTCAAACAATTTAAAAAAAAAAAAACAAATATTTCGTTCCTTCGTGGTGACCGTTCAGGAAGCTAGCTTTTCCCTGTTGGGTGTTATGCCCCGCATGTATGAATCCCCCTGTTTTGGCAAACACAGAAGGCGTTATAAGTCACACGCGGTTCCCTCAGGTTCGGGGCACTATTCCCCCATGCACGGCTCCCCTCCCGATTTTCGGTAAACACGGAAGGCGTTATAAGGCACCCGCGATTCCCCTGTTTGGGGGGCTATGCCCCCATGTATGGTTCCCCCGGTTTTGGCTCGATATGCTCCCCACAAGTTAAAACATATTGGCAAACTCTTAGTTCGTTTCTACACTGTGTTAATTATTTTCATAAGAAAAAACAATATGTGTTAATTTTCTAGGAGGAGTCCCACCATTCGATACTTATGCAAATATATCTAATCAATTATAATGATATAAAACTTACTTGAATATAATATCTTCTTCTTTGAACAAACACAGAAAAAAAATCCAGAAAAAACACTTTAAAGAAACAATGCAGAAGCAAGGCAGAAAACTTCACGAGCAAAATTGTTAATACAGGAAATGTGTACTCCATTTATATAATATATTTTTTATTTATTCATTAACATAAGGGGAATGGAATAGGGGGGAGAAAAAAATAAAGTAAATGAATTTGTCTTGTAATACAGCATTGCCTCAGTCTGCAAAGAAGCAGAAAAGAATTCCTTTGTCGGTCTCTTGCCGAATCGAAGCAAATATTTCTTTTCTATAGAGGTAATACCATGGAATTTTCACACAATGCCTAAAGTTTGAAAAACATCGTCAGCATGTCTGAATTCGTACATCAAAGACGCCAAATTGTCGTATTTTTCAGGGTAATAGTTGTTTACCAAGCAATAAAATTCGTTAGTTGGGTTCCTAGATTTTAAATTCCGGCTTTATTCAGTAAGCTATATAGCTATCTGTTTCAATAACTTGTATTTTGCCGAAAAGAACAGCATAATTATTGTATGTGGCAAAACACAGAAACCATTCTACGGGTTCTTTTGTGTGTGTTGTTTTGCAAACTCAATATGAAGGACATCCATTTATTCATCAGGTTATTGGCATTGAGTACAAGGACAGCCTGGCAATACCTTGTTTGTTTGTCCGAACAGGGTAGTGGGCGGGGAAAAGGTTGTTGTTTTCCAGAACCATCCACCAGAAGTGGTTTGAAGAAAACATCCTTTGTGAGGAAAAATGTGTCAGTTGTCGCGGGGTAAAATCCTGTTCACACAAGATGCGGCCAAAGAGAGGCAGTGAAGGGTGGGGAGAAAAATGTATGTCACTTGTTGCGGGTGGGGAGCGGGTAGAAACTTGTTCACACAAGACATTGATGATGGAAAGAGAGGCGGGGACGGGTGGGTTCTCCCGTTCACTCAAACTAGAGGGAATGATTGGCCCCCATGGTTAAACATTGCAGGCGGAGCAAACTGGTTTTTCCTGGCCAATCATATCGCAAGGTTGTTTGCATAGGGTGTGAGAAACTGAACTTCATTCTTCACCCTCAGTATTGCAATGGCAGTTGAAGAAAGAACACATCAGTCTGCAAATTTCGTACTGAACAACGCTAAAAAATAGCAGAGTTAAGTCTGTCATTTAAGAACCACGCAAGCTAAACGAAAGAAGTGCAGTTCGCAACAAGAAAAATAAATGAAAATAAATAAATATTTCTTCCTTTCCTTCCTTTTTCCCCACCATCTTAATACTTTACTCCGTAAAACAAAGCACCATTAAAAATCGTTGCTAAACATTGGAGCTTAAAGGGTGTAATCATATTCATTATTCATAATTTTCTAGTTCAAATAAGAGTGTTCAATTAGTTACGAGCTTTACAAGTCAGATCATAATTAAATTAATGGGGGAAAACCTTGTGGGAACTAGGGACCGCGTTTTAAGCCATATACTGAAGTTCTAATTATCTAAATCATAGTTTTAATTCTAATTTAATTATAATTTCAATTCAAGAAACGTATTAAATCATGTTTAAAGCTAGGAACACCGTTCAAAGTCGTATCCTCAATCAAAAACCGTGTTGTTTCATGTTTGAAGCTAGGGATTGCGTTCAATGACGTATACCATTGCTCTAATTATCTAAATCGTAGTTTTAATTCTAATTTGATTATAATTTCGATTCAATAAACGTATTAAATCATGTTTGAAGCTAAGAACAGCATTCAAAGCCGTATCCTCAATCAAAAACCGTGTTGGATCATGTTTGAAGCTAGGGATCGCGTTCAATGACGTATACCAATGCTCTAATTATCTAAATCATGGTTTTAATTTTAATTTGATTATAATTTCGATTCAAGAATCGTATAGGAGCGTGTTTCAACAAGAAAGAAGGTCATTCCACTTTTCCAAACAACCTCTATTGCACAAGTAATAAAACCACTTCCCCCAGAAACTTCCCCCAAGCCCGGGGCCGGTCTCCCCAAGGCCGACACGGCCATATTGACATCAAATGTACACTGTCATAAAAGCAATTAAGGGGCAATAAAATCTATTGTGGTGTACAATCCTAGACAAGACTACTATGGAGCCTACTCGATTGCAAGAAATCGGTACTTGATATATTTTACCGTTTTTGCTATATGGAAATCAGTATTGAACCCAGAAGTAGCCTACTAGAACATTTAAACCATTTCCGGTTTAGGTAAAGAGTTGTAGATAGTCACGATATGTTGTCTTGAGATGCTGAATTGCTTACAAAAGAATGCTTCTCTCCATCTGTTACTGTTTTCGTTCTATGGCAATAAACGTTGAAACCGGAAATGTTTAATTGAACCACTTCCATTTTGAACAGAGAGATAATCTATTCTTGAGACGCTGACTTGATTGCAAAAACTCGCTTGCCGATATCTCTTACCGTTTATGCTGATATTTGTCGACAGACGGACGGACGAATTGAATAGCCGTTGTATAAGATTTGCAACACTTATGTATAGTAGTTTGGAAGTCCAATTAAAAAAAAAAAAAAACTGGATTCAATTAATACTTAAATATACATACTACTACAGGAAAACATTATTAATTTCTCTTGCTTTTTTAGGCAAGGTTCGTTCTAACAGATGTTTAAGATTATTTACGCAATATCCACTAGAGAGGTAAAGAATAACCAAATTTATCTTCATCGTTTTGCGAAATAAGTTCAATGTTATTCTTGGTCGTAAATGACAGCTACTTCTCAGTTCATTCACAATAGGCAAAAGACGAATCTTTCTAGAAGCATCTATTGAACTCTCTACCATTTTTTATTCGTTTTGTTTCATAATAACTTTCTTTTATCGCCTACCTTTCTTGACATTTTGTCCTTGGTTATTGCTAAGGTCGCCTTTTTATTATTCTTTCTGCCTAAACTAGTTTTGAACATCCTCTTTTCTTCTCTTCCGTCTCCCCTTTGTTTAAACAAGTTTCTCTTAGTAAAACTTGATTTTTTTTTCTTTCTTTATGTCTTGGAAGTTGGAACTTTGCATCTTCTCTTGCTGTTTCTGATAAATTTTAATCTTATTCCAACCTACTTTCGTCTTTAAATGTGTGTGAAAAGAAACTCTTTGCTAAGAGAAATCAGAAGTCTATCCACTAAAGATTTAAAAGTACGAAAGTATCCTGGCTGACTAAAATGCATATGCACCTACTTCATTAAAATAAACTTGACGGATCAGTATTAAGTTCAGACTTTCATTCAGGAGTGGTAGGAGATTTGTGGTTGTTTGGAGGAGGGGAAAATTATCTTGAATAACAAGTAACAGTGTCACGTGTACACCACGTGAAGAAGTTTGGTTTCCATAGAATGATATTGTCTCAATTAATATTAAAACCGGAAGTGGTAGTATCGCTAAGTCGTTTACAAATGCTTCTCAGTATCTTTTATCGTGTACGTTGATCAGTACAGTATTGAAACCGGAAGATGTGGTGGATTTTTATCACTTCCGGTTTTAATAGGCACTTAGGGATGGCCATAAAATGTTTTCTTGTAAGACTTAATCGATTGTAGAAAACATCTCGCTATCTAATACCGTCTTTGTTCTATAGCGATCAAAATTAAAACCGGAAATGGTTGATTTCCAACACTTCCGGTTTGAATACCACATCCGTCAACGAACTTGTGATCCTCTACATCTTGACTAAAATTCATGATGATCCATCGCGTAGTTCTTGAGATTAAAATTAAATCACTCAGGTTAATGTTCCAACAGTGATGTAACTCATGAAGTTGTCGCCCCGGGCAAAAACTTTCCTTAGCGCCATCCTTCTGATCAACCAAACCAAAACTCTAACCGGCTACACCTGATATTAGCATCACACACTAATTCTTCTATTCCATCTTTTTTTTCTTCAAGTGGTAAAGCCTGATTTCAAAGTGGCAGTACATAATTTAATTTTTAGTACAAGATAAAAACACCAAACTAACACAGGTCTGCAACCAAAAAGCTGTTTGCATAAGTTTGGCTGATTTTTACACTTCTGGGTGCACCGAAGTCAAAAATGACCCCCGTTTCTTCCTGGGACGTCAAGTTTTTGCACAATCGAAATGTAACGTGGTCAAACAGGTAGCTGGAAATCGCTAAATTGCAAATCCATCCCACAAAAATAAAAACTAACATGGAAGATTAAAGGTATTTGTGCTTCCCGAAACATGAAAATACATGTATATTGGTCCGGCTGGGGATCACTGACACATATCATAATGTGTCATGAATGAAAGTACGAGATTACAAAGAAAAACCAAAAAAATAAATCTGTTCATAAAACGAATTTAGTAAGATTACATCTTAGATTTGTAAAACGTTGATAAGTAGTTCTGGCTACACTGTTTGTTGCTCAAATACTACGAGTACGCGGGTTTTTGTTGACCCTAATATTAGAAAACTCATATCCGACAAAGACTTCATCAGTTCAAGGACTCAACTCAAAAAGGGTCTTGGGTTGCCTTTACTGTGGTCATCAAAACGTTTTCGGGAAACCAAAAGGACCTACAGTACAAGGAAATGATGGGAAAAAATGTTGCACGCGTTTCAAAAGCTTGGTTGCTCCATAAGCTTAAAAGTCCATTTCTTAACTCTCGCATTGACTACTTTCCTGACTAGTGTTGTAAATAGAAAAAAAACCGTTCGTATTTTTTCAGAAATGTACGTTTTTTTTAGAAAAAAAACATTGCCTCTCGTTTTTTTTCTAAATTTCGTTTTTTTTCAAATAGTCATTTGTAATGTATCTTACGTCATTTAAGTCTGAAGTATTTTTATGTAGGTATAATTACCATAAAATGCAACATAAATAACATAAATTAAACACTAGATACTGATACGGTACAAATATTTTACAATTTATATGAGTAGCGCACCTACTAATAATCCGGGTTTCTGTACTGTTTCACCAATATCAACGAAGAAACAAAAGTATAAATGAACATTTGTTTTTTTCGTGAAAGTAGGCCTTTAATAAGTACGAAAATAATATCACGAACAGTATAAAATGCAAAAAACTTGTCTAAAGGTAAAAACTAATACTAATTTGCCTACTAATATTTTTCTGAATATCATATATAAATAATTTGTCGACTAGATATATGATATGCATTGCTGGCTCTACCATATGTGCAACACTGGGCTGCAATATCTGTCATAAGTATTTTATTTAAAATAAATATTTCTTGGAGACAGACTTCATGATCATGGTAGCTAAATTTACTAAGCTGACCTATTTGAATACTACATTCATAAATTATGTTTAGGTCACATTAGTTTAAGTCACATGATCAGTGCTAAAGCAAATGGTAAAATAAATCCCAGCATAAATTGCTTGATTGTTGTCAAATACAGGAACTCAATTCTCGAATGCCTGTCCCCTTTGGTTAGTTATCCAAGTTCTGATATGAAAGCTTCTCTTATCTTTGTCGCAAGTAAGATCGTTATCATTGAAGGTGGAAACACTGTTAAAAAAAACAGATGTAGAACGAAAATCAAGAAATAAAGGTAAAAGAGCTAGTTGCACTATGATTGCAAACTGATATGTTGAAATTGAAACTCGATATTGAATTCTATAAAAAAAGGACGTATTTGCTTATCTTTCACTAACATAATAGATTAACATTTAAAGAAAAAAAAACAGACACAACAATATTGTATTTGTAGTAAGTATTTAAGCCTTTCTGAGTGCGAGTGTAGTTTCCTTCCCTTTCGTTGTTCATGCTGGAGTAGCATACTTAAAATCGTGACTTTTAAGATTTGTTCTTTCTGGAGAAAGATTTAGGCGGCAAATTACGTCATTGCGCGGGCGACAAATTGCCTAGGGCCGGCCCGATGATATGTACACTCATGTCCACAATGATTGTCGCATATCTATAACGGTCTTCTTGTAAGAATGTAATTTGATAATGATTTTGCAGGGTACTTTTAATACTGATGATGTGTGTATAATCGGAAAATGTATATTTGTGGTATGTTTCAAAGGAAAAGAATTATAAATACGAAAATGAGAAAGAGTAAAAGAAACTGTTGCTAAATGGACAAGAAAGTTTTATTTTCGTTTTATTGTTCTTATTTACTGCTCTTTTGACACGAAATTTGCCACGTACATGTCTTTGCCGATTATACACATAGTAACATTATAAGAAATACTGGGCGAATTCGTTATCAAATTATGTTCCTACAACAACATATTTATAGACATGCGACAATAATCTTGGACATGAGTATACATACAAGACATGAATATAGGATGACATAATTTGAAGTAATGCAGGGTGTTTCAAAATGAATATTAGGGTTTTGAAACTTTGTAGGTATCTATTACAATTAACTTACAATTATAAGTATTATCAAATAAAAGAGCAACTCAAACAGTTTTGTACACACGCATGCACATTCATTGTTTCCTCTGTCTGCCGTTAGAAAGAGCAAGTAGCAAAGATGGAGGCTAGAGACCAGAAAGCTTTGTGTTTTTTAACTTTGCAAAGACTGAATCTGTAGTTACAGTGCAACCGTCTGGTGAATTGAATGTTTTGTGCCATATGGCGGAAAGTTTATGGGCCTTTCTCACCTATTGACTCAATGTGTGCCATGTGACGAATTAAGTTCACATCGAACACCTGAAGGAAAAACTGTTTGAGGTGTTCTTTTATTTGATGTATTATTTATAATTGTGCGTAAAATGTAATAAGTACTACGAAGACCTGCATTTCTCAGCATCAGTATTGGAACTAAGATGTAAAAAGGAGAGGTTGTGATTGTTTACAACAACGATATTATTATTAGTCAAGACTATAATTACTACAACAACACAAGTTAGTAGTCAAAACAATGTAATTAAATGTACACTCGTAACCCTTTCGGACCCAGGTGGCCAAAGTGGCACATACGGGTGTGTCAATTTTTTAATCCGCTCCTGTATGGTCACTAATTAAGATATCGGTATATATATTTTTTGCCAAATATAGTTGGTCCATAGTTTATCATTTTTGTTTCTTTTTCTTCTGTGTGTCGAATTTCCCTCTCAAATTTCACCCCAGTCAAAAATTCGAGAATTTTCGAATTTTCTTTATTACTTTGCCCCTGTAGCTTCATTTGTTGTAGAGAGACCTCCTTAAGACTTGTCAGGTAGATACGTCGGATGGATACCTAATTGTTGACATCAATTGGACGGGCTTGCGTTCAGTGTTGCCAACTACGGAAATTAAAATCTCCTAAAATTTGGGCAAAAAATTCGAAATTTTTGTTATAAACCGTAGCTATATGTCCGAATGCAAGTCAACTTACGCCAGTCGAACATTTGTTCTTATTGAACAAACTCGGGTACATATCGTTACAGTGGGGTAATTAGGGGACGCACGAAAAATTCGGATTTAGGTTCTAACTCTTGATTTTCCCCTACTTTTCTGTTTATCGAAATATATTTTTGGTAATTAAAAGCATTGTTTCTTAAATATCGTCATGATACTTGTAGGATATATTAGTAATGTACCAGTGTTTATTTTAAGACAGTTTTCGTCTGTCTGGTAGCAGTGTCGCCAGCTACGGAAAATTTTAATTCGAGATGTTAGGAGAAAATTACGTGTTTTGTCTATTATATCTCTCTTGTTGGCTACCTAGGAACAAAAGTACCAGTATCTGAAAGTCTTGTCTTTACCCTTCACAACGCACTATAGAAAGTTTCAATAGGATAGTTAGGGGAAGTACAGTTAAGGTTTACAGTAGACCTTGTTCTCTAAGTGGAAAGATAACTGTGATTTTTTTAGGTAGATTGAAATATTTTTTAATGACCTGCTTACTTCATTAGATATCGTCACAATACTTGTAGGGTATATTATAGGGATACCAAAGCTTCTTTTAAGATAGTTTGTGTGTGTCTGCTAGAACTGTTGCTAGATACAAACAAAAAAATTAATTTCCGATTTTAGGGGGAAATTTTGAAAAAAAATCCCTTTTTGTCTCTATTATTTCCCTCTTGTTGGCTACATTCGAACAAACGTACCACTGTCTGAAGTCTCGTCCTTAGCCTACACAGCGCACCATAAAAAGTTTCGGTAGAATAATTAGAGGAAGTACAGTTAAGGCTTATAATAAACTATGTTCTGTAAATGTTAAGAAAATTGTGAATTTCTGAGGTAGAATGAGATTTTTTTTTTTAAAAAATCATGCTTACTTTGTTAGATATCGCCATGATACTTGTAGGAAGTATTCTTGGGGTACGAAGGTTTACTTTCAAATAGTTTACGTCTGTTTTATGGCAGTGTTTCCAGCCAAAACAATTAATTCCCCATCTTAAGTAAAAAATTCGGCAAATTTCCCTTTCCCCTCTATTATTTCCCTCTTGCTCGCTACGTTGCAATAAATGTACCACTATATGAAAGCCTTCTCTTTAGCCTACAGAACGCACCATAAAAAGTTTCAATAGGATAATTAGAGAAGCTGTAGCCCCGGCATATCTGTTGGTTTTTGCTTCTGAGGCGTAAAAAGTGTCAAAATTTCATGTGTATGGAAACAGAGAATTTTTTCTTTCTCTCTTTGAATGGAAGCCAGCGACTTTAGGTTTTCACTGTATCTTGTCAACGCACCAAAGAAGTTTTTTAGGTCACTTAGACCCATATGGCAACAGTGGTGCTAGATACAAAAAATCTTGAAATTCGGTTAGGGATTTTTTGTAAATTTTCACCCCTACATTTCTCTCAGTAATTTCCCACCCGCTCGCAGCACTGCAATGTAATGTACACCAAAAAATAGCCACACTCCTTTTCTAAAAAACAAGGTTTTAACCATATCAATAGGGTAAATGGTTTTTGAGCAATAAGTCACTAACTGACAAAGTAGGAAAACGCCAAAAATGATCTGGGTACGAAAGGAATAATCACACGATTTTGCTCGTATAGGTACAAGGAAACAAACGATTTGTAAGTTACGAGGGCTTCGGCTCAAGTTCTATTGATTATTTCAATGATATTCAACATAAATCAATAAATAATAGCTGCCAGAAAAAAAACAGACATTTGAAAAAAAACATGAAAAAGAACGATGTTTTTTATTGAAAAAAAACTTCACAGAAAAAAAACCGTTTTTTTACAACACTATTCCTGACAATGTAGGAGCAGTGAGTGAAGTGCAGGGGGAGCGTTTCCATCAAGATATCAAAGAAATGGTACGACGGTGTCAGGGGAAGTGGAGTGTTACGATGATGGCAGACTACTGCTGGATCTTGTTTAGGGATCTTTCGACAGACACCTACAAAAGGACAAGCTCCAAATGAAGTCTGACTTTTAAAAAAGACGATTTCACAAGCAATCCGATTGAGGGGGTATTACTTTTTGTCTTCACGTGTATGCGTGTTTCTGTACATTAATTTGTGTTACGCTGTTAATGGCGTTTATCTCATATTTCTGTTCATATTTTTGTTCAACAATGACCACCCGTTTGTTCGAAACCCAGACGTCCCAGGACAAAACGGTTGTCATTCCTGGATTCAACGCACCTGAACACACACGAATCAGTTAACTAAACCGAAACAGCTTAGCATTGTTTTATTTTTGCAGACCTAATTACTATTTGATTGCCAAATAATTTGAGAGTTCCATGCTTGACATATTCTTACAGTCTTATCATAATAACTGCAATTAAAAAAAAATAATAATTATATCGGTGTGTGTATAGGTGTAGAATGAATCAACAGTCTGTTGCTTTAACCGAATATTTAATTATAATAAAACAGTCAAGCCATTGTTTCGAATATTATACTCAGACATTTTACAAATCTTTTAAATCGTTGTAAGTTAAATGAAAACACAAGAAGCTGGAATTAAAACTTAACTTTGCGGGCTCTTTTGGCTACAAACGTTTTTAAAATGTTCTCCATAAATAGCTTTGAAGCAAACTCATGCTCTATGGATATGATCTTAAGGTTGGTGAGTCGTTGATGTCCTGTTAAGTTTCTAAAGTAGTATTTTTTATGATTTTTAATTTGCTAAAACTCCTTTCCTTGCCTTATAGTACAAATAAATATTTTTCCAGTTTTGCCTCCGACAGTCCGGCGCCCGGGGCATAAGGCTCATTTGCCCTACTCTAATTATGTCACTGCGTCCACAATTATGCTCTTTACCCTAAGGGAGACAAATGATTAAAGCAAGTGAATGATTATCCAAAAATTGGTGGGATGAAAAAGTGGAAGGAAACGGGAGTACCCGAGAAGAATCATGGACAAAATGTGCACCACAAACTTGTTTGGCCGGGGATCGAACCAGGGACCCCACGCAACAGTGGTAAACGCTATACCACTGAGACACCCTGTTCCTCTCTCTTCGTTCTTGATATTATAGGCCTCTCAGACGGACGGCAAGACAGTTTTGGTAAATCAAACTCTTAAAAAAATGTTACAAAAGTTTGGCGATCCGGACTCAGTGGGCAGGCCCGTATCCAAGGGGTGGGGTACGGGGCCGCCCCCCTAAATTTTTGCTGCGCTCCCTAAAAATTTCACTTCTTTTTTTTTTTTTTTTTTTTTTTTTTTTCATTTGCTCAGTCGCGTTACTCTTAGTCGGTTACCTAGAGCATTCGAAAACCGACGAGTTATCATCATTGCGAATGATTTCTATGGTAGTTTTGTTTTTTTCTTTATTTCCATAAGTGAAAAAGAAAAAAATAGGAAATTTTGGGAGGGAAAGAATGAGGAAGGAAAAGAGACCAAAAAAGTAAAATTTACAAAAACGAAACAAAACAAAACAAAAAAAACTACAAAAATTTAACAAAAGAGTTTGAATCTAGATTGCTTGTTTATTATGTATTTCTGTATGTGTGTTTGGTATCTGTGTTCTCTGCGTATTTATGTTTTTACCTTTTAGCTTCTTTTTACCTTAGGCTTCTTCTTGTTTCTTGCAGGTTTTCCCTGTGTGCAGTGGCGGATCCAGAATATGATCAAGGGAGGGGCTAAACCATAATTTGCCGTTTTATCCAGTGTAAAGCTGAATTGAAGCCCATTTTATCCAGTGTAAACCTAAGAGTCAAGGGGGGCTAAAGCCCCTTAGCCCCTCCTTAGATCCGCCCTTGCCTGTGTGTTTAGGTTTTTTCACCCATATGTTTGCCATACGGTAGTATTGCAATAACATGGTGATGAACTATAATATGGTTAGATCGCGCCCCCTAAATTCAGCCGCCCCCCTACATTTTTGGGCTGGCTACCGGCCTGTCGGTGGGTGTCCTCTTTCCCTCCGTGGATGCACACTTAAAAAAAATGCAGTATAACTATCAAATTGCCAAGAAATCTTTGTGATGCCTGTCAAATTAAGAAACTACTAGGCCATTGGAGGTACAGTACAACCTATACTTCTTAACACTTTCCTGGTCATCGTTTGTTTATGTTCTGAGTCATACAATGTGTCCTTGCCACGCTTTATTGCCAGATGAAGGTTTTCCCTTCTCCTCTTACATTTCTATTAGTATTATTACGCTACAATATATGTACCTTCCATCTGTTCATCGACATCAGAATATGGACTCAATGACCTCCAATAACAAAAAAACGCAATATTTCTGCATAGACAAATTCTCTTGCTTCTTTATTCGCGGTCACTCAAGTGTCCTCTTGTGGCCGAAAGCGAGATTGCATGACACAGTAACAAAATGACCCTCACAGACTACTAACAAGCAATTTACATTTGAAAGGCCTTCCGATTTCCTTTATCTCCAAACAAGAGGTGGTTTACATTCTGTACAAGTATCATTATTTGTTAGGTAATAATAGCATAAGAAAACTGGGAAGTCCATGTATGGTTGTGCAAATTTAGGGTTTACAAACCAAAGCTATGTCGGGTCACTGTGAAATCAATGTCTGGTTTCATTGAAACTTTTTAGGAAGTAAATCTATTATTATTATTATTATTATTATTATTATTATTATTATTATTATTATTAGTGCCAATTTATTAGCTTCACTGGGTTGAAATAGACCCCTAAGAAAAATTAGTAATATATTCCATTCGTCAGTCACTTTTTATTACTACTACTGAAGCACACTCTGATAAACATATGCGTCTCTGGCAAGTTAAAATTGGGAGACGACTAGAATGCTACTAGACCCCAACTGAATTTATTTCAAAGTTATGAGTAAATGGTAATTTACAAAATCTTGACTCGCTGAAAGAAGTCTTACAATCACATTCTTGATGTGATTACACATTTCCAATATTTCTTTTTCCTTTTTCTCCCGTATTCTTAATGAAGTGGTGTATATTATCTACCTTTTCGTCCTTAAGTTCGATATATGTTTTTCAACTTGTCCCTTAGCATCCCATTCCGTTGCTATTATCATTTACTTCATTTTCCGTTTTAATACCTAAGATATAAAATTTATTCTTTCTATCATCCGGTTCCTCAATGTATTCATTCCATTTTTGTCAAACTGCAGTTCTTTCATTAAAAGTTCCTTTCTATCTTTTGTTTTAGTTTAGTTTAGTTTCTATCTATTGTCATAGTAGTTTTCCCTTGCTACCTTCTATTTCCATGAAATTTACCTTCATATATATTATTGTAATTTCTTTATCCTTTTTAATTCCTTTAAAGGCCCCGCAGATCCCGCGGTGCGGGGGGGGGGGCTGGACCTGAGGGGGCCCCTACAAAGTACACTCAGCTCAAATTGCACATGTTATTTATAATTTTAATGCATTTTGAAAGCGTTTCTACACAGCCTATAACTAATTCTAAGAGCTTCACTGAATTAAATAATGAAGTAATCATTAAAATTAAATAATGAGGTATGACTGTGAACATGAAAGTCAGGCTGCTCTCTGTGATTTTCCAAAGATTTAATTTTCCAGTGTAACATTTGTATATTATTATATTAGTCTATTATGCCATATTTTCGTTATCGTGTATCTTAGACTACAATTACCGTGTATTACAATAAATAATCGTGTTTACCGGAAATATCTACCAAGAAAACAATTCGAGACATTGCAACTTGTTAATTGAAGAAGACAGTTGTTTACTGAGTAGTTTGTTGGACTTGACTACTGCCTTACAGCTGCACATCACACTTCCTGTCACAACTACTGCAGCAGAGAGAAGTTGTTCAAAATTAAAAATTATCAAGACGGAGCACCATGACAGAAGGTAGATTGCGTGCGCTTGCCATCTTCAGCATCGAACATGGAAAAAAATTATAGAGAAATTCTTGTTCCTAAAGAACCGAAGATTATTGTGTAAACCAATGTTTTTCAACCTTTTTTCCTCGTGTACCCCCAGACACAGTTCGCAATCCAATTGTATAGCCCTGAAGCTGTTTAAAAGAAATTAAGCCGAAATTAACTTATTAAACTTAATACACATCATCTGCTGATTAAAACGTGGGGGGCAAATAGAGACCCAGCAAAAAGACAATCAGTGTGTCAATCAAAAGACCATTTACAGGTGAATAAAGTGTGCATCCGAAAAATTAACATGGGAAATTTCAAAACATATGGGAGACATCGAGTTCTACTGAGAAGGATTTTCCCCTCATCCTCCCTGATAATTCGTACACTGAGGACAATGTTAACTTTAGAAGTAACGTGTTAGTGAGACGACTGAGCTTGTTTCCGCGACGCCAACAACTCTATTCTTGGTCCAATCTTCGAGAGTGCGAGAATCAGCTGATTCTGGATCCAAACAATTTATGTGCTTCGTTTTTATTGATGTTAATGCAGAGGAACCCTGTTCACACAAATATGTTGATGGAAATGGAAGCTGTGAAATACTCACTAATTTCACTGTACTTTGTTCGAGCATAAATACAAAAGTCACAAGTTGACAAGTTATCGAATTCTATTTGAGTGAACTGTCAACAGATTTCCAGCAGACCCCCAGAAACATCTTCGCGTAGCCCCGATTGAATAACACTGGTGTAAACAATTCTTAAAAATTTTGTATTCCATTCCATTCCAAGTGAAATATAGTGATAGTAATGCTTACAATATCTCTCCTTAGTTTTACCATGTGTGTTTGTGTGTTGCGTGTTCCGATGTGATGATACAACAAGAGTTTCCCTTCCGTTTTATTCTAGGCAATGAGAGTACTGTGTTTTACACGAGTACACAAAAATATTCTACGTTAATTTTTCTCTGTGTAGAATGTAATTACAATATAATCCCGGATAACCGAAACCCGAATTATCCGAAATCGCAAATCCAAAGACATGTACTGTACTGCACGGGAATAATCTAGAGGACGGGGACGCGCTAGGCTGTGCCTAATCCATATGCGATAAGGATAAACTATTGCAGTACTAACTACAAATAGAATACAGATGTACTGTAGTCCTAAAATGTTCATTTAATTTACAAAAACTAAAAACTGAAACCACTGGCGTAACAGACCTTAAGTTCTGAGTCGGCCTCAACGCCATATGTTAATGACTGGTGGACCTACGACCTGAGTGACGAACAGGTGGTCAGCCCATTGCGTCACCCTCCCCCAACAGGCGTATCACTTCTCTCAGTTTTCCTTACGACGCTGGGCAGACGCCAAAAATTTGGAGTACTCCAGCGGAGGATTGAACCCGAGAGCACGTGGATATGAATAAAATGCTCTCACCACTAGACTATGGAGCTCCTTAACTTTAATAAAGAACGTAAGTAGCCTACAAAGAGAGTTTTGAAGTTATTTGATCTTCAAAACATTTCAGATAAAAAAAAAAATACAGTAGTACAGGCCCGGTAATAGATGTCCATGACTTAACCAAAAATATCCGAAATAACCACCCTACTTTAGTTCGGTTAACCGGGGTTATATTGTATTATTATTATTATTATTATTATTATTATTATTATTATTATTATTATTCGTAGTAACTGTAATCATAGTGGTAATACTGTTAACATTGTAAAATAATACATTAGTACGCAATAGAAATTGTAAATAAAGTTCGAGTAGCACATGGCCTTTTGTTCAGTTTTTGCGGGGGGGGGGACGAAGCCGGTATCGCCACCACTGCTTGTCACCTTTACTTCTATTTCATATTCCTCTTTCCTTCCAGATTTCCTTTTTTAATTCGCAGATTAACTTTCTATACATTTTTTACTTTCTTTTGTCTTCTTTCGTCATGAAATCCAATTGTTGCTGGTTAAGAGGCCCCATCACGGCGAAATCAAAATACAATAATAATTTTACAATAATTATGTGATATCTTCAAATAGATCAAAGATAATTGAAATGTGGAACAAGAGAGCCCTAGACAATATTATTTTACATGAGATACCGTTATTAGGACTCAATTATATTCTTCGATTTCCATTCATTTAGAAAATCGGCATTTTTTTTCTAAATGGCTACAAACGGAAACTACTAGGAGACTCGTGATAACGATACCTCATGCAAAATATTGTCTAGGGCGCGCTTGTTCCACATTTCGATTATCTTTTATCTATTTAAGGATATCACATAGTTACTGTAAAATTAGCGGTATTTTAATTTAGCAGTGGTAAGGCCTCTAAAGCAATGACAAAATTGTATGATTGAAGCCGAGACTATTTTGACTAACCAAGAAATGTAACTTTATAAATATATGCATATGGTCCTTGAAAGTGGCTAACATTTCGTCCACACTAACCTAATATTTAACAACATATATAAATTCATTTGTTCTGTCTCTCTGTACTTCTTCCATATAGATCAGCATTGGTCAATTTCGTCCCCTCAACAAAATATTGGGGGGACACGTCCCCCTGTCCCCCCGCCAGAGTCGCTCGTGCTGATAGACGATGTATTTTGTATTGCATTTTCGAGATTTCTAAGTGGAGACATTGCCACATAAAGTTGGCCGTGTGAGAAGCAAAGAGTTCTCTCCCCCAAGTTGCCGAGCTAAATTTGGATTTAAACGGCATCTGAAGTGTCATTGTTCATCTCAGCAACCTCGAAAACTATGGGTTCGACACTAATATTGGTCAGTTTCGATTATTTTTATACACCTCCTTCACCTCCCCGAAGTTGGACCGTCAAAGTGAAATGATGGGAACCATCCCAGGCCCTAACTTCATCTACGTTGGAAATTTGATCAAATCGGTTGGGTGGTTCAAGAGTTATTAAGTTACAAACATAGCAACTTTCGTTTTTATATACAGTATGATTCTTTAAAATATATGTAGCTACCGGTATTTGATAAGTATGCTTTTTCAGCTTCCAGTGCGACACGGCGATCCAATTAAGTCCTTGACTTTGGGAAAAATAATTTAGAGTAAATTCCCTTTTTGTAGGTTTAAGAAACCTCTCCCCTAGCCATACTTTGTTTTCCGAATATTAGAGTTTAAAATACGACGCACAATCAGCAGCGTCAATTCAGATTTTGCAAACAGAGTCAAGTCCCCTCTTATGTAAGCATGAAAAAATGAAATGAAATCTTCAAGTTTTACGTCCCACGGTTACGCCTGCTGGGCTAAAGAGACGGTGATGTTGAGAAATGAATGAAATGAAGAAAGGGAAAGAAAACGGGAGAACCAAGAGAAAACCCACGCCCACGGTGTTCATCTACCACAAAGTTCACTTGGCGAGAGCTGGGATCGAACCAGGAACCCCATGCACTGGAGGTGAACGCTCTACCACTAAGCTACCACGCCCGCCCTAATGTAAGCATATTTTACGTTTTTCGTTGGTATATCATTATCCTATTGGTTAAAATTACATAAAATCTGAAGCTCAGAGGGGAAATTACCCTCCCTGAAGCCCCAAAAGCGCTCCTGCATACATTGTATTCCGTGGAGATATATATAGAGTAGTGTAAACAGATGTACATGAATTCAAACTCTCACTGCTGAGAAATGGGAGGTTAAAGACAAGATAACTGTATAAACACATGGTTTAAGCATATTTATCTTTCACGAGCTCAGCAAATTTCTGTTCCGGTTTCTGTTTTTAAAGAGAACTAAATTTGTAACAACCTGATAATATTTTAAATTATAGCTAAATTTTGAGGTATGTCCTCTCAAAAGACAATGTGTCACTTATATTCTATTCTGGTGGTTCCCAATCTTGCTTACGTGGTGACCCTTTCTAAATCATGCATATTTCACGACCTCTGAGTTCCCTCGTGGCTGTGTGGCTAACGTTTGTGCTTTCTGCGCGAGAGACATTGATTTTGATTCCGGATTTGAGCTCATGTGGTTCGGATCCCGCGTTAAACTTTAGATCCATCTCTTATATAGCCTCGCTGATGAAAGGGATGCTAAACTCAAATCAAACCAAAAAATCACGCCCCTCTCCTTCTTAAGACAAAGAGAAAATATCACGCATTTAGAGTTTCCAAAGTTTGTTAAAGCTATATTGTAAATAGTTATTACAAGTATTCTTTTATTTATTTATTTATTCACAATGTCACAGTTTATTTCAGTGAGTAGCTTACACCTTCTTTATTTACTCTTCAAACCTTCCAGGTTGGAAACCACTGGTCTAATATTTGAGCTCTAAGATCTCCAACTCTAGATCTATATTATCATCACGTGAATAATATACTTCATTGGACTCTTGTTACGGGTCGCACGAGACAAGATTTGAGGCTGTCTCGTCAAAAAAAAAAAAAAAAAAAAAAAAAGTGTCGTGAGAATGATATTTCGAAAATGTGTCCTAAAAGTTATGTGATTTCAGATTTTCCCCAAGACGGGGGAGGTACTTTCAATAGTCGGTTGATGAAAAATAAACTGCGATAACACCGGTAATTCACATTGTGGATGAATGAAGATATGGGGAGAGGGCTAGGGGAGATTTCTCCTGTCTACCCTCTGAACTCGTCACTGGTTAGGAAGCGAACGGATTAGGAGTTCACAAATAACTTAAGTTTAGTTATGAATAATATACGACAATCCCTGTATTGTAGGAATTAAATTATATCGATTCAGATTTGATCACTGCCATGCATAATTTCATTTTTTATTTTTTATTTATTTATTTATTTATTTATTTTTTAAATTTCAGAGTCCGTCTCAGAACTTAACCAAGTTACTAGTTGTTTTAAAATTATACTTGTTTTCTTATGAAGAAATCAATGCATTTTCAATTATCTGAATGATACGCTGATAATGGAACATTAGTTACAAATATGTAGAGGCGGCCGTCCGAATCGAAAATTAACATGCATGAGGAAAAACTATGATGGATATGGTATAAAAATAAACGCTAAAAAGACAAAAGCCTTATCGATTGGACAAAGATGGCTATATCAAGGCCATATCAATCAGCTATGGAAGTTGAAGGAACGAAATTAAATAAGTACCATTTTTTATATATTTAAGTAGTATTATTAGTAAAGATTAGTGACTTACGAATGAAAATAAAAGCAAGGATAGTAATGCCGAAAGAAGCCCTTTTAAGAAGAAGAAAATAATTATTACCAAAGACATGAAATGTAAACGAAAATTAAAAGCAAGGACAGGCATGGCGAAAGAAGCTTTTAGGAAGAAGAAAGACATTATTACTGAAGATATGAAATGTAAAGTGAAACATACAAGCAAGGTTAGGAATTGGGAACGGAACCTGTAAGAAGAAGAAAATAAGATATGAAATGTAAGCTATAAATAAAAGCAATGATAAGAATGATGAAAGATGCCTATATGGAGGACAAGAACATTCTCAGTAAAGACTTGAAATGTAAACTAGAAATAAAAGCAACAATAGGAATAGCGAAAGAAGCCTTTGGGAGAAGGAAAAAGATATTGTGGGTCTTTCAATAAAGAAAAAAGATCTACCGAATGTTTCGCGTCAAATATCGTATTCTCCGGGGTAGAAATACGTATAAACACTGCGTATAAGTGACAAAAAGCGATAAGAGATTTGCTGGGGTTTGCACAAGGGGGGGGGGGGGGTAGGGGCAATAAAAAATTAAGAGGGGCTCTGTTCTAGATTACAATAGGGCAACAGGAATCTGTCGCAACAAAACTTGCGACTTGTTATTGTCTGCTCGGTTGCAATAACCAACAAATTGCCATTTTACCTAACTAATGTTGTAAAGCATTTATGTGCGCTTGTATCTAATTTGCAAGTTTTTATTTAACCTCGACTTTATAAGAAGACGCGGTTTGTTCATTAGAACAATTAGGTTGTGCAAAAGAAGAAACTAATTTTCTTTAAAGAAAACAAAAGTGTTTGCTTTTGAGATTCCTTATTGCTTTTGAGAAACAAGTAAACAAACAAACAAACAAACAAACAAACAAAAATTCAATGCATACTTGTAGATGCTCTAGGGGGGCCCATATAGGCCCTATATATTATAGAGGGGGCTCAGCACCCCCTTGAACATGCCTGAATTCAACACTACCGTATATGTCAGTTTACTCCTAGTTGTAGTACACGCTCTGAGGGCTGCACGGATATAAAATATCGTATCCGTGTCCGCAACATCTCAATCCATGCCCGCATTCGCAGACAATAAGATAAGAAATACAGCTTATTTGTCCTAAAACAATTATGATTTCGAAAACGTTTTCGAATAGTAATTGTACTAGGTTGGTACACAAATTCGTAGCCTAGCATTTTTGTTTCGCGTGTTGGCACTCCGATACCTATAGGTTTATTTATCGATTGTCATTTTTGTTTTGAAGTTCTATTGTTGTAATTGATTTTACATATCGATTTTATTTTATTTTTGCTGATAGAGACTAGAGCCGTGAACGCTAAAAGATGGAGTGTCAAATGGAAATATTTCCGGCTTTTTCTCTCTCTTTCAGTGGCAAAATAAACGGAGACGGTCCGATTTTTTTTTTTTTTTTTTTTTTTTTTTTGCCGTGTACGGAGACAATATCATCAGAGAGAGCAGCAAAATAGTTTTCTCGTATTAAGGAGGGTCGTGTCGACATTAGTGACACTCCACTTTCAGGAAAACCCTCTGGCTTTGATGAATATCGTTTAAACACTTTAATCCACAATGATCCGAGAACTGACAAATGTGATGGATTGTGACCGTTCATCATCGTACGACATTTGCATTCAATGGGGAAGGTTCAAAAAATTCGGATGTATAGGTACCACATGCTCTAAACCATACCACATGCTCTAACAAAAATCAGCGGGCGGCCATATGTGCATTTTTGCTTACTGGTCATCAATTGGCTGGTGGGACAAGCTCATTATGCACGATGCTCTTCCAATCCTACCAATGCTCACAACATTACCTTCTTGGATCTCAGTATGGTCGCAAATGTTTTGGGCCGCCTCCATTGCTTTCGCCCCTCTATTAAATTGAAAGAGAAGAATATTCTAGAAATGTTTCACTTTCTTTACCTGACAATCCATTTACTAGCGTCCACGGTTCTACTCGCTATCTGCTAAAGTGGAAAGTTCAATGTAAAATAAATGAAGTTTAAAACAAAAGTAAGGTGCACGGTAGTTCAGTGGTAGAGCGCTTACCTCTGGTGTGTGAGGTCCCTGGTTCGATCCCGGCCAAGTAAGTTTGTGGTGGACAACATCGTGTCTGTGAGTTTTTCCGGCGTACTCCTCTTTCCTCCCACATTCTCATTGCACCATTTTTTCCATCATCATTTACTTGTCTTAATTATCATCTCCCTTAGCCTCAAGTGCATAATCGTGGGACTTCAAAGTGAAGAGTTCATTTCATTTTTAAAATAGAAGTGAGTTGGAGTTTCGAGTATTGTGTTTAGCATCCCTTTCAACAGAGAGACTATGAGACGTGAACTTAACTAATTAGCGTAGAATCCGAACAATATAACATCCGGCAGGGAATCGAACCCGGGTCTCCCACGCCAAAGGCGCGTACGCTAAAACCGCTTAATAAAATAAAAATAAAAAAATCGATAAATAAACAAACCCATAGCAACGGAAGTGTCATCACGCAAAACAAAAACGTTACGAATTTATGCACCAACCTAAATAAATGCGTAGGCCTACATCCTTCTGTAATTTCGAGAATCCTACAACATGATAACATTCAAATTTAAGCTAGACATTAAAAACACAATCCCATTCGATTATAAGTCAATTACTTTAAATAAAATTAAACAAGATCCAGGCAGACACAAATTATGAAATTAATGGAAAACTTAAGGTACTCTGAAATGCATATTTCTGAGAGGAAAATTATCAAGTAGATAAAACCATATTTTCTTAAAATCCTATTACTGATAAAACGTCTTAGTTCAGAACGCAAAGGTGAAATGAAGATGCAAGGTTCTTCAAGGAGATTTAAGCACTCCAAACAAACTTAGATAAAATGACATTAACACTATTGGAGGGAGGAATTCAATAAAATGCAAGTACTCTGGTACTTACTTGACCCAAAAGGGAAAACAACGTCAATGGTTAAAAGTAGAATGATCGCAAAAATTCTTGTCTTTTCACCATTTGCAAAGGTAATAAAAAATATAACTGCTAAAAGCTATATTCATGCAGATGTCTGCGGATATATTCGCAGATTCCTGAGTCAGCACTGACCTGTGCAAAAATCAAATTAAATCTTTAGTCTTACGTCCCACAGCTATATCTTTGAGGCTAAAGGAGACAATTGGCTAATGTAAATCAATGATGATGAAAGTACTGGTGGAATGAAAATGTAGGAAAGAAACAAAATAATCTAGAGAAAACCCAGGACACGATATTGTTCACAACAAACTCAAATGTTCTGAATCGAACCAAGAACCCGTCCCACTAGAAGTGAGCGCTGTACCAGTACCACTGAGCCTTGCCTGCAATTATGAGTAGAAATCGGTGTTTCATCCTGAGCCACTACAGGCTAAAACTTCCCAAAATTTTAAAATTCAACTTTTGACGGTCCTTATGGATCCCACGAGACGAGACAGAATTTTCCTGGCAAATTCGAGTCGAAAATGAAATGAAATGTTTAAATTGTACGTCCCACAGTTATGCCGGTGAGGCTAAAGGAGACGGTGATGATGAGGAATAAAATGGTGGGATGTGGAAGGAAACGGGAGAACCCCGAAGAAAACCACGCACACGGTGTTTGTTCACCACAAAGCTCACTTGGCGCGAGCTGGGATCGAACCAAGGACCCCATGCACTAGAGGTGAACGCTCTACCACTAAGCCACTGAGGTCCCCAAAAATTCGAGTCGAGACACAGCTCTTTCAATAGAGAAATATACATTTTTCGAGTCGAGACATAAGTTTTACAGCACATTTTCGAGACGAGAGCGCCACTAATCTTGTCTCGTTTGCATTCCTAATCGGTCCTATGGCAAACATCTCCTCTCTTTGAAACTGACGAAATCAGTCGGTGTGGTATATAGGATTTAGAATATTTCATGTTGATCTACGTATGGAAAGATCCACGTATTATATTGCCTTAAGAGCTCAAAACGAACCTTACACTCTGAGCAAACAAACGAAACCATGTAAAGAAACCAGTTGATACAGAGCTAGAAATCAAGTTCAATATATGATTATATATATTTAGTGTATCTACCACAAGAGTCACATGCTTAACACATGCGAAATACTAATTGTGTATTTCTGGAAATACTGTAACTAATAATACTTATTCAGCACTAGCTCACCTATATGAAATCACTTGTATGCTGCAGGAAAATGAAAAATACACTTAGCTATCTCGCATCCAGCGATACTCTGAACGCATCTATTATTTTTACCTGAGTCATATATCACCGCATGACCTATGGGAAACATAACTTGCGTTTCCGTTTTTCACTTTCTTTTTTAGTTAATTCTTTGTACACATACACACACACACACACACACACACACACACACACACACACACATATATATATATATATATATATATATATATATATATATATATATATATATATATATATATATATATATATATATAGTGCGTTTTTTTTTTGTGTGTGTGTACTAGCAAAAAATACAAAAAATAGCGGATATATTTCATTCATATAGTTTCTGTTAACGAGTTTAGAAGAAAAAAATAATAGGAAGAGAAACACCCATTTACGTATGACACTGGTGGAAATTCCATTACGCATTGAGGTAAATGCTTCTGAATACTACAATTTTCTTACATAAAATTATTTTCTTTTTATTTTCAGTACAAGGTCGCCAGGTTCTGGACGCATTCTCTTCCAGCTGTTTAGTTGGATCATGCAACATTTAAAAGGTGACCAAAGATTTTTTTCCCTGAAAAACCAAATCGTAAATTACGTAATAGAATGGGATTTTTTTATTTTAAAAAAAAAACTATTTTTATACCTTCAGTCTAGTCGGTGAAGGATTTCAACGTACATCTTCGTTGTGGTTATTAACCTTGTGTTACGCGATTTAAAATTTACAAGGAAACCACACAAACTGTCGCTGATACCTGACCAGACACGAAGTTGTCAGAATGTTAAAGTATTTTCCCAAAAGTAAGTGACTACGTTTCCAACTATACAATACAACTGGCGTGCTTGTCATTTGATATATTTTAAGTTTCAAATTCTTCGACAGAATTCGCGGATACAAAAGAGTTTGGTCTAAATAATAGCACGAATTCCCTGCTTTCAATTGACATTTAATTTCTCTGAGATCATTAATGATGGAATTTTAAACTTTGAACTGAGCTTCCTCTTGGCTAAGCAGTTAGCGTCTGCGCCTTTGGCGTGGGAGACGCGGGATCGATTCTCAGTGACAACTCGATTATTTCCGAGATGTGTACATGTCAAAATCCTTCCCAGATGCGTAAAAGTGCCATGGACGATGACATGACATATTTTGATATTGATAAGAGTTTTCACACTTCCGTCCATGTTTAATAACTGACACTGTTTCTGTGTATTTTTAATAAAGTTTGAGCAGAGGAGGATATGGAATTGCATACTCAAGGAAATACGAAAAGATGCATACATGCTTCCTATACTGTTGTAAGATTTTTTTTCGACTCAACTCTTCACGTTGAATTAAAATTCGACCAATGTATCCCCGAAATGTGTGTGATATGAATTCACAAATCACATCAAAGGGATACAAAGGTCGGCTTTTATAGAGTCTTCGTCGAACTAATATCTGGATCAGAAGCGGTCTGGCATCTCTGGGGGCCCTCGGCTGCAGGAAGCTAGAGGCGCCCCTTTAAAAAAATGTCCACTTGCGTTACCGCATTGTTTTATAGGAGCTTTATTTTAATAGTAAACCTCTACAGTATGCTTACATGTTCTAATTACATAAATTCTACCATACTATTCTTTGAAAACAAATTTTCAATATCTTGATCAAGGTATACTACCAGGAATACTTTATATTACATGAAACTTACAATACGTAGGTTACTTCAAACTTCAAAATAGTGATTTTGCATAGGCGTATAAAAATCTACATAAAAAATTCTATAAAATCAAAGAAATAGGTATATACAAATTGTGTATTGTGTATTGTACTTAGATTCACTCATAAAAAGAAAATTTCAAACTATCAACCTGCAAAATTATGTTTGAATATCTAATACTGTATTCTGTTGATGATGAAGCATATTGACATATTATGAATACAACATTTACTAACAGAGAAAAGAAGTCTCCTTCTACCTAGATCAGGTCTATAACCCTAATGTCTAAATGCTTCATTAGACTAATAACTTTTTCCTAAGTTTCTCACCCGCTATTGCTGCTTCATCTATAATCAAATTTTTATCTAAATTTACGAACAAGTCTCGTTCTACATATATAAAAAGTAGCTTAGACATTAAACCTTAGTTTAGCGCAGCAATTCTATTCTAATCTATTCTTAACAATTTTAAGATTTGAAAAGGTCCTTCCGCAGGTTAGCTGCGTACAAAGCAGAGTTAATATAACTTGTAAGCTGTATATAGATTGGTAAAAGTTCCAGATTGTGACAGCACGAAAACAATGTTAGAGGTACATGCTATGCATCTAGAACATTTCTTCTTCACTGAGCAGTTGACATAGGTCTCTTCGCCTTCTTCTGACTGAACCGTCATTCGTCTTCATTTAAGTTATTCACATCAATTTCATCACTTTGATTCCACTGAGTCTAAGATCAACTAAGGTTATGTGACAAATGGTCCGTAAGACTTCTGTTGAAAATTCGTCAATGTCTGCTATTTCAGGATTTTTTTTTTTTTTTGAGCATCTTTCAAAATATCTTTTTGGATTAAATCTTTTTTCAATACTTGAAGTAACACAATTGATAATACGGAAATAGATTTGTTTAAATTTCTGAATTGGAGTAACTTCTAAAACTTCATCTTTTGCTTTTTCACTTGGCATTTTTCTTCGAAATCCTCTTCTCATCGAGGTCCAGTGAAACTTCTACATCATCCACATCCTCTAAAACACTATTTATGGCTATTGCACACTATTTTGATTTGTCAAGTGAGAAATTCAAAGTGCTCTGAACTAATTTTAGCAGTGATTTGTTGTAACAAAGTTTGCACCAATTTCCAAGCTGTTACAGTTATCCATTCCTTTAAGTATTTTGAAACGGGAGTTGTGATCAGAAAAATATCGAGCATGACAAAAGGCATGAGAACATATTCGAATTTGGACTATTGCTTTATCATACTTATGACCGCGAACTTTGATTTGCAATCCAAGCTTCCATTCAATATTTAACAAATGGGTCAACTTTCCTGAGTTGGTATCACTTATCAAAAACTGTACGTTAATAATCGATGAAAGTGCCGTATGGCACAAATTTTTTGGAGTCTGCATAGTTTTGTGCTGGCACTGTTTCTTTTTAGTCTCATTCTCCCAGACAGTCATTCTCTTGTAACAAGTAAACAGCCGATTCCTCTACTAAACCAAATAAATTTTCTGCTTGGAGCAAATTTACTGCATAATCAGCTAACAGCCAAATTTAGTACGTGTTCTATGCAGTGTAAATTAAATACGGATTCTCCCTTTTGAAATGCGCTTGAAGACCGTTGGAATAGCCGCTCATGTTACTCGCCTCATCCAAAGAACACGCAATAATATTCGAAATTTTACTGCCACATTCAACTAGCTCTGACTTTATACATTCGTACAAAGCAAGTCCATTTGAATCATCAACAACTGTTAAATTTAAGTCTCATATACCTTTCCTTGGACTACGTAGCGGACACAGATTGCCAACTGGTCCATAAAAGCTATATCTTGTGTAATATCCACCATTAAGTTATAAACAACACTGTCTTGAAGGTCTTTCAAAATAATATTTCGTCTAAATTTATTGTCTTGATTAACTTTTTGATGAAACTTTTTGACAAAAAAAAAAAAAAAAAAAAAAGTCAAAAGAGAGCCTCGTCCAGTTTGTCCTTTTGTCGAATTTCCTTCTACTTCCCTTTTTTTCTTTATTTTCAGTTTGTGCGCTTTGGTATCTTCAATACATTTTGTAACATGATTTTGCAAAATCACATCATAATTTGCAACTAACATGACAAATTCAAGGAAATTTCCATGGTCTTTGACAGAATCTAATGAATGCGTCCCTTCCCCCTCTGTAAACAATTCCTTATCTTCCTATAAATAACACTATGTCGATTAAACGTTGTATAACCAATCTTCTGGTTTGAATTTCTGCTTCTCAGTTTTTTTTTTTTTTTTTTTTAATCTGATTGGAAGCTAATAATGTTGAAATGTCATGTCCGTTTTGGCTTTCGAAAGCTGCCATCGCCACGAAGATGCGAAATCAGTGCAACGACACCCGAAGTCCTTAATGTTGGCTTTCTAGACCGGAGTCCGTTACCTCTTAATTCAGGTAGCTCTCCAATTGTCCTTACGATGCTGGTCAACACTGAATTTTTTTAGTGTCTCCATCGGGAATCGAACTCGAGACCATGAGCATCGTAGGCACGTGCGCTAACCATTTAGCTAAACACAATACTAATCAGCGAAAATATTTTTAATTTCCAACGTCACTTGTATTTTGACAATTCAAAAGGGGCCCCCGAAACAGAAAAAAATGATACCAAAATTGCTAGTAATCTAAAATTTTTCAATAATTCTTCCTCACACATAAGAAACAAATAACAATATAAATATTAAGTACGGAATAATAAACGGGTTGAGCGGGCGCCCAGGTGCGTTCCAATGCTTGTACTGTCGCTATTCTTTACTGAGTACCACTAAGTTATACAAGTTTCATATCTTAGGTCTAAATTTCAGGAGTCCACCAGGTTTACTTTCTTTCAGAATTTCAACCAAATTGTGTAATGCAAGGTAAGTTTATATTAATGCTTATTGCAAACATGAGTTAGTGCGAACGACGCATAGCCCTACAGCTTTGAAGTAATTTTCGCACATCCTATGCTTGAATGCGATGGAGTAGTAAACGTTTTTAATACCAACCAAAAATTTATCGTATTGTTCTTGGGGGCCCCACATCTCCGGGGCTCTCGGCGATTGCCGACATGTCGACCTGGCCAGACCGCCCCTGATCTGGATCTTCTATGATCTTGGTCCATGTGCAGTAGGCCGTTTAAAGTTGTTACCATCACCTATAAGTAATGCTTATCAATATATATATATACGATTTACAGTTTATGACAACTTATAAATATATGAAAGTACAACCAAATATCATCTAACATCTTTTGAAACATCAAAATTACCCAAAACTTTTTTTTTTTTTTTGTCAAGCTGTACATATACTTTCTTCTTTTACCTTGCAAGCTGAGATACTTTCTGTCGCAAGCATGATCACTTCTCCTGACTTCTAACTTGATAAAACAGACTAATTCGATGACATGAGAATTTTGCTTGTTTAGTAGAGTATTTAATCTATTATCCCAATCCTCTGCGGGATTGTTTGTTCTATGGCGTTTTTCATGACAGTTCCACATGCTTATTGGGTCTGTAGAATTTTCTAGCCACTGGTCAATGAAATAGCCATAGAATTGCTCAAGCTTAGGGGATGTCTTCTTGAATAGACAGTCAACCACGGTCGACTATTTCTAACGGAAGAAAAGCTAACGACGCAAACATTCGAACCTGAAGTCATTGTTTTTGTAGTCTGTGACCAAGACCAAATCCTGTATCTTACACTAAAGACACTGGTTAAAGTGAAAATTGCACCCATTTATGGAAGCTGAAGGGAAAAATTGTCCTAAAAGAATTTATTACTGCTTCCTTGAAGTCTACCATTCAAAACTTCAACATTTCATATACTGTATATGCTTTCTCTTGTTCGGGAGAAGGCTAAAAACTACTGGAATCACATTAGTTTCATCTATTGAACTTCCAATATCTGTATGAATTACAAAAATTTGGGAGAAAAGCTTGTTGTAACTCTTAAACGTGCCGTCAATAAAGAAGGTCGTGCTGGCCTGCAAAATGAAACTATTCAGGGACTATTATTCGCTGTGGATGCTACTCGAAACGAAACCTTTAGATTCCATATCCCCCTCTGCTCAAAAACTAACAAAAATTCACAAAAATAGTACCAGCTATTCAACCTGTACGCAAATGGGAATTCTTATCTTGCTTTTAAATCATAACATTTCTTTGCATCTGGCACTTGTACGCAACTGGGAAGGATTTTGACATGTACGCAAATGGGAATGTACGCAAGTGAGAGGATACCGACAACTCATGTGGTTCGGATCCCATGTTAAGCTGTATGTCCACGTCTCATATAGCCTCGCTCCTGAAGGGGACTCTAAACTCAAAATCAATAAATCAATTAAACTTAGACCTGTTATTTCTATTAGTATTTGTGGACGGCCGAGTGCCTTCTCCTTCATCTGCATATGAAAATGCAGGTGAGTGCACATTTGCATATCAATATTTAAATATATATGGTAATTTGTGATCAATTTAATTGCTTATTAATTAGCATTTTTTTAATGATTATATAACTTATATGAATTTATTGGGTAAACACCGAGCGTAATACGAGAGTATTAATACAATTTTGATGTATATTGTATTTCATGTGTGTATTTTATTCCTTATAGGCTATAAACATCATTTAATGTTTGCGTGCATCTCATTAATGGGACTTTATATTGTATATGTTACATGCGTTATTGGATTTATATAGCGAACAGACTATTCTACATATGATTAATTAAAGGAGAAATCAAATCATATGCATTTACTTCATGTAGAGAAGCTTGAACTTCGTGGATACAGAGATAGCTTGGACAGAGATTTTTTTTCTTGGCGACGTTAGTCTGCACTGAAACTGCATGTGAGGTCTATGACAACTAATGAGTGGAGAAATCTCTAAATGACCAAGGAAGGATGAAACATTGAGTATAGGAAGTATACTGGTAACTTCCTCTTGTATAGCAATGACGAGGTGGAAACATTGCTAACAGACTTTGTTTGCAGGCTTTGGCTCTCCAGGCTTTGTTTCAAGAGCCATAAAATTTTTAGCGTCAACATGATAGATTTCCTATTTCTAAAGGTGTCAATTTCACACCTTTTAAAAGAATCTCGCAAGTCTCAAGCCCTTGGCTTGGCTTCACCCCAAGTTCGTTACCGTCAGCCGACGGACCTAAGTATTTTTCCCATGATGCACTGCACTTTTGAAAACATGTATTTTATTTTGACTTATTTTTATGTGTAAATTATTAATATTAAAGTATTACGCTCACCAGTTCTTGAAAAGACCGTTTAAAATTCATGACTATATTTGTCACCGTGTTTCCCATCGTTCAAGACATTTAGATCTTGGGTTATTGTCAAAATTAATCATAACAAAAATGTTTCTATCTCTCTCTCTCTTGGAGTAATGGCTACTGGGTTGGTAGCAGACAGATTTGAGGGAAGCCAGTGGAAAAGAGACTTCCTACACATACTCGGAGAGATGACAGCTGTATATAGTGATACTATTGCATTCTGTATATAATTTACTATATTTATTTATGTTTAATCCAGTGTAACTATCCTTTGTAATGTTTATTTCAGTGAAAATAGTAAATGTTTATCGTGTTGTTGTGATGGACTTCTGTTTGGGCAGAAGCTTTCGAATCTGCCGCTCTCTACAGTGGTGGCAGCACCTATGAAGCAGTGTATGCTTGTTTGCAAGAGCAAGGGGTTTTCGGTGTGGTGCTTGGTGAAGGACCACACACCGTTATTGCCGGAGGCATCAAAACCTTTTGTTCTGGAATTCTTAGAAGTGCGAGTCGATTCTTTTCCAGGAAAATGTGAAGTTTAATAACCCGTTCATGGTTTTAGTTGAGTTAGTTGTTGCTGAAACGCGGAAGAGTTTATATCAAAACTACAGTGTGTGAAGTTACTTCAAACTTCTCAAGAGTTGAGAAGTATCCACCCAGGACAGTGTGAAGAGCGCTTCCCATGAAGTCCTGTGTAATACATACATGGACAGTCATGTATCGGGCAACGATGTTGTTAGTGGACAGTGCTTATAAATATTAAATTTATAGTGGAAATACTACAAGTGCTGCAGAAGAGTGATATTCCCGAAAAGTGTGAATCACGTCATGCTCATTTTTTTTCATAATCACTCTACAACCAACATTTTTTGAACTATGGCTATTTTGGCTATGACTGTGTCAGCATTCCTAAGTAGCGTTATTCTGCAGACAAAGCTTATTAACAGTGCAGTGGCACTACTCTTCATTCCTGTTATGGAATAGTACAATCGTTGCACCAATCTCCTTTTGAGAGTACTAGGCCTGTCACGCTATTCGGCAGTGCCATCCTTGAACTTTTAACTAAGGAGAATAGCAAGACATTTAGCATTGCTAACTTAAACTGACATACCTTGGGTCAGTTGCATCACCATAGTTGACCGTCATATCTGGTTTACTCTTCACGAACAATTTGAGTCCAGTGGAATGATAATGTGGAAAATTTCCATTGTTGTGTGATTGCCATCATAGACATTTTGTCAACCCCTACTTTAGCAGAGACTACCAGTGAGTTGGACATTAGGGCACATCGGTTCACCATGAAACTGCATCATATCTACGTAAATGTGCATTTTACCATATCAATTTTGATATTTTATTTTTTTCTTTCCTCCTCTCTGAAAAGAACTGTCAGAGACACTGAACTCATTTACATGAGGAGTAAAATTTTGTTTGTTTATCTGCTTGGCAGATCAATTTAAGGGGTCAGACAGATCTCTAAAGTCAAATATATCAATCTTGTATCTTTGCTGTGTGAAAACGTGTGTATATATCAATTAGTGAGAGTGGTGCACCATTACAAGAAAATTTCTATTAAGTGTGTTGTAAATATGAGATTGGTGAGTGTTGCCTTCCATCACCTATTGTTTCATGAGGAGGAATAAATATCCATCTTCCAACAGTATAGCGAGGGTGTCTGTTTTCCTGAGTGGTGAGTACCCGAATGCTAATCCACATATTTTTATTTCAGGAGTGAGAGTCAAGGAACATTTCTCCTTACTCTTCTACATCTGACCACCTTCCTGAATGGGGCCCAGGAAGGAGTACGCCCATAGAATATAAAGACACAGTTATGAGTGTAAAGAGTACGTAACAGGCTGCTACCTGTTTGTTTGAAATATTATTTTTTTTTTACCTTATCTCATTTTGAAACTCTTTACAAGTAGCTGCAAGACCATAACTGTTGTCAGAAAACCCTGAGATTTTTGTTTTTGTTTTACTTTGTTATGCTCTACCGACTATCAATTGTGGCAGTGGAGGCTTCAAACGGAGATCACCCTTATGACTCCAAACAGGGATTTACATATGCAAAAGAGGTTTATTTACATATTTAGTAATTTACATAGTAATTTGAATATCCCTAGTCACTCCACCATATATTATTTACCATTATTGTGTTGGTGTTTCTTTGGTATGCGTAGATTACATCTATAGCTATCTGCACCTCACATATTTTAAAACTTAACGTTCATCTTTATGACAAGGAAAAATTGTGTATGGCAATTAAGCAAATCTAACATTATCTGTAAGAAAATTCCTAAGAGAATTCCAAGACTTATTACATTGTCTGTGGCTACCCTAAGCATAAGTGATAAAAATGGAAAATCGCTAATAGAGTACGAACGCTAAAGATATTATGTGAAGATTTTCCAAATGCATGGATGACCGTGCGTGCCCTTTAGATTACTCCTGTAGCTAATAAAAACAATGAGGTATTGTATTTTTTTTTCATCATGGGTATTGTGCCATCATTAACAGGTCATTTGCTGCAACTAAGAAGCATCCATGCGTCACGGTCTTCAGCTAACCTCTTCGTTTATGTTGGCTAACCAACAATTTACTATCATTTATCCAACAGTTTATGTTTGCCACCCGCAATTTGCCTAACTTATTCAATAGTTTATGTTGTCCAACCAACAATTTGTCGCCATTTATCCAACAGTTTATGTTGGCCAACCAACAATTTGCTTAATTTATCCAACAGTTTATGTTAGCCAACCAACAATTTGCTTAATTTATGCAACAATTCATATTGGCCAACCAACTATTTGCCTCATTTATCCACCAGTTTATGTTGGCCAACCAACAATTTGCTGTCATTTATCCAACAGTTTATGTTGGCCAACTAACAATTTGCTGCCATTTACCCAACACTTTATGTTGGTCAACTAACAATTTGCCTGTTATCCAACAGTTTATGTTGGCCAACCAACAGTTTTCCTCGTTTATCCAACAGTTTATATTGGTCAAGCAACAATTTGCCTCAAGCATCCAACAGTTTATGTTGGCCAACCAACGATTTATCGTCATTTATCGAACACTTTATGTTGCCAAACCAACAATTTGATCTAATTTATCCAACAGTGTATGTTGGCCTACCATCAATTTGCCTAATTTATCGAACAATTTATGTTAGCCAACCAATAATTTGCTTCATTTATCCAACAATTTATGTTGGCTAGCTAATAATTTGCTTTATTTATTCAACAATTTGTATTGGCCAACCTACAATTTGCCTGATTTATCCAACATTTATATTTGTCAACCAACAATTTGCTTCATTTATTGAACAGTTTATATTGGCCAACGAACAATTTACTGTCATTTGTCTAACAGTTTCAACACCTTACTCCCAATCACAATTTTATGTCTTTCGTAGGAGTTACATTGGCAATATAATTGGTTTGGCAAATGGTCGGCAAAGCTGCCAATGCCAACGTAGAGCCAACATTGGCAGTTGGCCACCCTACTGTTTTCCACTGTTTGACTTATTGTTTGTGATGCTAGTGTTGTTATGAATAAATTTGTTTGTAACGCAATTTTGTGGGTTGAATTCTTAAACCGTCAATATTCAATTTCTTCGGAATTTGTCAAGAGAACATAGAAGAGGTTTATACTTTCCGTAATTAAAAGCAAAGTATGTCATACTTGATTTCTCCAAATAAAATGTCTTTCCACTGAGAAACATTAAAATGATTGTTAATATGGAATCCAAAGCTTTTGTCCACTTCATTTGTAAGATAGATACCCTATTGGAGGGTCGGATAAAGGACCACGAACACCAAACATGAGTTTGCGAGTTTTCGGTTTCTCTAAATCCCACGTATTTTAAGTACGACATACCTATGGATGGTATATACAACACTTCAGCTCTTCGTAATATGATAAATATCTCCATAATAATTTGAGCTTAAGACCTTGAAACTGGTATGAAGTGTGTTGTTTCTTTCATTTTTGGAGCTCGTCCGTGACGATACATAATATCATGTTTTTATGAAAACAAAAACGAATTTCCGGTCTCTGAATGAGCGTAAACACAAATTGCAGCATCACAAGCGTCATAAATTATGGCTGCACTTTCTGTAACCAAACTAGTAGCTTTCGTTGTAAGCAAGGACTAAATTAATCTATAATTGCAGCTCTGTCGTAATTATAGAGAACTGGCTTGAACAAGGGTAAAAAGAAAACACAGAACATTTGCAATTACAATACTTTATGTATTGATGAGTTTAAAAACATGTTTAATCTTGTTTTAAAGAAAACTCATATATTTTATGGCACTTGTAACTAAATTGTATTTCAAATTTTGTACAATCGTATCAACATATTGAGTCCTTTTATTGAAATGCCTGTTGAGATTTTCATTGCAGAATTTTAAGTTTTGTCCGTGTTCAGTGCGAGAATAGAGGTGCATAGGATAGAATCTATTCACTTCATCAACTCCTTGAAAGGTGTTGTTTTCTTGTCCCGGATATAAATCAAAGTTGACTGCTTATAATAACCACTGAATAAAGATTAACTACTTAATTAATAGTAATTGGTATGTGTATGAAATATGCAATGGAAAATGTCCTTGAGTATATCATTTTTCATTTTTTTAAAATAATCTTTCCCCTACTAGATACTATTGGGTTATAGAGTACTGCATTTAAAAAATGTTCAAGACATTGATCGCCGGAGAAGTTTACTGTCAGCGCCACGTTTATATTTAGGACAGTCTCCAGCTGTGAAACAAGTACACTAAAAACTCGTTAATTCGCGTGCACGGCACTCCGAACCAAGGGCGCCGAACCAAGGGCCCTTCGGCCCCCCCCAAAGCTCATGTGGGCCTCCCAATTGTATTTATGAATATACAATATTGGGCATAATTTGAGTGCAATTTGTCTTAAAATTTTCATATATATACCTTGTGTATCTGAATACCTCCCTTCCCAAATTTACAGAGAAATCGGCGCCCTTGCTCCAAACGCCGCGCTACTCCGAACGGCCTTCAATCATCGTCTGTACATAGTACTGTATTTTTAGATTTTCATGTAACAACAATGCAACCATTCGTCAACGCATGTTGACGCGTTTCGTAAGTCCATCAAAAAAGCAGGTCAGAATACGGTTAAAGACTTTTTCAAATAACCTTTTTCACATAAAGTTACTGTACTGTAGTATTTCAAGAACAGTAATATACAAAGTTTCATTTCGTAGTAGGTCTTTATTGTGTATTTTTTTAAAAATTTATTGTATACACGACTCCAAAAGTGCATTACCACCTGCAATTCTCCTTTTCCTGCAATAGCAGGCAACCCAAAAAGCTCGGCGGTTGGGTTGGTTGCGAATTCGAAAGGCGTTGGACAAAACCTCAATTTTGTCACAAATATATCAGTGTGGCAAACTGCAAATAAGGGAATAAAACAAATTGTTAAGAATGACAATTTTATTATTGTGATGGAGTTGGATGACATCAAAAGTTACAAAATGACTTACTTAAGCAGTTCAAACAAGATGAATGGTAAGAAACAGATATCAGAAGAAAGCATTTCTCTCTTTCCCCCCGCCCCACCCAAAAAAGAAACTCATAAAAAGAAAAAGTTACATAATATAAAAGTTTCATATAAAAGCCTAACAGCACAAAAACAAATATCTACACGAAACGAAAAAGAGACAAACACAGAATAGGGGACACCAGTGGCGTAGCAGACTTGCGGCCTTCCCATGAAAGATAAAGGGACAAGACCCTAGTTGTAAACCCCATGGTTATAATAATAATAATAATAATAATAATAATAATAATAATAATAATAATAATAATAATAATAATAATAATAATAATAATAATAATAATAAGTCGTTTCCTTTTCTAAATCTCTGACTCTGCCTCAGAGCATAAATGCATATAGCAATCATGTGTGCACCTTTTGTCAATTAGTGGTCCCAAAGGCCAAAATGGATGGGAATCTCCAAGGAAGAGAAACAAAAAACTTCCTTACGGTAAATTCTAGTTCAAAGTTCGAAGTACTTGCTTTTCCACGCGATTTTTTGTTTCTTTCTGCAGCGAAACAAAAAAGTTCTAGCTCCTAAGAAATTGCATCATATAATATTGCAAATTTGCAAGTGGATGTATTTACATTGCAATGTTTGGTAATAAAGATATTATGATTAGAAAACAATCTTGCAAAAAGTAAGTTTAATTTCTTCATCCATCGCAAGTCTTAGGAGACCTTTATACCTCGCATCCCCACTCCCCGAATATCGATTTCAAAAATGTAGAATGATTATATTCATGTCCATATATATATTTGCGATATCGAATGTTGATATATGATAATATAGTAATCGATGATAGCGATATATCGACATATCAAAGGCCCAGATTCCGAGAAGTGATGCTTGAAATATACTGGAATCAACAATCAAATTCTAAATAAGTTTTTCATTTCCGTATCCAATGTTGAGGGGGAAGGGTGGGAGTCTACTTAGCTACAGAGGCCATATCAATTGTGTTCTCAAACCAGCCATTACACCAGCTATTATCAAAGTGTTAAGTCAGCCATTGTCTGCGAGTTACCCCAGTTCCATTTGAAGTTTGAATTGAAAACCTGAATTACAAAACATCCCAAGTCCACTCTTTTTCTTCGTATTTTTCATTTTTGGTTCTTTATGTTAGCATCTATGTTTCAGGTATATTCACTTGCATAATACGTAAGTCCAAGTCAAAACTTTAAAAAAAAAATCAAAATAATTTCAGCTAAACAGAATAGCATTCCAAGTATAATCTTCTTGTCTTTCTTCTAAAAACAAAAAAAGTACTCCGGTGGACTTCGGATGTTCTGCAATTTTATTTACAGTCTTTAACTATCTTTAACTCGCAGGCTCCTTGCTTTCATAAAAAGCATTTGTTGTGTAGATTAAAATCAAAAATGAATTAATCTATATTCTTGGGAACTTATTGTTGCACCAACACACATATATACAGGGTGTAACAAAAAGGTATGGCAAAATTTCAGAGGTGGATTCCTTACGGTAGACAAGCAAAATCGTTCATATGACCATATGTCGGGAAATGTATCATTACAGAGTTACGGCCATTGAACCGCCTAATGGTGGAAATAGTCATATTCTGGTCGCTCCTTAACGTGACTCGATTTAAACCTCAATAACTCAGACCCTAATTAACCTAGAAAGATATTTTTGATATCTATGTATTTTAAAGGATGATGCTTTCCGCCTATATATATATATATATATATATAGGGTGAGTCAAAAGTCTTGGACACCTGCATAAGTTTTAAAATCGGCGGGAAAAGTAAAAAAGTGATGATGGGAAAAGAGGTTTGATGAGGGGCTGCAACTTTTGGAGTGTATGTCATTCATGGCCGCCATCTCGAAATCCACCATTTTGGATTCAATTCTTTTTTTAAATGGAAAAGTGTATGTCACATCAAATAACACTAGCTTGAGCTAAGAAATTTAGTGGTGTAATTAGTTTTTTCTATCTTGTACAGTTTAGAAGTTATTAATGTTCAAAAGTGGGAAATTACCTTGATACTGACCCAGTTCTCTCTGTTCCAGGTGATCTAAAATAGATCTGACACGTGAACACAAGATCGAAATCATCCTTATATCAGTGGAACGCAGCTACCGAACAATAGCAGCTGACTACAACCGACGGCACTCACAGCACGGCGGCTCACGTGATCACCAAATTCCGAGAGACGGGCTCTGTTCAAGATAGGGCACGTAGTGGGCGACCAAAGACTGCCACCAATGACGAAACTGCAACGGCGGTTGTTGCGTCGTTTGTGAAAAGTCCTACACGAAGTACCCGTCGTGTGTCCCTAGCATGTCCAATAAGCCAATCCTCCGTTATCCGGATATTGCACACCAATCAGTGGCATCCTTACAAGCTGCACATGCAACATAAACTGAACGTGGATGACCCTGATCGCCGGTTCGAGTTCTGCATGTGGGCTACTGAACAACACGAACTGGATCCTGCGTTTGTCAAGGGCATACTGTTCAGTGACGAGGTGTATCTCACTTTGAACGGGGAGGTTAATCGACATAATTGTCGACACTGGTGTGACGCAAATCCGATCTGGGTTGACCTGAGTCGAGAACATAGTCCAGTGAAGGTGATGGTTTCGTGTGGCATATGGGACACCCGCATCATTGGGCCATTTTTCAGTTACTACACCTTAACTGCATCACAGTATCTGATGCTGTTGCAGGACTTTGTGTTCCCTGCCACACTGAACGCTGACGGCATTTTCCCATCTTATTTTCAGCACGATGGACCCCTCCACACTATAGGCTTGGTGTCCGTCAATGGTTGGATGAACAACTGCCACGGAAGTGAATTGGTCGTTTGGTCACGTGGAGTGGCTACCCAGATCCCCTGACTTAACGCCCCTTGATTTTTATCTATAGGGACATCTTAAGCAGATAGTGTATGCTGAGACAATCCGTGATTTGAGACACCTGGAGGAACGCATCTAACAAGCCTGTGACCAAACTTCAGGAGACATATCCTCCGTGTGAGACTCCAGTCAGAGTGGTTGCAGGAACTACAGTTGTGCATTGCACGAAATGGACAACACGTAGAACATGTGTTGCAGCATTCAGTATCAAGGTAATTTCCCACCTTTGAACATTAATAACTTCTAAACTGTACTAGATAGGAAAAACAAATTACACCACTAAATTCCTGAGCTCAAGCTAGTATTATTTGATGGGTCATACACCCCCTTCCCATTTAAAAAAATGACGTTAATCCAAAATGGCGGATTTCAAGATGACATACACTTCAAAAGTTGCGGCCCCTCATCAAACCTCTGTTCCCATCATTACTTTTTACTTTTCCCGTCGATTTTCACTTATGCAGGTGTCCAAGGACTTTTGACTCACCCTGTATATTTTATGTATGTGTGGGAGTACCACGGTGGACATGGGAGGGTAATTACTTGTTTTTTTGTTTGATTTTTGCATCAGCATTTTGGAGATGGCATTCCTTGGGGATACACTCATAAAATGCATATCAGCGGAAAGCTTAATTTTTGCAGAACACGTTGCTACTAAAATTACCTTTCTATCTTAATCAGAGTTTGATATATTGAGGTTTAAATTGAGACACATTAAGGAGCGACCAGAATGTGACTATTTCACACCAGTAGTCGGCTGAAAGGCCGTAATTCTGGAACGATGCATTTCCCGACATATGGTCATCGGAACGTTTTTGCTTGTCTACCAATAAGGAATCCACCCATGAAGTTTTGTCGTACCTTTTAGTTACACCCTCTATATACAAGATCCGTTTTGTTGATTTACAAAATCACTCTTTTTTCCTCAAACAATTTACAAAAAGGGTCTTGAATGAGGTGGACCCACTAGTAATGACATCCCGTAGCGTCGTTACGTAACACACACAGTATAAATAAAGCTTCAAAACCACAAATTGCAAGTTCTGCCGCAGATAATTCGGTAAGGTGTCTGCTTGTTGAGTGGGCAACCCAGATTCATATCACGGCTGGTACGGTTTGCTTTTTTTCCCTTTCAAAATACGTTTCTATATGTTTATATTTCTTCTTAATAATTACATTCTTGCAATCTTAAATTAGTCGGGGTTAAGTAGTCAGAAGATTAAAATACATGTATGACTACTTTATCCGTGTGTGTGTACTCATATATGTATCTTTACATATTTGTTTCTTTCTTGGGGCCGCGGCGGCTCAGTGGTAGAGCGTTCAACTTTGGTGCTTGGGGTCCGGGTTCGATCCCAGTTCCCGACAAATGAACTTTGTGGTGGACAAACACCGTGTGCGTGGGTTTTCTCGGGGTTCTCCCGCTTTGTTCATTCCACCATTTCATTCATTACTCATCATCACAGTCTCCTTTAGCCTAACCGGGATAATCGTGGGACGTAAAACCCAAAGATTTCATTAGTTTATTTCTTTCAACTAGTGTTGCCACGAGACCAGACAGAAACCTTTGATACGAGACGAGACAGACTACTTGTCCCTTCTCGTTTCCGAGACGAGACGAGACGTCTCTTGAAATGCCTCGTATCGTCTCATATCTCAAAAATGAAAAGACAGTTTTTGAAATTGTTTAAAAATTTATTAACTCGGAATAAATTATTGCCTTCGAAAGTATACCAGCGTTTATTATTTCAAATGAGGACTATCTTAAAAGAACAAGGAAGACCTAAAGTTATTTTTTAAATGATTCTTGCAAACAGCTTTCATTTCTATTTTCCAACCGATTCAAGTTTAAATATTTAGTGATACTGTTCCAGATTCAAGTAAAATGTTAAACCAATCTTTGAGATCAGTGTTTCAGAATATTTCATTCCGAGGGCTGGTGGTTATATCTATGTATAAAAATCCTTTATAGAAATACAAGTTCTCTTAATGCCAGTTTCATCAGCAACTAACCATTGTTCATGAGTTTTCTCGTTCCGAACAAAGACAGAAACGTGTAGGCCTTTTCCTGTACTGAGTTTGAAAGGATACTGGTTTGACAATAAAATTTAGTTTCGTTTTATTGTTTTATGATGTTATTCGAACCAAAGTCATTTTTGAAATCAGAAAGTCACATGGGCCTTCTTATATTTTGAAGTGGCGCCAGAGGTTTTGAAAAAAAGGATTTCAGAATAAGTGGGGAAGGCTTGCCTTTCGACTGTACCGACGATATTGACAAATATTTCTGTCGTAATAATTCATTACTGGAAACCATTGGCGCCCGAAGAATTTTTAAGGTGGTCATCTCCTTGATTGCTATATTACGCCTGATATTTAATATACGTAGTTTGCTATATTACACATATATTTTCGTGAGCAAGGGCGGCCGGGCCCCTTCCCCCCTCCTTCGGGCGCCCGTGGTCGAAACTAAGTAGTCGTTGTTTTAAGCAGTTTCTTCCAGACATGTTTTTGGGGTGCTGCCCCCTGGAACTCGAAGAGTACCCCCCACGGGGAGACCAAAATAATACATCTATAATAGAATAATACCAGCAGTACCCCCGGAATCCTAAATATACCCTCCCAGGGACATTTTTTCTGAAAGAAACACTGATTGGAAGATTGTAGTCGTGTTGTGTGTTGTGCTGATGACCAAACAAAAGTGGTTAAAAGCTGTAATTTTAACCACTTTGTATAACAGCTCCTTTTTGTGGGCCTCATCCGCTCTAGTGTTGCCACGAGACGAGACATTTCTCGTGTGTCGTCTCACGAGACTAGACAGCTTGAAGTCTTCTCTCGTCTCATCTCGTGGAAACACTACTTTCGACCATGTGGGTTACTGGCTCGATCTTGGAAATGTCCTCGAAGGGATTGTGCTATGAGTAACAGATTTTATTCGAACTAATTGACTGACTCCGATGCAACATTGTTCGCAACATGCAACATTTCGCCTATTCGCAATGTAATGGAATAGACAAACATACGTTTATATGGTTACATGAAGGCGGTCCCGTGTTCGATTCCTAGTGGGGGCACTCGGTCGAAAAATTTAAAAGTTTTTCAGGCCAGTCACCTTGAATGAGATTTTCCTTGGTTTTCCACATTCACACCAGGAAGGTATCACACCAGGGTGATACCTTAGGTTTCAGATCACTTCCTTTCTTCCCCAATCCTTTCTTCCTTCCCTTTCCCCGGAAAGTGTGTTCGCCTAGATATGTCATCCCTCGAACGTGACGGGTTAAATGGTCTCAGATGCCGAACGCCCAGAAATCTAAATCCTAAATCCTAAATTTACAAAGTTACTTCTGGGAAACATTGTTCTTTCAAAATATATTTCTATATATTGATATTTATTATTATTAATTGCTTTCTTGCATCTTTCCTACATTATTCTAGATTAGTTACCATCGGTTAATTTAGTCACATTATGTATAGTTAAATATGGTTACGTATGTTTACCGTTTCTTTTCTTTTTTTTCAAAATACATTCCTATCTGATTACATGTATTGTTAATAATTTATTTGTTGCATATTTTAATAATTTATTTCATACACACAACAGATAAAACAACTCATACATTTTAATTACACAGCAAATAGTTCTTTGACATGAAGGGAAATCTCCTTTGGCTATAGGAGCATATAGTATTACCAATGGGGATTTCCCTCATTCCCCTTGTAATTCGCACATCGTCAACAGATAAGAACATTGTTGAACATTTCTTGAACCACTTCATCACACTCCTGGCCTTGTGACATGGTGCATTATTTTGTCGAAAAATGCCACTACCCTTGGGAAACATGGTCGTCATCAAGGGGTGTACGTAGTCTGCAAGCAGTGTGCGATACGCGTCGGCCGTCATTGTGCTTTGCTCGAGCTATACTAGATACATGCTCACGTGTATGTCCCCCAGAGCATTATTATTATTATTATTATTATTATTATTATTATTATTATTATTATTATTATTATTATTATTATTATTATTATTATTATTATTATTATTATTATTATATTTGAAGTACAATCAAATATCACGACATTAATTATTAGTTTTAATTAACGGAATTGAGCTGAAAATTAAATCTTGATTTCGAAAGATTAATCATTAAGTTTATGCGTTCGGTACCTTTCTAAAGTAATAAATACTGGAATTGGTTTCAAGGCTGTTTCTGACTGAATACTTTCTTCAAAATAATATTAAAAATTATAGAAAGATTTTCGACACATTCGAGTCGAGTCGAGATTTTTACGAAAAGTCTCGACTCGACTCGTGTCTCGGCCCGAAAATTAGAGTCGAGAAATAAATTTGTCTTGACTCGTCTCGAATTTTACAAAGTGCGTCAACTCGAATTTCAGTCCAGATTCGAGACATGTAAATATTCATATTTTAAATGTGCAATACTCCCTCGCGAAAAATGACCCCGAAGTTAATTTACCAAAGTCTACTTTCTTCTTGTTAGATTAGTGATCGTGGTTTAGGATAGATTATGTAAAGTCACAAATGGTTATGCATGTTTACAATTTCGTTTGTTTCTTTCAAAATGCATTCCTATCTGTTCCCATTTATTATTAATAATTTATTTCTTGCATTTATTAATAACTATCAGAAAACCCATTATTCGCATGGTGGCTGTATTTGGAAGTCAACGCCTCTATAGTATCACCGTTGATTTCAGCGAGTGCGAAAACTTTGGATTTGACATTAATATCGGCCATTTTGGATTATTTTTACATGTCAATTATCATCTCCGGTACCCTGACCCTCAACTAAGTGGGGTTAATTTGGAAGTTAATGCAATCGGAGTTTCACCATTGATCTCAGCGACCGCCAAAACTTTGAATTCGACACTAATATCGGTTATCTTCTACTACTTTTACATGTCCCTGTAAACGTCTCCTGAGACTTCCTGGTTCGATTTAAAAAAAACGCTTCGTCTTAATCCGGAACCTGGCCAAGGTACCCAAGATCAAAATTTGGTAACTCTCGGTCCTCTTGTCTGGTCTCCAGGCAGCACACAGATACATACATACAGACAGACAGACACACAAACAAACTTTTTATTTTATTTATATTAGATTAGGCGTATTTCAAACAGTGCTTCTTCCAGAAGTGTTTTTAGGGGAACTGCCCGCCCGGAGCTCTGAGAGTGCCCCCGTAAGAGACCAAAATAATACATCTATAATATAATAAAAAAAATAGAAAGTTATCGATAGTGCCCCCGGAATACGAAGTGTGCCCCCCCCCCCGGAACAGTTTCTGAAAGAAACACTGATTTCAAACACGACAGATAGAACCAACGGCGCCGACTTTCCAAAATGTATGTGGGTGCATATAAATGGCGGGACTATTTATACGTTTTCAGGGGTCTCGATTTTTTTTTTGATTGATTTCTTTTTAGTTAAAATCTTTTATGAACACTGTCATAAAGGGCTGTGCTGTGATAAAGTAAAATATACCGGTAATACAGTGAAACCTGTCTTTAGCGGAATCGAGCGGGACTCGCAGAAATTTCCGTTAAAGTCAGGTTTCCGCTTAATGGAGGTAGACGCTGTTTTTTTTTTTAATACATGCTTATAACGGACATACTGAGAAAATATTGTTCGTACGTTGTACGTACGTTTTTCAATTACAATGCTTATTTCTTCTACAAATTAATACAAAATATGCTATGCACATGCTTTCTTTATTTTTTCAGTAGTCAAGCAGTTTTCTGTATACATTGCTGCTTAGCTGTTCTACTTTCCGTACACACTTTAGCCTGAGAAACTACACTTCGTAAATCAGAGTCATTTTTCCGTATGGCAAATTGTTGCAGTTCCTTTTAACTTCTGAGATCATCTTGATACGTCTTTATTCTTCACTCTTTTTCGAACTTGGTACCGTATTCCTCTTCTTCTTTCACCTCGTCTTCTCCTTCCGACTTTCCGTTTCATTCTTGATTAAGGTGAGGGGATTACGGACAAATTGTGGGGGTGAATATGATTAGTGCTTGGGGAAGGTCAACAATACCCAGAAAAATTAACAAAAGAACGAAGAATTTATCGCAGACATGTAATGTATATATTTACCCTCTCACAGAATGTCTAAACATTTTCTGAACGCTGTAGTCTGGAACTCTGAATTTTCCGTTAAAGGTTTATTTTGCTTTCCGTTGTCCGCATAAAACAGTTTCCGCTTAATGAAGGGACTTTTACACGTTTTGCACTCCAAAATTCATGGGACCGTGAAATATTTCCGTTTAAGACAGTTTTCCGTTTAATAAAGGGTCCGTTGAAGGCAGGTTTTACTGTATAAGGATAAGTTGGGACTGTCCTAGCTCAATCGGTAACACGGCTGACTTAAACGTAAAGAAACAGGTTGAAACCTGGGTTCAAGTTTAATTCCTGTAATGCATATTCCCAACATATATAATCGTGGTATTTAGTGTATATTTTCAACAACTTACATGATGCACAATGAGTGCAAGAGGCAGTGATATTATCAAACGTTACTAAAAGAAAATACTACATTCATACAAATTAAAATGAAAATATCATCATAAAAGAAAATAATTTTAATGGTATTGCAAAAAGAACTTGCAAGGATTTTAAAAATGAAATCTTTGAGTTTTGCGTCCCACGGTTATGCCGGTTAGGCTAAAGGAGACGGTAATGATGAGAGATGAATGAAATGGTGGAATGAAGAAAGTGGTAGGAAACGGGAGTGCGCCGAGAAAACCCACTAGCACGGTGTTTGTTCACCACAAGGTTCACTTGGCGGGGACTGTGATCGAACCCGGGACCCCAAGCACCAGAGGTGAATATTCTACCACTGAGCCACCGCGCCGCCTGCAAGGATTTTGTTGTGGACATAAAGTATAAAGTTCCTTGGTTGCCTTTGCAAAAACACATTTGAAACAATCAATTATGTTTTAGAGGTTAGAAATTTTAACTCCCATCTCTATATTTTAATTGTTTATTTTTTAATAGTGTCAAGCGAGAAATATTTATTTTATTATGTTCATTATGTTTCGAAACTAAAAATCTTGCCTGCAGCGCCCTGACAAGATTATTTGTGTGAGTGCTTTAACCAGGGAACACCAAGGAGGCGGCGCACATAGACAGAACAACCCCTAGCATTTCTTACACAGTACAACGTTGTTTGGCATATAACGTTGCTCCTGTACTAGCGAGTTCCAGCTAGTTAAGCCTTTTATTAACAGCCGGAGGCAGCATTCTGTTATATCGTTGTAGTGAGTGGCGTGTTAAAATACTCCTAGTATCAGTTTTTTCATTGTTCGATTGACCTTGAAGGACCAACAAATGCCTTTCGAGGAATACAAGTTCCCTTTAAGTCATGAAGTTAATATAGAAATGACCTTCAAACCTATGCTGTGCATAAATGCTGGAAGTCTTATAAAACGGTTTTATCCGTGTGTCTGTAGACCAGAGCCCCACAAAGCCAGGCCCGAAGACGGCCCGGATGGATCTGTATTCTGTGTCCGTCTCGACCCGATCCGGCCCGAATCTCGAGCCGGGCAGAGAATGGGCCGGACTCTAAACTGGCCGGGCACAAAGGAACCGGGCTCTAAGTGGGCCGGGCGTAACCGGCCTGAGAACAACCAAGTTGATAAATCAAGTCAATCCTTCAATATGTAATGGAAAATGAGAAATATGTCGTCATAATATTGCACTGTCTATTTGTCCTTCTGAAATAGGAAAATCGTGTGAAAAGTTACCCAAGGTTTGTTTTCTATATCCCTATACTGTCTGTCTATTTGTTATTTGTGCTTGCTCTGTCCAGCCATGCTTATTATACAATAATACAGCTCATGGACGTAAAAGTCTTATACTACACTCATTAATGCATTACAAGTAACAGAGAAGATATGTAAAACTTCTACACCGTATGTGATACTAATACTACAACTACTACTGCTAATACTATTATTACTATTGAGATTACGAATGCTAGTGCTAATTCCACTATTGCCGCCACTGCTACTACTGTTACTATTACAACTACTGCTACTACTAATTACTATACTAATACGACAGCGAATACCACTACTGCTATTACTAGTAATACGAAAGCAAAACAATGCAAATGAAATCTTTAAGTTTTACGTCCCACAGTTATGCCGGCTAGGCTAAAGGAGACGGTGATGATGGTGGAATAAATGAAATGAAATGGCGGAATTGATAAAGTGGGAGGAAACGGGAGAACGTCGAGAACCCCCACACACGGTGTTTGTCCACCACAAATTTCATTTGGCGAGACCTGGGATCGAACCAGGGACCACATCCACCAGTGGTGAACGCTCAATCACTGAGCCACCGTTCCAGGAAAACCTAATCCGCCCTGGCGTCTTGGTGATTTATTTTATCATAATATTTTGTTATATTTGTAGTATCATACTATGATATAAAGAATACAGGAACATGTAACATCATTTGGTATTTAGCTTGCTAATTGAACATAACTACAAATTGCACTGATCTTATGAGCACGCCAGTTCACGGTTTTGGCCTCCGTGGTCTAAAGGTAGCGTACCAAATTCTACTTAGTAGGTCAAGTACTTGACTTTGTCATACGTTCTTTAGGTAACTACGGCTCAGGCTATATGGATGATGATGGGATGAATTGGTGGAATGAAAACTGTGGGAGGAAGCGGGACCACCCGGAAACTCCCACGCACACGGTATTTGTCCACCACAAAGCTCACATAGCATCTGGGTGGTAGTTCTGTACGGATTCAATCAACTACGGAATAACGTAGCAGAAACTCCCTACTCTGTAAATATATACTGCTAATATTCGTAAGTTTCAAGCTTGTAAAAGAACGTAGCTGTTTTGTCTTTCTATTAAGGTTTACGATATTTCTATCGTATCTTGTCTGAGCTGCAAAACGAGAGGTAATACGTTTATCGATTTATGGTTAGGGATTGGTCCTTTAAAACATTTAATTAAATCGAGAGGTGATAGAAACGAAAGGCGGAAATTTTGGCACCGGAAATTTTGGCACCAGTAGTTTTGACACGGTAATTTTGGCACCGGTAATTTTGGCACCAAGAAACGAAGCAAACGGAAATTTTGGCACCATTTATAATAGAAGTACAAATAATTTGAGAAAATACTCTGAATATAATAGATATTTAAATTTACATGTTATTAAGTAGAACTGCTCCAGCACGACGAATCAAACCAGTGACGAATGTACAGTCAGCGACAAAATTTCTTTCTCTTCTGTAAAATTTATGTTGCTTATAACTTTGGAATTGATGGACTGATTTGAGAAGTTTTCTGAAATTTACCGAAAACTATATATGCTTTAAGATGCTGAATATTGCACTCAAATCTGTCCGTTCATTCGAGAGATATTCGCGGAAGAAATTTTAACATAGGAAAAGAACTTTTGTTACTGACAGTACAGACACCGGTAAAGATACTATTGGCAGTTTCATTACATATTCAAAGCAACTTAAAATTCCCCTCTAAAGGGTTTGTATTTTACTTTCAAGTGCAAACAGTAAAAGCTAATTGGAACCATGGAAATTGAAGTACAGAGAAAGAAAATTAGAAAATACTCTGGATATGATAGATGTTAATGTACCAATTTATTTTGCAGAGGAGATTACACCGAGATTCTTTCCATCGAAACTTCCGGCTCCCCTCTCACGCATATCCTAAAGCCTCATTAAAAGTTTAAGATTGAAATTGAAACAAATCCCTGAACGTGATTGGCTTGTCACACGGTGGTGCTGAAATCCGATTGGCCGGTCAACGGATGTTGTCAAAAAGTGAAATTTCCATGGTTCGAATCAGCTGTTATTGTTTGCACTTGAAAGTAAAAATACAAACCCATTAGGGGATAATTTTGACTTGCTTTGAATATCTAATGAAGCTGCCAATATTATATTTTACTGGTGTTTCATTATTCGTGCCTGTGGACATTCGTCCCTGGTTTCATTATTCGTGCTGATACAGTTCTAGTCATTAGCATGTGAACGTAAATATATATTATATCCAGAGTATTTTCTATTTTTTTCTCTGTACTTCAATTTCCATGGTTCGAATCAGCTGTTACTGTTTGCACTTGAAAGTAGAATACAACCCCAGTGCAGTAAACAGTGCAGTATTCAGCAACTCAAAGAAGATACAGTTTTCCATAAATTACAGAAAACTTCTCAAATCAGTCCATCAATTCCAAAGTTATAGGCAAATAAATTTTACAGAAGAGAAAGAAATTTTGTCGCTGACTGTACATTCGTCACTGGTTTGATTCGTCGCTCTGGAACAGCCCTAGTTAATAACATGTGAATTTAAATATCTATTACATTCAGAGTATTTTCTCACATTTTCTGTACTTCAATTATAAATGGTGCCAAAATTTCCGTTTGCTTCGTTTCTTGGTGCCAAAATTACCGGTGCCAAAATTACCGTGTCTAAACTACTGGTGCCAAAATTTCCGGTGCCAAAATTACCGCGCCCCGATAGAAACATACTATCCCGCGAAAAACGTACATTTTCTTTTGTGACAGATGATAACACTACTTCAAGTTTCACTATTGAATTCATATTGTTTGGAAATCTTCGTTTCATACTGTGAAACGATACTCACTTCTTTTAGTTTGGTATTGGTACTGGTAACTCCTCTAATATATGCAACAAGTTGAAACTCTTCGTCATAGATTAAAAATGTAGCAATACACGTTAAAACCGAGCTTGGCTAACTTCAGCTACTTCTTTTTTGAATAGGAATTGGTGGAAAGTATTCTTGAGATGCTGAATTCTTGGAGGAACATTTCCTTACGTCTCTGATGTATTTTAAAAAGCCGTATCTTGATATCTCCTATTGTTTTGATTCCTGGAAACAAAAATTGAAATAGGAAATGATAGTTAATTGGAACCACTTCCTGTTGATCGTAAAAAAAAAGCCGTATCCTGATATCTCCTATTGTTTTGATCTATGGAAAAAAAGAATTGAGATGGGAAGTAATAGTTAATTTGAACCACTTCCTGTTCCGGTAGGGTGTTGACAATAATTATGGTATGTTGCCTAGAGACGGTAAATCGTTTGGACAAAAATGTTCTATCTGTTACTGTTTTTGCTGTATGGCGAGGAACGTTCAAACAGAATATGGCTAATTTTAACAAATTCTGCTTTGATCAAAGCTGCCACGGAGATGGAGGAGGCTATTCTTGAGACGATGAATCGATTGCAAAAAGCCACTTTTTAATATCTTTTACCATTTTTGCTCTACGCAAATCAGTATTGGAACAGGAAGTACTAATAAATTTGAACAATTTCCAGTTTTAGTAGAGTTATATGGATAATAACGATATGTTTGTTGAGAGGCTGAATCGTTTGCTTAAAACTGTTTCTAGCTATCTGCTGCCGTTTTCATTCTATAGCGATAAGCGTTGAAACCATTATTGAAACCAGAAGTTATAATAAATTCTAACTACAGCCGAATTTAGTATTGCAATTATTTGTCTTTAGCTTCTAAATCGTTTGAAGAAACCACTTCTCACTATCCGTTATCATTTTTTTTTTTTATATATCGACAAACGTTGAAATCGGAAATGGCTAATTTGAAGCAATTCCGGTTTGAGTAGAAGGTTAACGGAGGAAATAAAATATATTCTTTGGATACTGAATTAATTGCAAAAGACCACATCTAGAAGCATTTACTATTTCTATTAGGTGGAAATTGGAAATTCAAACCTGAAGTAATAGTAAATTTCAACCATTTATAATTTCGGTAGAATATTTTGTGTACCCGTGTTGACTCTAGATGGTAACTCGTTTTCAAAAATCAGTTCTCGCTATGTTACCGTTTTATGCTATGACGATGAAAGTTGAAACTGCTGTTGAAACCATAAGTAATAATAAATTTAAACCATTTTCAATTTTAGTAGAGATTGTGAATGACCATGATATGTTGCCTATACACGCACAATCGTTTACAAAAAAAAAAAAAAAAAACGTTTTCATGTATGTTACCGTTTTCATCTATGGGTTAAATGTTAGAACCGGAAATTGCTAATTTGAACCACTTCTGGGTTCAACATAAAGTTACGGATGAGATGGAACCTATTCTATTCATTGGATGAAGACTCAATAGCAGAAAACCATTTCTCTATACAGGGGCGGATCCAGGACCGACTTCTGGGGGGCGGTGGGTTGTCATAATGCTACTTTTAAGGGTTTCCCAACTCTGGGATGGATTTTATTTATATATAAAAAATTAGAAAGTTTCCTCTTCTGGGGGGCATCGCCCCGATCGCCCCCCCCCTTGGATCCGCCCCTGTCTCTATATCACTTTGTGTCTTTGCTTTGGTATCTGTCGACAGACACACGGATGAAACCACTCTATAAGATTTCCTACTTTATACACAGCACAGTTTGGTAGTTTAAAACCTGTCTTTGGTTCCATAAATATTATTAACACTAACATATCAATGATACTCTTATGTATGATTCAAAAAGTTAGCCGTGAAATTTAATCTAGATTGAAAGTAGTTGTGGAAAGGCCTCTTGCTATAACAGATTTGTGGGTGTTCAGATAAAACCAACATAATATTTCTATTTCACAACGGGTGAGTAATGCATAGGTCATTTCTACTGTATATCAACTTCACGGACCAAAGCGACTTGTGACTTGATGTGAAACCATTTGTTAGTTCTTCAAGGTCAATAACAACAAAATAGCTAATACTAGCACTACACGCGACACATTACTTCGATAGAAGAGGCAGATTCAATAGACGTGTTTACGTATAAAAGAAGCCCTCCGGCACTTAGGCTGGGTGGAAGCAACAACATTCTATGCGAAAGAACGCTGTTTGTTCTATCTGTTCGAGTTTGCTTGTGTGTCTGTCTGTGTGCGGCCTGGGGATCAGACGAGTTGACAAAAAGTTACTAAATTTTAATAACGGATACTTTTGTCCAGGCCCCAGACCAGGACCAAGTGGTTTTTATTTAAAAAAAATCGAATCAGAGGTCTCAGGGGAGGGGAACGTTTACCGAGACATGTAATAATATTAGAAAATTGCCGATATTTGTGTCGAATTCATCGTTTTCACCGTCACTGAGATCAATGGTGACACTTCATTAGCGATGACTTTCAAAATCAGCTACCATTGCGTGCGGGCCGGGGTCACCGGTAGGGGGAGATGTACAGAAACACGTAAAAATAATCCAAAATGACCTATATTAGTATCAAATCCTTAGTTTTCACGGTCGCTGAGATGAATGGTGATTCTTCCAGAGGCGTTGACTTCTAAATACAGCTCCCATCGCTTGGGAGCCAGAGGCGTTCTTTTTAAATTTTGAACCAGGGGGTCTCAAGGGGCGTTTCCCGCGATATGTAAAAGTAGTAGAAAATTACCGATATATTTTCGTTTCGTTGTTCAGTTTGTTTACATAGATATTTTATCTGACCCATGCGAAAAGTGGTAATTTTCAGCTAGTTATTATTAAATGCAAGAAATAAATTATTAATAATATACAGGGTGGCCAAAAAGTACGTATACAGTACCGTACTGATCAGCTCATTGCATTTTATATAATTTCTTATTTTTATCCATCAGGTAGACTTAGTTTCTTTGTTATTTGTTCTTAATATGTTTTTACTTACATCTTAAGCTCAGAAGAGCCGAAGCAAATAAACTCATACACTAGAATGTTATAGTTGATCAATACAGAGGTGTATGCCTACGTTTGGACTACTTGAACAGATAGGAGTGCATTTTGAAAGAAAGAAACGAAAATGTAAACATACATAACCGTATTTGACTTTACATAATCTATCCTAAACCGCGGTCACTAATCTAAGATAATGTAGGAAAAAATACAAGAAAGTAATTAATAATAATAATAAATATGAACATATAAAAATATATTTTGAAAGAAAAAAGTTCCCCTGGCAGAACTTGTTTACTCCAGACGCCGAAACGTTAACCAGAGTTGGAGTGGGTGAGTGAGTCAGTGGGTCGGTGGGTCGAGTTTTCTGAGTGGGACGTGGTTCAACAGCATGTGACCCACCACCCACCGTGACCCACTGCGACCCATCACCCACCATGACCCACTCTTCTCACTGCATTGTAAACAGCATTTTCTGAACAGCATATTTTTTTTTCACCCTCGACTCTAGCCATAGAAAGTAAAAACTAAAAAGAAGAAGAACATTGAAGAAGCAGTTGAAGTTAAATTTATATCATGGCAGTCACGGTGGTTCATATCAAGGACTGCCTAATATCAATATTAGGCAGTCAACTAATATCGATCGTTTTCGATTATTTTTAGAAATCAATCCTATATATAGAAAATGCCCCCCCCCCAACAAAAGGGAGTTTTAAAAAATGATATTGAGATTAGGGCCTAACTATGTATATGCCAAATGTCATTTCGGTTGACTTTGCAATTTGATCATGATGATCACACATACATAGTTATATTAATTTTTTATATAATAATTCATACATTATAGGTGATTCAAAATAAAACAAGTAGTTAGCTCCTCTAAAAACTCTTAGGCTGTGTCTGAAAAGTCAAGAAGTAAGTCCTATTGCTATTATTACAATTACAAATATGATCAATTTCCTAAAGTTCTGCAAGAGTGGCTGAAGTTCTTTCTTCAATAGAAACAAATGAAAAAGAAGAAAAAAGAAGGCCTTGAAAGTAAAACGTAGACAAATTCACCAGTGCTCAGAAGAAGGTGTCTACAATGCACTGAGCAGAATGGGTTGGTGAGTTACAGTATTGAATAGTTCGGTGGGTGGGCGTGGGTCAGAACGGATTTTTTGGTCAAAATGGGTCACGGTGGGTTGTGTGTCGCAGTGAGTCATATCCTGTTGACCCACAAACCCACTTAAAAATCTTAATCCAATTGACCCACTGACACTCCATTATTTCAGTCAATTTTACCGAAATCCAGAACATCAACATTTTCGATTACTTTCCAAAATTGGCCCTGTAGTGGCGAAACGGTCAGTGAGTAGTGGTTGTGCCTATTAAATTATTTTCTCAGAATCACAATATCTACAACATATCGCAGTTTCAGTCATTTTTACCGAAATCCAGAATATCACCATCTTTGGTTACTTTCAAGTGGCCTGGTTGTGGTCAAACGGTCAGTAATTATTGGTTGTACCCATTAAGACATTTTCTCAGAATCACAATATCTACAACATATCACAGTTTCAGTCATTTTTACCTAAATGCAGAACATCACCATTTTAGCTTACTTTCAAAAAAGTCATCTCGTAGTGTCCAAAAGGCCAGTGATTATTGGCTGTGCACATTAAGACTTTCTCTCAGAATCACAATATCTACAACATATCACAGTTTCAGTCATTTTTACCGAACTCCAGAACATCACCATCTTCGGTTACTTTCAAGAAAGTGGCCTGGTTGTGGCCAAAGGTCAGTGATTAGTTTGTGTGCCCATGGAGACCTTTTCGTGGAATCACAAGATCTATAACATATCAAAGTTTCAGTCATTTTTACCTAAATCCAGAACATCACCATGTTCCGTTACTTTAAAAAAGTGGCCCTGTAATGGCCAAACGCTCAGTATTTATTGGTTGTGCCTATTAGGACATTTTCTCAGAATCACGATATCTACAATATATCACAGTTTCAGTCATTTCTATCGAAATCAAGAACATCACCATGTTCCGTTGCATTCAAGAAAGTGGCCCGGTAATGGCCAAACGCTCAGTATTTATTGGTTGTGCCCATTAGGACATTTTCTCAGAATTACAAGATCTACAACATATCACAGTTTCAGTAATTTTTACCGAAATCCAGAACATCACCATGTTCCGTTACTTTCAAAAAAGTGCCCTCGTAGTGTCCAAACGGCCAGTGATTAGTGGGTGTGCCCCTTGAGACCTTTTCTCGGAATCTCAAGATCTACAACATATCACAGTTTCAGTTATTTTTTTTTTAAGAAATCCAGAACATCACCATGTTCCGTTACTTTCAAAAAAAGTGGCCCTGTAGTATCCAAACGATCAGTGATTAGTGGTTGTGCCTATTAAATCCTTCTTTCAGGATCACAATATCTACAGCATATCACAGTTTCAGTCATTTTTACCGAAATCCAGAAAATCAACATTTTCAATTACTTTCCAAAATTGGCCCTGTAGTGGCGAAACGGTCAGTGAGTAGTGGTTGTGCCTATTAAATCCTTTTCTCAGAATCACAATATCTACAACATATCACAGTTTCAGTCATTTTTTACCGAAATCTAGAATGTCACCATCTTTGGTTACTTTCAATTGGCCTGGTTGTGGCTAAACGGTCAGTAATTTTTTGGTTGTTCCCATTAGGACATTTTCTCATAATCACAATATCTACAACATCTCACAGTTTTAGTCATTTTACCTAATTCCAGAACATCACCATTTGAGTTTACTTTCAAAAATGTGGTCTCGTAGTGTCCAAACGGCCAGTGATTATTGGCTGTACCCATTAAGACTTTTTCTCAGAATCACAATATCTACAAAATATCACAGTTTCAGTCATTTTTACCGAAATCCAGGACATCAACATTTTCGGTTACTTTCAAGATAGTGGCCGGTAATGGCCAAACGGAAACTGAGTAGTGTTTGTGACCATTGAGACCTTTTCTCGGAATCACAAGATCTACAACATATCACAGTTTCAGTCATTTCTATCGAAATCCAGAACACCACTATGTTCCGTTATTTCAAGAAAGTGGCCCGGTAGTGGCCAAATGGTCAGTAATTATTGGTTGTGCCCATTAGGACCCTTTCTCAGAATCACAATATCTACAACATATCACAGTTTCAGTCATTTTTAATGAAATCTAGAAAATCAATATTTTGGATTACTTTCCAAAAAGTGGCCTTGTAGTGGCCAAATGGTCAGTGATTAGTGGTTGTGTCCTTTTCTCAGAATCACAAGATCTACAACATATCACAGTTTCAGTCATTTTTACCGAACTCCAGAACATCACCATCTTCGGTTACTTTCAAGAAAGTGGCCTGGTTGTGGCCAAAGGTCAGTGATTAGTTTGTGTGCCCATGGAGACCTTTTCGTGGAATCACAAGATCTATAACATATCAAAGTTTCAGTCATTTTTACCTAAATCCAGAACATCACCATGTTCCGTTACATTCAAGAAAGTGGCCCGGTAATGGCCAAACGCTCAGTATTTATTGGTTGTGCCCATTAGGACATTTTCTCAGAATTACAAGATCTACAACATATCACAGTTTCAGTAATTTTTACCGAAATCCAGAACATCACCATGTTCCGTTACTTTCAAAAAAGTGCCCTCGTAGTGTCCAAACGGCCAATGATTATTGGCTGTGCCCATTAAGACTTTTTCTCACAATCACAATGGTTACAACATATCGCAATTTCAGTCAATTTTACCGAAATACAGGCCATCAATATTTTCGGTTACTTTCAAGAAAGTGGCCTGGTTGTGGCCAAAGGTCAGTGACTAATGGTTGTGCCTATTAAGACTTTTTCTTAGAATCACCACATCTACAACATATCAGTTTCAGTTATTTTTACCGAAATCCAGAACATCACCATGTTCCGTTACTTTCAAAAAAGTGGCCTAATGGTCAGTAATTATTGGTTGTGCCCATTAGGACATTTTCTCAGAATCACAATATCTGCAATATATCACAGTTTTAGTCATTTTTACCGAAATCAAGAACATCGCCATCTTCGGTTACTTTCAAAATAGTGGCCTCGTGGTGGCCAAACGATCAGTGATTAGTGGTTGTGCTCATTAAGACCTTTTCTCAGAATCACAATATCTACAAAATATCACAGTTTCAGTGATTTTACCGAAATCCAGAACATGGACATCTTCGGTTACTTTCAAGAAAGTGGCCTCGTTGTGGCCAAACGGCAATTGATTAGTGTTTGTGCCCATTAAGACCTTTTCTCAGAATTACCACATCTACAATATATCACAGTTTCAGTCATTTTACTGAAACCCAGAAAGTGGCTATCTTCGGTTACTTTCAAAATAGTGGCCTCGTGGTGGCCAAACGATCAGTGATTAGTGGTTGTGCTCATTAAGACCTTTTCTCAGAATCACAATATCTACAAAATATCACAGTTTCAGTGATTTTACCGAAATCCAGAACATGGCCATCTTCGGTTACTTTCAAGAAAGTGGCCTCGTTGATTAGTGTTTGTGCCCATTAAGATCTTTTCTCAGAATCTCAATATCTACAACATATCACAGTTTTAGTCATTTTTACCGAAATCAAGAACATTGCCATCTTCGGTTACTTTCAAAACAGTGGCCTCGTAGTGGCCAAACGATCAGTGATTAGTGGTTTCATTAAGACCTTTTCCCAGAATCACAATATCTAAGACATATCACCGTTTCAAGCAATTGCTATGAAATCCAAAATAACGTTAATTTCTGCTGTTGTCAAAAATGTGGCTCTGTAGTTACCAAACGGTCAGTGATTGGTGGTTGTGCTTATTGAGACTTTTTCTCAAGATCACAACATCTACAACCCATCACAGTTTTACTGATTTTCATTGAAATCCAGAATATCACTATGTTTGTCTGTTTTGAAAAAAAAAAGTAGCCCTGTAGTGGCCAAATATCAGTGTTTGGTGGTTATGGTCATTAGGACCTTTTCGGAATCACAATATTTACAACATCACGGTTTTAGTATTTTTGTCCAAAATCTCGAATGTTGTTTTCTTCGGCTTTTTTTAAGAAAGTGGCCTCATGGTGGCCAAACGGCCAACGATTTTTTTGTGTCCATTGAGACTTTTTCTCAGGAACATAATATGTACAACATAACACGGTTCCAAGCAATTCTACCGAAATCCAATTTCCATAAAGATTGTTCGCGGTCCTTTCTCATTTCGAAAGAGCATTGCCTCTGCAAAACTTCTCTGTGAAAAACTTTAAAACCCCTATTTTGTACTTTGAAGTCATCTTTGCATCGGCAGAGTATCGTTCCTTTGATTTGGTCCTTTTAAATCAGAGGTACCCTTTTTTAAAAGGGACCCTTTGCCTCCTTTAACCTGTTCTCCGAAAGAAAAAAAAAACATGTGTGCATTTATTTTCGGTCTAGTATATATGTGCCAAGTTTGAAGAAAATCAGATGAATAGAAATCCTTGTGAAGCTATCTTCTTTATAGTTTCACTTTTTGGACTTGACAAGTCGTTTGTCCCGAAGTCCTCAATTTCTTTATTACCTCAAATTGCATTGTAAATAAATGCACTTGCAAATTTGCAATATTATATACTGTAATTTCTTAGCCGATACAATTTTCTGTCCCCGAAAACAAGAAATCACCCGTCAAAAGCAATTCCTCGAACTTTCCCCTAGAATTTATCATAAGAAAGTTTTTTGTTCCTCTCTCTCAGAGATTTGCATCCCTTTTACCTTTAGGGCCACTCATTGACAATAGGTACTCACATGACCGCTATATACAGACATGCTCTTAGGTAGGTCAGAGATTGGGAAAGTAGACGATTTTTAATAATAATAATAATTATTATTATTATTGTTATTATTATTATTATTATTATTATTATTATTATTATTATTATTATTATTATTATTATTATTATAACAATTAGGTTTACAACTAGGGTCCCATCTCTTTATCTTGTATGAGAGGCCTGCTAGTCAGCTAAGCCATTGGTGTTCCTTATTCTGTGTTTCTCTCTCTTTCTGTGTCGTGTGGATGTTTGTTTTGGGGTATTAGGCTTTTATATTAAACCTTTACATTATATAATCTTTTTCTTTTTTACGAGATTTTCTTTTGGAAAAGGAAAGAAACTGCTTTCCTCTTATGTGTGTTTCTTACCATTCACCTTGTTTGAACTGGTTAGGTAAGATGATTTTGTAACTCTTATGTCATCCATTGCCATCACGATAATAAAATGGTAAGTTTTAACAATTTATTTTATTCTCTTATTTGCAGTTTGCCACACTGATATATTTGTAACAAAATTGAGGTTTGGTCCAACGCCTTTCGAATGCGCAACCAACCCAAGCGCTGAGCTTTTTGGGTTGCCTGCTATTGCAGGAAAGGGAGAATTGCAGGTGGTAATGCACTTTTGGAGTCGTGTATACATACGTACATACTGTCAGTAAATTTAAGTATGTATTTTAAGCTTGTTTCGGGCTTTTTTTTAGCATTCCTTAGTAATACGAACTTTTTGGTAATCCGAACAGCTCGAGCAAACAAATAAACAAATATTAGGATTAATGAGGTTAAACTGTATCTATTAAAAATTGTTGAATCTCTCTTGTAATTTATGATTTATTACATAATTTAACGCGATAAAAAAGAACATTCACTGTGTATCAGGAATGATACACAAGGTATGGACGGATCATACAATATGTATCACTTGTGATACACCAGCATCAGTGTGTTAAGTAAGAAGTTCTGTAAAAAGAGCTAATGTTTTAGTAACAAACTGGAATGTGAATGTTGTTGTTGTTCATAATATAAGAGTTGATTTTCGTTTGTTATTGATTGTTTTGGAGAAAAAAATATTTGTTTCGAAAAACATGGAAAGAGATTTCCAAAGTAAAGTTGGGAAGCCGAGTTCACACTGCCTCCCATCTTTCAAATTTGATACAAAACCCAAGCCAATCATTTGTTATCGATTGACTAGAAGAAACAAAATATTTTGTTTTGGAAAACATAAAGTGATGTTAAGAAAATTAAGTTTGAGTGTCGCTAACTTCACCCTATTTTTCAAATTTCTATTTAAAACCCAAGCCAAGTGTTTGCTATCGATTGCTAGTGTTTCGTTTGCTATCGATTGTTTTAAAGAAAAAATACGATTCAAAAAACATAAAGAGATATTTAGAGTATTAAATAGACGTATGACTAACTTCACCCCGTTGTCTCAAATTTCAAATTTCGAATAAAAACCGAAGCCAATTTTTTGGCTTTCGTACCGGTATGTTATTAATTGGTTTAAATGAAAAATAGTTTGTTTCGTGTAATTGGGAAATTAAGTTGGGGGTATGGTTAGCTTCATAGTGATCCATCCACTTTCAAATTTCGATTTAAAACTTATGTTAATCTTTTATTGTAGATTCGTTTGAAAATAAAGTTTGTTTTGAAAAACGTAAACAAATATTTAGAATGTTAAGTTGAAATGTGGCCAACTTTACACTGATATCTCTATACCATATCAAATTTCGATTCAAAACGCAAAGCAGTCATTCATTTGGAAAAAAAAAATATAGAGATAAATTTAGATACAATATGTAGATAATTATAAATATTATATTTAGACAAATTATATAGAAAAATATAAATAAATATATAATGTACTGATTTGGATTTTGAATCGAAATTTGAAATCGAGAGAGCAGTGTGATGTTAGTCATACCCTGACTTTGTTTTGTAAATATCTCTTTATGTCAGTGTTTCCTAACTAGTGGGCGCCCCAATGAAGCGTGAAGAACAATCAAGAAGATGAGCTAGTGACAGAAATAAGATGTAAAATATGACTCAAGTACTAAGAAAGAAGTTATCTTGAGAAGGAAATCATTCTTTTAGAAATGTCAATATGTTTCAATCGTGTATATATCGTCTTAAAATGAAGATAAACGAACTGTTTCTTATAAAACATTTTTTCTGTAAATTCAAGGATTCCGCCAAGATTTACTCGTGTAAGTTTTTTTCTCCGTAACTAATCAAGTATTACTCAGATTTTGGTATATCGTCGGAGAATACATGATAGAATATTTTGGTAATAAATTTGACTTACAAGTAACTGTGATGTCTCTGTAAGCGAAAAGAGAAATTCAAAGGAACGGGAAAAATATATATTTATCATATTTCTTCTTTTTCTTCTAAACCTAAACAAATATGAAGACAATATATGCTCTTAATTCCCTCTTATATACAAAACAAAAAACAAGGTATGTTCTATAATTCTACTGTTAATTTTCGTTCTGTAAATCTTTGAAGAAAACAGTTATTTTATGCAAAAAGAATGTTGCGGGTAGCAGCCATTTTGAGTTTTCACTCTTTGGAACACTTTTTTTATGTGTGTGTGTTAACATCTTAATTTGATTCATGGATGTTTGAAGGTTCTGCAAATACTAGTTTAATTTAGTCCTGGGCGGGGAGTTCATTGGGGGCTAACCTAGCTCCTCCTCTATTACGTGATAGTTATACGCTATGGGCGGTATTTAGAGAGAATCGTTAGTCAAACTGTAATACTCCTTCCAAAGTATCACACACTGTTGATATTTAAACCGTTATACAAATCTTTTAAACCACTATTTGTTGCTTTCACACGCTGGTCAACGTATTCGATACTCTTTTCATATGGCAGCACAACAACAACAATGTCATCATTCATACTTTCACTAACATCAATTCTATTATTATTAGCTCGGTTCTGCAACAGGACACATCAGGCATCTCCTGGCACGAACTGAGCCAAATGTTTGGCCCATTGCAACGGTCGCCATCCCACTTGTTTTAGTTTTGCGGGAAAACTTCAGAATATGAAAAGGTTCAAGGTGACATGAGAAGCAACATCCTGGAGATTGTTGGATCACAACGCAAGGTAAGAAAACATGACACCTTGACGTAAAATCTATTGGAATATCTAAATATCAATTTACTATACAGTGAAGAAAATAAAACGTGTAACTAAAATTTCATTGAAACATATTTACTACATGCACATATATTATACAACAACTAGGTAAGAACATTTTGGATTATATTTGGCTTGTTATCAATTTGTTCAAATTTCAATATTCTTATCATGCAGGCTGATATCAACTCCAATACAATGATACAGTTAAACTTCTTTTATTTACAGTAAATATAAACTTCGTCAAATAACTTTTAGTTAGGTTAGGTTATATTGTAGTAACTTAGTTGGTTTCAGTAATAACGATATCTTACTATTCTTTTATTTACTTTTCCTTATAAATATATATTTTAAGATTTCTTTCTTTCGGCTCTAGCGAAGAATTACACGTCGAGCCCTTCGGATCCAGTACGGTACTAAGTGGTAAGTATTCAATTTTTCCTTTTATAATTAATATATATGCTATATTTTTATATATCTTTTATTCATATCTCTTTTCTCTTATTACCTATTTATATATTTATTTTATATCCATTTATCTTCTTTCTATAATATTAATCAAATATCTATATCTTTATTATATTTGTTTTTCAGATTCATCAGCTCCCACCGCAATTATTCCCGCTGGATTCCGATTAGGACACGTGTGAACACAACACTGTTATTTGTATTGTTTTCAGAAGATTACACCTTTGTACGTTAAAACATATAAAATAGTTGAACTTCATGTGTACTGATATCTCAAATATATTACCGAAACATAACCTTAACCACTCGTACTATGACAGTAAGGTATTCTATCATATAATACATTCAGTTATATTATTTGTATTCGTATATATATTATATTTCTATCAGATTGAAGATTTGAAACTATAAAATATATTTCATCGTAAACTTGGAATTTTGAAGAAAGTGATTTCTATTTACATTATTTACTACATCATTTTTTATGGTGGTAAATATGATAGGGAGAGAGAAGGAAAGTCTCTCCCGAATATGTTTCAACTTAGCAATCCATTATTATTTAATGTACTTTCTCACCCATGAAACAATTAATCAATTTTCTAATTTTACCTTTGTCTTTTTTTTAGTTCTTAAAGTTCATCTGCAGAGGGTTGCTTGACCTTCTTTTTCAAATCCCGTAGCTTTTTAAAAATGATTTATCTTTCAATATGTAACTTCCAATATTATTTTCTTTTTCGCTTCGAAAAATTTAGTTTTCCTTTAGATTTCAATTTTAATCATCATCGGATGCAGACAGAATGCAAATTCCCACTTGTCCAAATACCATGTAATGCGCTAAGGTACAGATCAATTTTAGCGGCGCATTACAAAACGTTAGTCCCGCGATTAGTTGGTATCGTATTTGCTATGTACTAAGGTTTTTTTTTTTTTAATTCAGAGTCTACTTGGAGTTCAGCTAATAAGTTGATTTGGGTATGATTAATCAAGATGACCTCAATATGTCGGGGAGAAAAATAAATCTGTAAGCTACGGAAATCTAGACGTGAATATGCGTAGTCTGTAAAAATGAGGATACATGAAATACGAAAATCAAAATGTTTTCTTCATGATTTGTCATCATAACAACTTCTAAATAGTTTAGAAATCTTATTATAAATTAAGTTATTCATTTCTGAGGGATGTATTTTTGTCAGAAATAAGTAGTAGTAAATTAATATTAGAGACAATAGCAGGATTATGTTGCAATCATAAAGAAAAATAATTTATCAATCAGTTGTATGTATCCTTTAGAAAAATGGAAATTTCCAACTCATCTCTCATTGTTCACTTTAGGAAACAGTTCTGTTATTGTAGAGGATTCGGCTTAATATTTACTTCATAGTTAATTCACTCGATGAAATGAAAGGGAAAAAAAGGAAGACAGGTAGGGCCTAATTAATTGCCTTTGTATTCTCATAATGTAAGTTAATTATGGCTAAACCAGGGTATCATCTGCTCCAAATGGATTAGTCACATGTGATTAACTTAATCAACTACTAAGAGCTAATCAGAAATTCTGAATATTATACTTCTAATAACCATGCGTTAGTCAAATCCTCAGTATGACGTTAATCAAACGTCAAAACGAGTCTAAGGCAGCGGCGCAAATCTGTCTTCAACATTGGGGTGGACCAGTAAGACCGTTCCCATATTTTTTAAGCGATGTTCAAAATATTTATGAAGTTGGAAAACAATGCTGTGGAGTATCAGGGAAGCAGAACATTGGGAGGCGGGCAAGTTTGAGGCTTATTCTGGGGGGACATCAATTTCATCTCACTTTCCTTTGTGACAATCGGACACAAATCATCACGTTTCTCCCCAAAAAAACACATATCAAATAAGATTTTTTGGGAGGACAGTCCCCCCAATTCCGAGATTAGAGGGAACATGTCCCCCTCATCCCCCGGGATTTGCCCATTGGCATAAGGCCCTATCACTATACAGATATTTTCCATTTCCTCGGATTAGGATAAGTACTTTAATATCGTTTAGGTTAGATTAGAACAAGTACTTAAACTAGTTATTTATAAATATCTTATAAAGATATTTTTGTTACAACGAATCATAAATAAATGTATTTCAATTATTAATATTAGGAAATAAGTATGTTGTATGCGTTGTTTGTACAGTACAATATGATGGTAATAGTGTGCTGGTCAAGTTTAAGCTCATCACATTTTGCAAAATTTGCAGGTAAAATTCAAATGAAATGAAATCTTTGAGTTTCACGTCCCACGCCTATGCCAGTAAGGCTAAAGGAGACGGTAATGATGAATAATGAATGAAAATGGTGGAATGAAGAAAGTGCGAGGAAACGGGAGAACCCAGAGGAAACCCACGCACACGGTGTTTGTCCACCACAAAGTTCACTTGGCGGGGGCTGGGATCGAAATGAAAAATGAAATGAAATCTTTGAGTTTTACGTCCCACGGTTATGCCAGTTAGGCTAAAGGAGACGGTGATGGTGAGTAATGAGTGAAATGGTGGAATGAAGAAAGTGGGAGGAAACGGGAGAACCCCGAGAAAACCCACGCACACGGTGTTTGTCCACCACAAAGTTCACTTGGCGGGGGCTGGGATCGAACCCGGGACCCCAAGCACCAGAGGTGAACGCTCTACCACTGAACCACCGCCGCCCGGGGCTGGGATCGAACCCGGGACCCCAAGCACCAGAGATGAACGCTCTTACCACTGAACCATCACGGCCCAGGTAAAATTCAAATTCAGCATGGAAAAATATATTTACAAGGGACAAGTTTCTGCAGGTGAAACAATTAAATAATAAGTAATACAGCTGTACTTTATGTTTACAAGTGTAAAGTTACTTGTGGAAAACCATTACAAGTGCTTTTAGGACTGTTAAAATACGCGAGTGCATAAGAATGAGGACCATATTAAATATTCTTTTTGCCGGCGAATTCCTCCGTGGCTAAGCGATTAGCGTACGCACCTGGGGCGTGAGAGAAATGGGTTCGATTCCCTGCAGGAGATCATTTGGTTCGAATTCCATGTTAATCAGTAGGTCCACGTCTCATATAGCCTTAAACTCAAAATCAACTCAACTCTTTTTTCGCCGGCGGAGTATTTGTGCACAAAAGCTGTATTTTATGTTCACAAGTGTTGCGTTAGTAGTGTGTAACCAATACAAGTACTTTGGGGCTCGTATTATTGTTGTATTTGCACGAAAATCATTAAATAATTGTTATTTTTCAACAATTCCATCTGGTGGCCCCGTTTAACTTCATCTGTATTAAGTGGGGTATTGTCATGTCGCCCAGTGCAAATCTTTTGGGGGACAATAAGAACAAAGTGAAAGAATTATAATTTTTCAACAATTATTTCGAGTGATGTATCTAAACTTGACCTGCACAAGTAACATAATTAATTTTGGAGTGCTATTTCTATGTTAATATCTGAGTTATGAGTTGATCGCCTACATACATAATTTCCTTAAATATTATTGTTTTATGAATTAACACATTTTACTTGTAAATTTTCAAAAAAAGAAAAAAAGTAAATAAATAAAAATAAAATAAAATAAAATTGACTCCAAATTCTCTATTTGCGGCATAAAGACATACTAGTGTCCTGTCCATTAATAAATTATTATTATTATTATTATTATTATTATTATTATTATTATTATTATTATTATTATTATTATTATTATTATTATTATTATTATTATTATTATTAAAGTATTCTGTCTGTTAGCAGGTTCTGGGACTAATGAGTTTTTCTTTAATTATTTATTTTTATTTAGATTCGGATCTGGAAATTATTCCTCCACGTTTCTCTACCTTCAGCTTCCTCTTTTAGCTCCCAATATTGTCGTTCTATTTTTCAAATCATCAATAAAGTACGGTATAACACAGATTAATAGTGTGTCAGAAACAGTAGCTACAGATAACCATTTAAATTGCATATCCGCCATTTTACTATGCCCATTTACCACATAAAAATACACAATAGTTATGACGTCATTAAGTATAATTACAAAATATATATGTGGTTCGTGAATGATAATAGAAGAGTGTGTTGATACTCCAATTGAATATTTACAATTTAAAACATTTTTCTCTGGGAATCATGTAAAATTGACAGTTATTCCCACATGTGTGGGTTATTTCGTACAAGTTTTATCTTTTATTATCTGTTATATACAGATTAGAAACAAATTCCAAATGTAGTTCCACTTAATTATATCGAACAGTGTCTTCAAAGTGTGCCATGGTAAATAATATCGCTTCGAATTAGGGGAAATTAGTCAACGAAAATATAATTTTATACCAAGAAAATAAGTATAATGTTAGTAAGAAAACTAATTGCATAATACAATGCATACTTAAATATTGTTAAGCCTCTGATACGTTTTTCATACATTTTTCTTAAGTAGTTAGTGTTACTACATTAATTCAAAGTAGTTGTGTGTACAGTAAGGGACATTTCTGGATGGTACACTTTTGCCGTAAATTTCCATATGGGTTTTGGGTAGAACAACGATGAATTGTAAAAAGTACTTATTGAGGCTTAACAATAACTGAAAATGTATTATTGTGCAAAATTTGTGGGTACCCCAATGGAGTTTGGGGGTACCATAGGGTACCTAACTTCCATTTTAAAACAATGTGTCTGAAATGTTCCAAAGAACGTTAGGTCTACAGATACAGTTAACCGAAAACCGCAACTCGCTACACCTCATGCTTACCGGAATATGGGTAATAAAAAATGACACCGGGTTTCACAAACCCCATGGTACCCCTAAACCCCATAGGGATATACGGTTGTCATGGGTTATGAATGTTCTTGGAATTGATAGTCCTCAGGAATGAGTTTTTCAAAATTGTACCATCTAGCACGTAAACCCCACATACCTAAGGTGCCGCTTTTAATTTTCCCATTTTTCGGTAGCCGTTAGATGTACCGATTTGGGATTTTCGGTAAACACATACTCATGAAATTCTCAAAACTTTGTTAAGAAATATTTCGGTAATGTTTAGAAATGGAAGTTTTGCAAACCCCATAGGTGTGTGTGTTTGTTTTGGATTGAAACTGCTTCTGAGGTGGTTGTTAGGCCTCAGTAATTAATTTTTCGAAACTGTACCATCTAGTACGCAAACCTCACACATCCATGGTGTCACTTTTCATTTCCCCATATTTCGGTAACCATGGGATGTAGCGAGTTGCGATTTTCGGTTAACTGGTATCTGTATCCTTCTTTAAAACATTTCAGAGACATTGTTTCAAAATACTTTAAAATGCAGAAATTAGATACCCTATGGTACTTTTAAATACCATTGGGGTACCGACCACATTTTGTACAATAATACATTTTCAGTTGTTGTTAAGCCTCAGTAAGTACTTTATTTTTTTCAAAATGCATCGTTGTTCTACCCGAAACCCAAAAGTCCATACCCAACCTAACTTATTCACTTACTTAACTTCTAACTTATTCATTTAGTTTCCTCATAAACGAGATAGAAGTAACGAGTAATGGTTTTATGGTATGGATATAGCGTCCGAGTAACCGGTTCTATCTTTGATCTTATTACTCTATTGCAATCAGCAGTTATAGATGTACTACTTCAAGTGTGAGTATTGAACTCCCATAGTTTGGAAGTCTACTGTATTCTCATATTGTGAAAAGAAACTCACTTGTTTTTATTGATATATAAATCTTATTACAGAGCCATTATGTCTTCTATGGACGAGTCAAGTGACGATTCGGATGGTCGCCCAATTCATTATTGTTATTCACGCAATCAGGATGGTAAGTTATTTTCATTTATTTGTTTATTTATTTATTTATTTATTTTTTGTATTTAACCTATCTTTATATATATATATTTAATAGGAAAAGATAAACTTGTGACAAGATCAATAAAACGGAAGTTAGATTAGAAAGATGTAAGTTGAGTGAAACATAAGAAGGCGCCTAAATATTTCTCAAATCATGCACAAGGACTGTGAGGCTTGTGAATCGTAAATGGTTATTTTGTATTAGATTCACGTTCACATCTTTAAATGAAGCTCACGCTCATTAATCTCGATTGGGATTGCGTTCATTCGCTCTCAAGCTCAATTTTTTTCAGTTGAGCTCGCGCTCACTTATTTAATTTAGGGCTCGGACTTGCGATCTCTGACCTCGTTGGAGCTCACCCTTAATTGGGCTCGCGCTCACTCTACCTCAAGTGTACTTATTTCATTAGGACTCGAGCTCATTCTAGCTCTCACTCAATAATAATGGGGACCTCGAGTTTGGACGCCTCTGTTGAGAACATGACAATAAATGGAAGTGTCCATAGCATATTCCACTGGCGTCTCTGGCATGTAAAATTTGGGGGAGACATCAAAGAAAGGGATTTAAATGGTACTACCTAGCCCAACCTGTTTATAAACTTCGATTCTATTTGTTACCTTTTTGCTTACCTTCACGGAACCACTAAGGCATATCAAGAGCTCGATTACAATCGTTTCACAGCCTTAATATTATATTCCAAATAAATATAATTACTATTATTTATATGATATTCTGTCGCTAGTAAATAAATTAGAATAAATTATTGAATATTTTGTACTTCAAAATATTGGGGGGACGCGTCCCCCTCGTTCCCCCCGCCAGAGACGCCCGTGGCATATTCAACATGAAGACGTTGGAGTAACGCAAACATTTGGTCATGGCAATGTTTAACTAAACAGTGTCTTGGGCTCACATTCACTTGTATGAGTGTACCAGTCATTATACAAGAAACATACTCACTAGTGTCGTAGAACCACCTTCAACTTAAAACACATATTCCACACACTGCGGGTGTAATCTTCATTGGGCTTGATTCTTGCATCATTGGGATATAGAAGTTTGACTGAACCACATTATATGTTTCCAGTCAGAGGTGCTTATCCTTGCTCCAAGTGCTTGGACGCACACCCCTCTCCCCCATAAAAGTAGGAGTAAACCGTAGTTGGTTTCGACAAAACCAAGAAAACGTGCTTTTCAAACTGAACTTTGGAAATTTTTGCATTCATATTAAGTGTAAACTTGTGCCATTTTTTAATGAAAAAGTGTCCACTTCCCTCCCAAGAGTAATTTCATAGACGTAACGTGTACCTTAAAGCTCGCCTGTGATCAACTCTATTTCTAGTCCGCTATGTATATTTCTTGAATCTATTGAAGTGCGAGCAACTGTATTCGGTTCTGTGAGAAGTAGCTCTTCCGTGGTATTTGATTCCGTTCGTTGATGAAGTTCCGTTCGTAATATTCTTCCGGAAATTGGTTGGCACACATCTGTATGCAGGGACTACAGCAGCTCCTGTCAGGTTTCAAAATGATTTTGCTTAATCAAAAGTGAAATTCGTCTGTAGTCTCTCTGAGTCAGAATTTATTTGTGAAAACCTACAAACTATTATCAAATCTATTGTTTCAAGTTTACAAAAAGCTAGCAAATTAGAAAGGTTAATAATACAAGAAGAAAGACAGGACGTAAGAGAGAAGAGAAAAACACAACCATGTTTGCCACAGAATAAGATATAAGATTATCTTGCAATTAGCGGGGGAAGAGGGAGGAATCTACAGCTTTCTGAAAGAAACAAAAGTAAGCATCAAATTATTTATCATTTATCTTTTTAAAGCATAATGCCAAAGGAAAGACCCTTTCTCAATATTTTAGAAGCTTTTGTAATAAAAAATATCGCTCCGTGCTATTTTTTTAATAAAATGGAAGAATATGAATTTGCATAAAAACAAAATATTATAAATTAAGTTGTCTAACCGGTTTGTCATAAGGATCAGACTGTGTCATGCAATCAGGTAAAAAAGTCAAATTGCTTGCTATGAGTCTGGAAATTCCAAATCCAGATGTGAGATATTTCAAGCACGTAACCTCTGCGTGGGGCGTCCTGAGTAGTTCGCAGAAGATGCATATACTTGATTATTATTATTTATTTTACTCAAACAAATTAACTTTTGACAATGTTCTATCCATATTTACCTTACGTGTTATACGTCATTTTTTTAACTTTTCATTATGTTTTTTCAATAAGCTTTCAATTAGCCAACTCCTTACTATAGTTTTTGAGATATGTGGATGACTTTTTCTTTTCATTGATTTTCCATTGACGTTAATGTTCATGTTTCGTGATTTTTTTTTCATCATATTCCATCCATTGTGGGACAATTTGATTTTGGAATGTAGAATCTACATAGTCTCTTCTACACTTGAGCTGAATTTCAGCCATCTCCCTGTTTTGGTTTTTGAGATAAGTGGATGAATTATTTGTTTTTCATTGATCTTCCGAGATGAGTGGAGGAATTATTTGTTTTTCATTGATCTTCCGAGATAAGTGGAGGAATTATTTGTTTTTCATTGATCTTCCGAGATAAGTGGAGGAATTATTTGTTTTTCGTTGATTTTCGGAGATAAGTGGAGGAATTATTTGTTTTTCGTTGATTTTCCATTGACATTAATGTTAATGTTTCGTGCTTTTTGAATATGTTCTATCCATTTTATTACAATTTACATTTGGAATATAGAATTTACATAGTCTCTTCTACATTTGCGTTGAATTTCAGCCTTCTCCTCCAACGTCTGTTCACATCATTGAAACCGGATAGGTCCTTCACCAGTCTCGATTAAAATATGCAAAAAAGATTTTCCTTAATTTTAGGCCAAATGTTGAAAATGTCAAACATACATCTTAAATTGTGATTAACTCCATTCCAGTGATAGAATTATATGACTGCTAAGTTGAGTAAATATTAGAGAAAGGTTTCATTATTCTTTATGATATAGATCCAGAAAAGTGGCCAAAATCTATGACACCTTTAAGAGGTCCATTCCAATCGCCAGTAGATATTGCTGTCCGAGAAGCAAGTTTAATAGAGCTCCAACCACTTAAATGGTTCAATTTTCAGATTCCTCCAAAACGGATGAAAATCACAAACAATGGACACACTGGTATGTATTATATTTTACCTTGATTCCTCTATCTTTGATAAGCACTGAATATAGATTTAGTTGTGCATTAGCTGGAAATATATCAAATAGGACCAGCAAAGAATTGTATATTTACAAGATAAAAAGAAATAATTATTCCAAATAGTTTTGTGTGTCTTAATCTTGATAAAAACGCTTACTAAGTTTACATAATCTTAAACTAACGCTTATTATTATTATTATTATTATTATTATTATTATTATTATTATTATTATTATTATTATTATTATTATTATTATTGATATCTCGATAAATTCTTGTGAGTTGTAATGCCAAGAAGTTAAGCTTACCTTACTCGTATGTAATTGAAACAACATATATAAAATTCCTACATAAAAAATTTCAACAGTAGCACACATACAAACACCAGCCTCGCTATAAGAAGAAACAACTCTATCCACATTGCTTCTTAAGACGTGCACTACGTCAATATAAATAATAGTACTCAAATGTTATTTTCATTTATGATAATCCCAAAAACTTATGGTATAGTTGATTCAATTTAAATTTTGTTTATACTTAGGGATATATATATATATATATTTCTCTAGTAGGTTGAAGAGGAGATAGTTTTGTTAATATTGCATTGACAATCAACTTCTTTGATATAAAATAGTATTGTAGCTCTTCCAGTATTTTGTTGGTTCATAACTTCCGAATATTTTCTTTCTTTCACTTAATTAATAATGAAGTACCGCACGCATACAGCGTAATATTTGCGTCTACAATATAATTTATAAAATCATTAATGTACTTACTTTCAAGCACACTTCATGGTTTATTTTTTGTATAAAATTATTATATTTTCGGTGGCCGAGCATAGCATCTTCTCCTAAACATCTTAATAGGAATTAATTACGTATTATAAGTTTTAGGAACGTAATGAGAAGAACAAACTATAAATTTATCCATATTTAACTATGATAAATATGGTATACAATAGACGATAAATATCAAAACAAGAAATGAAGAACACATCAGAGATTGAAAACGTGGAGGGATCTGCGGAAGTTATGAACCAACAAAATACTGGAAAAGCTACAATATTGTTTTATATCAAAGAAGTTGATTATGAAAGTGATATTAACAAAACTACCTCACTTTCAACCTACTACAGAATAACATATACCCCTAAATATAAGTTGAATCAACTACACCTAAAGTTTTTGGGATTGTCGCTAATAAAAAAAAAAAAAAGTTTGAGCACCATACTTTATATTGACGTAGTGCATGTCTTAAGAAGCAATGTGTATATATGTATGTATATTTTAGAGATGACTTCTAAATTTGAATCTCATCTTTTCTTTAGTATATTAATTTGTGGTGCTTCAACAAATGTAAAGAAAATGGTCTTTACAAATAGAAAATTTTAGAGTAATGTATAAATTAAACGTGAGAGTGCACTGTGGAAACCTGTTCAAGGAATTGGGTATATTAACATTATCACCGTTACATATATGCTACAGTTCGCTATGTATTGAGAAAATTATTGTAAACATGAAATAGAATGAGATGTCTCATGTGTAAATACATGAACTACTTACGATAGAAAGCAAACATGTCGACATTTCCTAATGTTTGCAGGAGAGGGAAAAAAAAAGAAAAAAAAAGCCTGAATAACACGGAAAATTGCAGGCGGCGCAATGCCCATTGTTATTGAGCGGATAAGTGTTATTTAGGTGCTAAACGATCCATTGACCTATTACAAACCATTATCGTCACCAAAAAGGAAACGTATAAATGGTGGACATGTTTGCTTTCCGCAGTAAGCGGTTCAAATGCTTTACAGAAAGCACATAAATAACTGTAAACCATAGATATCTAAATGAACTGGCTTGAATATGATTGTATTTTTGTAGATTAAGATGCCACACAGAGTCAAGAAAGACATACGCGATAAAAACTTTAAAAAGAAAATTTTAAAAAATGTAATTTTTGTATAGTATAATTAATAGATTAACAGTATATTGCTACAGAATTGTTATAACATTCAACAGTATAGTGAATTTCTTTGTACTTTTTCCCTTGTTTTTTATGTGTGAAGATTGTACATGATTTCTGCATGTTACTGAAGGTTATGATATCAACAAAACGTAATCCTACCTAATCTCCAAAATACAAGCTTTAGATTTTTTTGTTTGTGCATTCGCTTGTGTTTTTACTTATTTATCAATTTCCGTTATAAATATCTTCAAATTCAATTTCATAAGTTCTGCAGTAATATATACAATATTTAGTATAACGGCTTAGCTTTCTTGTTGCTTTATGAAATAATTATAAGGTAGCAAAATATGTTCTTTCTTGTTCTAATAACACCATTCTGTTTAAAATATTTTTGTAACGAAAAAGAGTCAATAGGTAAATCTAAGTTTAAAAACACTTTAAAAGTCTGCCTTACTAAACCTCAGCTTACTACTTTTATTCAGTTAATGAATATTTGCTTATTACGTTAAGAGGCATATAGTAGTTAATTTAAAAAACAGAAAAATATTATCTAATATCAAACGACACTATATTTATCAATACTATATATCCTTTATAAGAAATTAGGAGTCGAATTATTGCGCTAATGCATTTCTAAATATAGGCCTTAAAACATTTTAAACTACGAAAGGAAAAAATAAACATATGAAAATGATATTCATGATGAATACTATTTGTTGATTTTTTAAAAAAATTCAAATTGATATACTAAAGAAGTAGATATGCATTCAGAGAATTATTTACAATATTTTATACAGAATCTTCCATAAATTTTCAGTTGTTTTGAGTGGAAAATGGCACAAAATAAGACCCTATATAAGTCATGGGCCTCTAAACACAAACTATGTTTTCTCCCAATTGCATTTTCATTGGGGGCAGAATGATGAGGAAGGAAGTGAACATTCAATTGACGGAAAAAGGTAATAAATACATTTCGTTACGGCCACTATGAAAAGAATAATGGGATTGCTTTTGTAATCAAGATGATCCAAATGTATCACTATAAACGATCTCTAGACAATCGTTACCTTGGAAGAAAACGCCTCATTGTTATAACTGTTAATTGATTTAAAATCAATTCAAATTCTCGAGGATTATTGTGACATGCGTTTGTAATGTGATTAGCTATTCAAATCAATTCAGTAAACACATTTCCACTGCAATGTGATTGTGATTTTTTTTAAAACAACAATTGTAATTAGCAACTTCTAAAACCCAAACTAGATCAACAATCAATTTTAGTTTAATATTTCCAATTTGAAAACATGAGTGTCTTATGTTAAGAGCTTGGCTTACTAAAAATAATACAAAATTTACCATTTTTATTTTGCTTGTTTATTCAGAAGTGAAAGGACATAATGAAATGCAACTTACCACAATCATAGATAATGTTATTCTACAACAGAAAATATGTAACTGAAAATTTTCAGCGTTGCCATCCACAGAAATTACAGTGTTGCCAGAATAGCATTTCCCCGAAAATCTGAGTTAAGGCAGCGACTAGAGGAACGAACTCAACCACATTTGATTATGTATCATGTTGTCTTGAAATCCTGTGAACTACTTTTTAAATAGTAGTTTTATTTAGTTTTTTCAATAAACAAAATAATTTTAACACACATTTATTCAAATTAAATAATAATGTTATTTAAAAAATAGTTCACAGGATTCCAAAACATCATGATACATAATCAAATGCAGTTGAGTTCGTTCCTCTAATCGCTGCCATAACTTAGATTTTGGGGGAAACGTTATTTCTGCAACACTGAAAATTCTTTAGGTTCATATTTTCTGTTGTAGAATAACATTATCTATGATTGTGGTAAGTTGCATTTCATTATCTTCTTTCGCTTATAAATAAACAAGCAAAAGAAAAATGGTAAATTATGAATTATGTTTAGTAAGGCAGGCTCTTAACGACTCTAATAAGAGTCAGTGATCTTTTGTTTTAATGAAAATGTTATTTACTATGTTTTATATTGACACTTCTGAAATCGATCACACACAATAACAAAAAGCCAAGACGAATACCAAAAGTATAATCAAAGCAAACTCAAAATGGGTATATGAAATAAAATCTGATCTGAAAATGTTTAGGGTTGTTAAGTAGCAAAGGAAATTATATTACTGTTTTAATTAAGTCTTGTTACTGGCTAATGATTGAAACTTATTACTTCCCTGTTTTATTTATTGAAATACATTTAATTAGTTTAGTAAACAATTGCTGGACATAATCTACATGTTAATAATTGGTGATTCAAAAATCACGTTTAGAGTCATTTTATTCTATTTTTAAAGCCAAAAATTTAAAAAAAAGAAATGTCCAATTCATTTTTCTTCGCTTACTTCTGAGCAAACTTAGAAAAATATTCTTATTAGATTTATTTTAACGTTTTGTAGTTGACGTTTAAAATGTTTCAACAATCATACTTCTTTCTATATTATTTTAAACATTAACAGTGATTAGAATGACACAACCATACATGCATTAGCAGATTTTAGTTTGAGGTATGTCTTTGAAATACTGTTTATATATATAAACTTTGTTGTACAAATACTGTCTAATCTTATAGAATAAACAAATAAATAAATGTATTTATTTATTTTTATTTATTTATTTACCTAGGTACTTTTTATTGGCCCCAACGAGCTAACGCTCACATTAAGGTAAAATACCATTACGTACATTTTTGAACAATCTGTATATACTTCTGATTCACTAAAAAGAGACAATGCAAAGAATTAAATAAAGAAAAATACTAGAAGTAATAATGCAAATCAAGTACAATTGTATATATATAAGAAAAGAAAAGAAATGGTCATCATTAAATATCCTCAATACACTAAGCAAACAGATACACAAATACAGAAACACTAATTGAAGTACAGAATAAGTAGCTACATAATGTAGATAAGTAGGAAAAACATGAATGGGATATTTTACATATACACAGAAAATAGTCAAGACAATAGTAGATATTTAGTATATTGTGTAGGATATTGAATTTGAAAATATACAGGATATTTTTCCATATACATAGAAAATACACGAAACAATAATAGAAATTTAGAATATTGCATAAGATATTAACGAGAATAAAAAAAATATATGAAATACATGAACAGGAACTTATATAGTTATGCATTATACATGTAATTTACATTAACAACTAAAATTAGAAAAATATCATATAGCGTGATAGTTACTCACAATCAGCTTTATACTGCTCCCAGTAATGCTGTGCCATGTTTCTTAAATATATAGTCACTACAATAACTTTTAAGTTTATCTGAAAGATCGTTTACCTGGAGAATAATCATATAGTAACAGTGAAAAAATCCAACTTAGCAGTACTAAAAGAAACAAACGTGCAATTGATTAAAATTTCAGGTACAAATTAAAGTTCAGTAATAAACGAAGTTATTAAACGAAGTGAAAGCAAAACCAGTAGCTAAAGAATGAAACTGTTTCACATTTCTACTTCGAAAAAAATATTAATTTTGTACATTATACTTATATGAATAAAAATATATACGAGCATTTGAAATTATTAATATTTCCCGAATAAAATTCTTAATTTATAGATTTGTTTTAATTGTATAATTACCTGGAGCTGTACCACACGATTATTGTTATCAACATGCCGCAGTATATCAGATCGTTATTGCTACTTCAATGAAATTCAACGCGAAATTTTAACAGATACAAATCGTGACATTTTTTCTTTCATATCTTCTTCTTCAATAACAACCAGTAAAGATGTCAAAGATGCTTAACGAGAATTATGCCCAAAAAAATACAAATTTATCCTCCTGACACCCCACCTAGAGCTGGCTCTACAAAACATAACGACATTTGTCCGTTCGTTTCTGCGGATATCTCGAGCTTTGTTGAGTTGAAACCTTTTATAGGATAATTTCTACACTTCAAATTTTGCTTCGGCAGACGAACAATAGCAGAAGCGCCTTATGCTGTGCAATTGGACAGCAGTTAAGATTTCTCCTGCTTCATGTACTCGATTTCCTCTGGACGTCAGGAGGTTATGATCATAAGGATCTTCATTCCATTGTCTTCCTAATGCGATACCATTATTTCTCGATGCACGGAGTCATCAACTTCAATATGATACTTCTGGCTGATTTCACAGTGAGCACACAGGCTACAGTGTACTTCTGTTTTAGTCAATCATAATTTATTAATATGTTGATTTGATTAACATTATGTAAGCGCATGAGAGGATAATTCAAATTAACAAAAAATTGCTTACGTACCAACAAAATATATATATAATGTGAGAGATGGGTACTAAAAACCACGAGCAGAGCATAGTGAGCAAAAGAAAGTGAGTTGAAGGAAACACGGTGTCTATGTTACGTCACTGGGGTGCCAGTTTCAAAATATACATCACAGGTAGGTAGCCAGATTTTATCAATGTTGCCAAAATTCAGATTTAAAGCTGTTATGTTTATGAGTAAAGAATGACTCTGACTAATGAATGGTATATATATTCCTTTTTCCATACCATATTTTACTCATCCATTTTTATTCTTGTTATCTTACCACTGAAAACGGAACTAGTTTATTGTTCCGATACATCTGAAGAATATTTAATTTTCCCACATGAGAATGTATTGGTAAGTAAACAATAAGTTTCCTATGTTTAAAACAAACTTTAGCATACTTTGAATATCATGAGGAACAAATTTTGAAATATGTTATGTATTGATTATTCATTCCCCACTGGCTCAGTGCAACTAAAGAAATTTTTCAAAACACGCGTGTGATTTTTTTTTGGGGGGGGGGAAGGAATTTGGCACCTTGAAATGGATATTTATCCAAGTTCCTGATGCCGATGTACATTGTTGAAAATATCCTCTTGAGAAAGGATGTTTTCCATCAGTGTTAAAAGTGGCAAAAGTAATTCCTCTCCATAAAAAGGGGAGTATGCATGATGTAAGAAATTATCGCCCAGTCTCCATTCTTTCCACGTTTTCAAAAATTTTTGAATATGTGATGAAGTCACGACTCTGCAATTTTTTGAAGTCATGTAACTTACTATCACCATCACAACATGGCTTTCAAAATAAGAAAAGTATTGAAACAGCCTTGTTTGATTACATGTCCAATATAGCTCTTGAATTAAAAAACAGTAAATATGTTGTTGGCCTATTCATCGACTTATCCAAAGCTTTTGATACAATTGATCATGCTATTCTTTTAAGCAAGTTGTATGCTTATGGTATTAGAGGAGTAGCTCACAACTGGTTTCTCTCTTATTTATCCAGTAGGCAACAAGCGGTACAAATATCAAAATTAGCTGCAGATGGGTTTCAAACAACTTGTTCGTCTTTATCAACTGTAGTCAGAGGTGTTCCTCAAGGTTCCATTTTGGGTCCTATTCTCTTCCTGATATATATAAATGACTTGTTAGAATTTATGCATCCAGCGAAATGTATTCTATATGCTGATGACATCAGTATGATAATATCAGGAAAATCAATAAAAGAAGTTGAGAGGAAATCTGACATTTTTACGGACAAATTAGTAAAATGGATAACAGCGAATAGGTTAATTATAAATCATGATAAATCGATCCTCTTACATTTTCATTTTCCAGGAAAACCGCGTATATCACCTAGAATAAAAATATCTTCTAACTTACTCCAATATTCTTGCATAACAAAGCTTTTAGGTGTAATCATAAGCGATGATCTTTCATGGTCTGCTCATATCTCCACTTTAAACAAGAAACTAAGTAGCGTGTGTTTTGCCTTATACAAACTTCAAGGTACTGTATCGAAAGAAGCACTTCTTAGCTTTTACTACGCCAAGTTTAATTCATTAATTAACTTCGGCATAATACACTGGGGATCTGCTGAAAATAGTTTAAGCACTTTCCGATTGCAAAAGAAAGCGATTAGAATAATTTTTGGGTTACCCACAAAATCGTCATGTAAAAAGGTTTTCATAGAAGCAAAAATTTTAACACTCCCCAGCTTATACATCTATAAATCTATTCTTTTTACTGTGAAAAACAAGCATCTTTTTATCTTTAATAAAAATGTTCATAGCCATAATACAAGACAAGGTAGTGACATATTTGTGATGCATCAAAAATATGCTAATATAAGCAAAACCGTGTACATGAATTGTGTCAGATTGTATAATAAACTTCCTCTGTACTTGAAAAATATGACCAATGTTTCCATTCTTGGTAAGACTTTATATAATCTACTCACTGAAAAGGGCTATTACACAATTAAAGAATATTTAAATGACTCATTAACTGAAGAGTTGGAAACAGATACTTACCCGTGAGTACATGCCTGGTGTGGTAGAAACAGTTACCTAATTATGTGGTTTTGTATTTTTAGAAAGATATCATGATGTATACTTCTGGTACTTGACAATATTGTATGTTTTTTTTCTTTCTTTCTGACAACTGTAATGCTTACATGAGAATTTCTCATGCTTTGTAAGCTAATGAAACAGGCAAATAAATGAAATGAAATGAAATGAAATATGCTGAAACATGTTTAACTAGCGCTGTAAATTGTTATTTAGAACTTCTGTTTCCCAAGTAGGAATGAGCAAACCGGTTGAATCTAAAAATGAAAAACTGAACTTCAGAAACAAGAATGCGTATCTAAACAAACAGCATTTTTGAAGAATTTTTGTTAGTCTAAAACGTATAATGATGAACCATTCGATAATCATTGCTAATTAATAACGTACCCTATGAACATTATGAAAAACTGAAATATCCAAGCTGGAAACATTTGAAATGTCGTGTTTGCGCAGAATGCTGCGCATATCATGGACCGAAACGAAAAAGAATGAAGACGTAGTAAAAAAAGCCAATGAAGGACGACAGATCATGAACATAATAGGAAAAAGAAGGAACAGCATGCTTGGCTATCTTATTCGGCACTCGATTGGATCACCGTGTTGATACAGGGAAAGGCAGAAGGAAAACCAGGAAGAGGAAGACCAAAGATAAAATACGTAGATGCAGCTACGAAGAAGAGATCTTATCAAAATATGAAACAGCTCTCCCAAGGGAGAGAAAAGATTTAAAATTTCCATGTTGCCCACCAACCTATGGTTGAAGTAAGAAAGAAGACAAACATTATAAAAATTCTAAAAGCAATTTGAGATACGTTGTAATCTCATTCAAACTGAAGTGAACCACAGTCAAGTCTTGAATCTGAGACTTTGCCACCAATATAGTAATTAATTATTTTGTGATATTTCTATATGTTATTTTCACATATTTTGCTTTCGTGTTCATCGTACGTCCTGAGATACGTAATAAAGCAATGAAATATTCTATAACAGACATAATGTTCGATTACATAATAATCACTAATTCACACTTTATATTACAAATTAAACTAAAACATTACAGAAAGTTATGTTATTTGGCTTGTTTGATGACTGAAAAGAAGTAAACAATTGTTAATCAAGACAGGGCAGTTTTTAGTAAACAAACCTAACAAAAATGTATTAGTACTTCATACTGTATTCACTAAACCGTTTAAAGTCACAATTTATAATTCAGAAAAAATAAAATATGTAGGATGATATTCAGTTTAAAAAAATTTTAGAAGATCTTATGATATAGTGCACTTCTTCAACTGTAACAGAATTCAACACGAAACATTCGACAAGTCTGTAATATCAAACGCATGTCACAAAAATAGACGTTTTGGTATTCTATATACATCTTTGCAAATTTAACGGTATTTTCTACACAAATGTCATTCTTAACGTGATTTTTGGATCATCCTTGTACTATTTTTAGTTTCTATTTACTTTGTAGTGTAAGAGGTATGCGTTTTATAAATATAGCTTGAGCTTCTAATTTCAAAAAAATATATTATTTTCTGAACTTTTAGTGCCAGAATAGGTATAAACCTAATAAAAAATTAAGAAGTAGTAATCTTTTCCAAATCTTTTAAATTCTCGCTGGAAAACAAAGTACTTAATTACTGTAACAATTTTGTACAGTTTACTGGGAATTACTTCCATGATCAATATAACGTAGTTTTGCTAGAATTTGAATTTTAACTTACCGCAGTTATTTTTTGGTTAGAGAGGCAAACCGAAATATTTCATTGATTTTCAGTTTATCTAACGTATAAGAAAAAGTATATTATTTGAATTACAACATTAGTTCTACATTCAGTTCCCTATATAGTAGGAAATATAGAGAACATAATTTTGACCAAATTTTTAGTCAAAATCGCTCAAGCATAGAACGCATTTCGGAAATTAAAAGTAAGGAAATGTTTCCATAAAGAATAAAAATCACAACCATTCTTTTCGTAAAACTTTAAATTCTTACATAAATTTTAGCAATGATTATCTGCATTGAACAAGCTTTTAACTTTTCAACGAAGTTAAAAAGTTCGTTACTGAATTCTCTCTCTCTCTCTCTCTTTATATATATATATATATATATATGTGTGTGTGTGTGTGTGTGTGTGTTATTTGTGGTTTTTTAAAATTTTGAACCCTTCATTCGATAGTGCATCAAAAACTATTTGAAAGAAGTGATGGTATTTTCACGTCACTATTACCGTTCCCAAAATATTGGCCAAAAAAATTCCGATTTCGGGAGATTTAAGAAGCCATATCTCGGGAACCGCAAGCCCTAGAGAGACCATATTGGTATTGATCAATACCCAAGAGGATGATGAACATTTTGGTACCAAATAGTAAGCGGTGGCCACTAGCCAACTGGCCACCATTCCCCAGATATTGACCAAAAACAAGTTCGGATTTCGGAAGACTTAAGGAGACATATCTCGGGAACCGTAAGCCTAGAGAGATCATATTGGTGTTGATCAATACCTAAGAGAATGATGAACATTTTGGTATCAAATAGTAAGCGGTGGCCACCATTCCTCAGATATTGGCCAAAAAATTCGGACTTCAGGAGATTTAAGGAGCCATATCTCGGGAACTGTAAGTCATAGAGAGATGATATTTTGGGAATTTTTCAATTTTGAGCCCTCCATTTTGAGCATGTGTCTTCGTAAAACAACATACCATAGAACCTTTTAACACAACTCTTAAACAAAATATGTGAAAAAAAAAATTAGTACTCAAGGAAATTATAAATGGATAGATATATTACAAGAATTGTTTAATGAGTATAATAATAAAGTATATAAAACAATTGGTATAAAGCCTATAGAAGTTAATAAGAAAAAATGAAATGAAATCTTCAAGTTTTACGTCCCACGGTTATGCCAGTTAGGCTAAAGGAGACGGTGATGATGAGAGATGAATGGAATGATGGAATGAAGATACGGGAGGAAACGGGAGAACCCGAGAAAACCCACGAGCACGATGTTTGTCCACCACAAAGTCCACAGGGCGCGAGCTGGGATCGAACCAGGGACCCCAAGCACCGGAGGTGAACGCTCTACCACTGAGAAGTTAATAAGAGAAATTAATTCTTTTTGAGTTCGTTCTGGCAACGCTTTTTTTTTTTTTTTAAATTCCCTATAATTTCCTTGGTTGTCAGACACTATTTCGTGGAATGCATATCTTTTCGTTGTCTATCCTTAGGACATTTGTATTGTTTCCGAAATATAATAAAGCATTGGAAGAATAATTGTTAATTTCTTTTAGTTTCCCATTAGAAATGCATGTGGTACATTTCAAGAGCTCCTACAAAACTCAGGAAGTGGCAGTAAAAGAGAAAGACGGATTGGTCGTTGTAAGCTTTCTATTTGAGGTAAATGAATAAATGAATACTTATTTCGTTTAATATATTGATATACAGCACTATATACTCAACAAATAATATTGCTACACGTAGAACGAAAATGCGATATAGAGAAGAACTTTAAAGGATAAAATTATTATAACAACAATTCAAAATAAACAATTTAAAAAAAATAACAAGTAATAAAGTAATAACAAGCAGCCAATCAGGAAAGTGACAAACGAATACATGCTTAATACCTTAGCCGTCCATATTGTGAAGAAAGTATTATTCCACTGAGTATTCGGCACATTCTTGCAGAATGTCAGAAATACTTAGACCTCAGAAAACGTTTAGGACTGGCTAATAATAAAATACTATTCAGGTATTGAGAATAACTTTGTTTCTTGTAACTATATCTTGTATTTATTCGCAAGATTGAGATAGTTAAGAGACCCCATCACGACGAAATTAAAATACTGCTAATTTTACAGGTAATTATGTGATATCTTCAAATAGATAAAATATAATCGAAATGTGGAACAAGAATGCCCTAGATACCGTTATCACGACTCACTTATCTGCTTTCGATTTCCAGACATTTAGAAAATTGCCATTTCTTTTCACGTTTCTACATGGCTGCAAACGGAAAGCTACTAGGTGACTCTTGATAACGATACCTCATGCAAAATAATATTGTCTAGGGCGCTCTTGTTCCACATTTCGATTATCTTTTATCTATTTGAAGATATCACATAATTACTGTAAAATTAGCGGTATTTTAATTTCGCAGTGATTAGGCCTCTTAAAATTCTTTGATGCTTCCCCTTTAAGCTTTTCTGTGTTCTTGTATTATTCCTAACATAGTCTCTTTTCTTGTTATATGTTTTTGTTTTATTTATTCTTCTAGCGCTTTTGCAATCTCAATTTATTTTCTTATACCCCTCGTTATGTCATTTCATTATTTTACCGACCTTGTATTGTTTACACTTTTAGAAGTTTTATTTTTTATCATTGTTTATAGTTTGGGGGTTATTTTTATCAGAAGGATGTGTCTGCTTTCGCCTTTATGTATAGTCTTCTATAATAATTCATATAGAACTCTTGGCATTATTATGAGAATAGGCAAAGAGTTTCGAAACGATGTGACATTAATGAAACTGTATTTCTGTTTGATGAGATCGTAATTAGAATGGTCACCAAAAGCATTGAAACACATGATCTGATTGAAAGAATACAATCCAATTTCTTGAAAGTATTTAACTGCCATGTATCCCAAATACGAGTCATATTCAGAAATAGTACAAAATTTCAATATGCGCACTTTGAATTAGCAGAGAGAACATACGGATCTTTTATTTTTAACCAAATTACTACATGGTAAAATTGACTGTCTCGATCTTACTTCGAAGATTCAATTGCATGTCTCGTGTAGGAAATAACAGTACCTTTTACTGTAATTGAAAGGATGTCTGAGATAGATATTTGTTTTGGAATGTCGGAGACAATATATAAGAATAAACTTTAAAATATATGTGATAAGGAAAATGTATAAATGTATAATCTTGATAAAGATATAACTAAATAAATGTATTTATAAAGGAACAACACTGTAACTGGACCTAGAGCCTGATGTGTTGAATAAATAAATAAATAAATAAATAAATAAAAGCTAACATCTCCATTAACACACCAATTAATCAAGCGAATATATGAACAGAATGCAGTATTAACATATGAACAAAGAATGCACACATATATGGGTAACTAACAGCAATTCCTTAATAGCAACAGAAGGATATGGATTAGCAATCCAAAACAATATCATACATACACCCTAGTACGGAAAACATATTCTAAAAGATCAAAGAGGGAACACATACAAATGTACATAAAAAGAAAAGTAAAACAACAGGCCATATCCTAGGAGAATGCAAAATCCAAGCATCAACTGAATATGCAGAGTGACGTAAAAACAACAAAATTTATACACCAAGATACTTCAATACAGTCTGAATTGACTTTAGAAAGAATGAAAACGAAACCTTCAAATTATACAGGAATAAGTCTATCATTAAAGACAAAACAATACGTGCAACAGAGCGAATGTTATGTTAATAGACCGGAAGAAGAAATCAATATACCTTATAATTTTACTTACAGATTTCTATAATTCCTGAATTTCCTTTGAGCTTCTATGCTTTCGACTCTCTCCTTGAGTCTTGGTCACAAAGGTTAAAAACAGAAAGAAAAAGAATAGAAACATCAAGAAATAAAACTGAAACTGACTTACAAAGGGAAGAGCTATGTTGAACGGAAACACGTTGTCAAGTATGTAAACAATCAGCGAATGAAGATGATGTAAACTAAAATATGGCGAAGTCAATTTGTGCGCCATTCTTGTTCCTTGTTGGAAGGTTGCCAATTCATGTTGTCATGCCAATACGAAGTGAAAATTTTGTAATTACCGCCTTCCATTCGTCACTGAACCACCCCTTATCTAAATTTATTTTATTATTATTATTATTATTATTATTATTATTATTATTATTATTATTATTATTATTATTATTATTATTATTATTATTATTATTTTAATGAATAAGTGAATTCTCAGAAACCAGTCTCTCTACTTCATTTCTAGCTCCAATTTTTTTTTTTTTTTAAATCTTCTACCCTGTGTTGCGTTTCTTTTAGATGCTACAATAAATCTTGGCAACTGCATTTTATTTCATAAATACCTGATTTTTCATTGGGATCCATGTACCTATCTTACTTACATTTCAATACTGTTAGATAAGAAAAAAATCTGCAAAAAGCATATACAAAGAAAAAGGCTAAATATACTAATCTGGCGGTAGAAATAAAGGATATGTGGAAAGAAGGAGTAATGCTAGTCTTAGTTTTAATATCAGCTACAGGATCTATGGTACAGACTTTAAAACCAAACTTAACAAAATGAAAGTAGAACACATTCTCATCCCAAAACTGCAAATATCAGTATTCCTATCATTAATCACGATAGCAAGAAACCTCCTCAAGAAACAAAACGAACAATAAACACGAAAAGTTCTTGACAAAGCTCAACCACAGTAATACTAGATATTACCTTAGATAGTTTAGTAATAATAATAACAAGAAGAAAGCTCAATAAAGAAAATTATTTTATCTTTATTAAAGTGTAATAAATGAGAAACAATAACGAAGTTTAAAAATTTGTCTTTGGTTATATCAACATAGTTTGCTCTACAAATTAACAAATCTTAGATAAGTCTTACTACTTATAAATTTCCCCTTCATTATCTCAGTATAAAGTCCATTAAAAAAAAAAAAAAAAGATTTGAGAGAAAAGATATCAGCAAGTTTCTTCTTAAATCAGCTTAGTATTAACAACAGCCTAGTATTGACAATTACGTACTATCGTAAAGCTGATTATTTTGTATACTTGAAATTGTTACAAAAGCGTAAGCCTCTCAGCATTTCCACCATGACAATAATCTTAATGACACTGTTATAGGGATTAAGATCGAGCTTAAATACTACAGTATTTAGTGTTATAAAGCCACATGTACTTTATCAATCTCGTTTTTTCTCTTTCTTTCTTTTGGTAGAAATAAATTACTTGACACAGAAGTATGTTTTATATTTGAATGTAATGTTTTTATTGAACATTCAGGAAATAGAAAGTTTAATGTAGTGTAGTGAATTTGTGTGTGCAAGGATTTTTTTTTTAAGTAACCTTCTGTTGATGTAAATGGCTTCTTCTTGTGACTTGGAAACGGCTCCTCCTTGTAGATTGACGAATTAGACTAAAACCCGAAGTCCACTGGATTCACTACTTATCCAGTGCAACTTAGAATGGGATAAATGGTGATTGACAGTGTTAGGTTGAGTTACAGTTAGCAGTTAGCGTTGTGGATTTGGCTGTTTATTTTTAAAAGTTTAAGGTGTTGGTTTGCTAGTTACGGGTGACTATACTAAAGACCAAACTGAATGAAACTAGGAAGTTTTTAGTTTATATACCACGGAAGAGATAGTAATGAAACGTGTAAAAGTACTACCTTTGGTGTTTTAAATTTACAATCTTGGTATCTACAGAAAAATGTTAGTTTAAAAGAAATACGTTTATTAGCATAAATAACTAAGAAGTTTTTATAGTTTGTTACAATTTGTTGCATATAGTTTTATGACACGGAAGTTATACAATGCAAACAAACAATATAATGCACATCGTATGTAGATGTAATGTTATGTTTCCCGTCTTGTTTGAACAATTCAACAAGCGGATAGAACAAAAAAAACTAAGAAATCCATGTACATGAAATAAACATAAAGATTTTAATAAAATTAAAATATTGATTTTTATTTTTACTTTTTTAATTTTACAATATGTTGAAAGCATATAAAGTAAAATATTTCTTTGAGCGGAATTAAAAAAAAAAAAAAAAAAAAAAAAAACTCAAAGCAAAACGCACGTTTAAATGTTTTTGAATTGAAATCAATCAAATTTTAATTTGTAACATTTTAATGTATTTGACGCCATTTATTATAGAACGAGAGGTTGATGTATACAAGTTTGATTTTGCAGTCTTGTGAGAATTTTTTGCCTTACGTTAAGCTTGCTTCGATTTAAATAAAGACATGTCTCTTTTTATTACTTTCGTATTTCTGCTAAATATGTTAAATACTACTGAGTTCATTTAAAGTTTTTAAAAGGAATGAGATGAAAAAGAAAAATCTATTTCAAGACTGTGAAATGAAAGGAAATCAAGCCAGATTTAAATTTTTAAATAAATAAGTACGTGATATTATTATACCGATAGAGAAATTACTTCTATCATATAGAAAATGAGAAAAAAAATCTTTCTTTTGTGTATGTGTGTGTTTGTCTGTTATTAGATTTGTAACACAAAAAGAACTGTAACGTAAGCTTTGAAAAATAAGAAGGGCGGAAAATGTAGATATAAATTTAGAAGAAGAAAATACATAAGTGAAAAATGTAATGAGAGATATGATT